>NC_082684.1:90928867-91292037 GCF_949987515.2 Delphinus delphis | reverse complement strand
GAAATGAATGTTTGCTGATGATGTTCCAAAGTAATTCCACAAATGGCATGGTGGAAATCATTATTATAGATATTTTATGAAGTTGCTTAATGAAGATTATTTTGAAGTAGCAATCTAAATTTTAATGCAGTAGTTTCTTCTGCAGGGCTAGAAAGTTATCTGTTTATTTACCACTCCCAAGACAGGTTTCTATTTAAAAAATTCTTGATGGATTTATTCTTTCAGTCAAGTCATTGTTTGGAAATGTGAAAACAAAAAACAAGCAAAAAAAAGTGATTTTTTTGTTTGTTTCTTTTCCAAGAAGAGAAGGATTCTAAGTGGGGATATGGTACCTTGAATTTTTAATTTCTTAATTTTATATAATTAATATGATTTAGTTTTTTTAATGAGAAGTGTGGTACTGGCACAAACATGAACAAATAGATCATTAGAATAGAGTATAGAGTTGAGAGTATAGAAAATGGATCAACTTTTGGAAAAAATAGCATTGTATCCTATAGCAAAACAAATTCTTGGTGGAAGAAATAAAAATATTAAATATAAATAAATAAATAAATGTAAAAAAAAAAAAGAAACTATAAGTAGAAGAAAAGATGACAATTTTTCTGACCTAGGGATAAAAAGGTATTTCTAGGTATAAAACCAAAAGGAAAGTCATAAGGAAAATATTTGTAAATTTACTTAAAAATATGTACACTTCAAAAAAAATTAAAAAGTACACTTCAATGTGATAAACACATAAAATACAAAACCAAACAAACCATAAAAAGTATATCATATAAAAATTATATTAGAAAGAGTTAATACCCTTATGTTAAAAAAAATCTTGGAAATCAGTAAGTAAAAGACAAGTACTCCCGTATTAGAACATGGGCAAAAAACACAAAAGCAAAACCAGAAATTTTAATACACATATAAAATTTTCAACCTCACAAATAGTAAGATAAATACAAATTTTATAAAATAACTTCCATTTGAAAGCAATTAACAAAGACATTTAAAATGATCCCAATAAGAATTATTTTTAAAAAAGGTATTATTCATGGTTTTCTGGAATGGAAGCTACCACACATTGTGGAGGTTTTCGTTGGCACACCCTTTGTGAAATGCTTTTGGAAATGTATAATATAAAGCTTAAAATATGCATAGCTCTGTATCTTTACCAGGAAATGATCAGAGAAGTTTGCAAAGATTTGGTACAAGTATGGGCATAACATCATTTAGAACAAAAAATTAAAACTCAAATGTCTAATAAGATTAATAATTTTAAAAATTGTGATAAATTTCTACTGGGTGCTTATTATGTATAAAAGCCAGTGTTAGGTGCTCAAATCGTTTCCAGAATCAGGAACTATTGTGCTGCCATGAAAAGTCATGTTTTTGAAGGGTATTCAATAATATAGGGAAATGTACATGATCAAATATTATCTTAGGAAAAGGAAACGACCTCAAATTGTATATGTAGCAAGATCTAAAAGACTGAAAGGAAATACACCAAATGATAACTGTGGGGGTCTCTGGGTGATAGAAATGTAGAGGAATTTGTTTTTTCTTCTATTCTGCTTGCATTTCATCAGTCTAAGTAAAAGTATTATGTTAAAGTAATTTAATTTCTGTTAAGGAAAACTATCAATGTCAATGTCAAATGTAGTATCAATGTGAAACTATATGTATAAGTTAAATAATAATTATAATAAACTTACGCTGACCTGTTCTATAATTATTTTTCATTAGAGAAATAGGTGTTGAGTGCCTCTGCTATTGCCAGATCCTGTTTTAAGTCCTAAGGATACTGCTGTACTGCACTGAACAAGAGAGAAAATGACTTGTATTTCAGCAGGGGTGGGGGATGGGACCATGAGAAAAGGGAGGAAGGGAGAGTTTACATTCATGCTGTTTCCCTGTGAAGAAATGCTAGCTGTGTGTGTGTGGGGGGGGGCGGGGGGATGCTATTTCTGTGCAGTCCTGGGAGTATGCGGTGGGAAATCTAACCCTTAACTTTGACCTTCCCTGAAGTGAGCATGCTCAACCAATTAAACTAATTAAGCAGGAGACAGAGACTGGAAACGCTGGCACTTTCGCTTATTTGGCATAAAACATCACTGATATCCTGATTTTAGGGACCAGTGTGCTAATGTAAGGTCTGTGCTCAGAATTCTGGGCGATATACATGATTGAAGGGGTAGAACTGAGGGGCTTGGCAGATCTTATTTCCAGAAACCAGTAACTGAGCTTAATGTTTAATTACCTGATGCCGAAGGGCACTTTACAGAAAATGCAGGACTTATTTATTTATTTATTGGTTCATAAACATGAATTAGTTTCCTTACTGGTAGGAGGCTGGGAAAGGAAGAGGGAGGAGGGCGGTCCTTAAAGGTATTTGTTTATCATCTACCTTTAAAAAAGTTACAGAGATTTTAGAGTAAAAATGAAAAAAATTTTTGAAGTATTTGATGGCAAGTATTAGAAGTCCAGTGCATTAGGAGTATGTACCAAGTGCATGTGTATGAAACGTGGAACAGCTTACTAACAAACAGCTAGGCAGTACGATAGACAAACTGCAAGTTTCTGGAGATAGGCAGTATAACAATAGTTGCTCTGTACTCATTTAAAGATGTTCTGCTGCACATGAACTACCAAGAAAAACCATACTCACGCCAGTCCCTCAAGGTACAGGACACCACGACGCAGGAGTCAGTGTTCTGCAGCCAGTTGAGATGGACAGGATTGCTGCAGAGCTACTCCAAAGACAGCTGTACATGTGTGTGGCACTACTGTTCTGGAAAGTTGTAGAGAAGATTTCCAGCTACTTACATTCACTGATGATTTCCAAGGAGGGTAGGAAGTACTCATCACAGACAATAGACATGGCCATGAACATGTAAAGGATAATTAGGAAGTAGATTATGATGCCTCCATCTGCACGCTCCTGTTTTGTGAAAAACCCTTCAGGAAACTCCGAAGATGGGGACATAACACATTGGGTGCTATTTCCTGGTAAGGAAAAGGAGGTGAAAATTTGAAGGATGTTCGAGTCACACATTCCAAGCCCACAAAGAGAAATTCCTTAAAAAAACAGGAAGTGTGGGATTAAATCACTTTTGAATATGATGTAATTGTAGATCCTTAAAAAAAAAATCAGTCTTTGGGACCTGAAAGAGGTGCTTTAAATGAAATAAGATAATGATAGCAGGTGAATTAAAAAGAGGAAATAACGAAATCAGTCTTCCTTGTCTGCTTCATTAATAAAAGGGAATTCTGAGCCCCTTTTCCTCCTCAATTAGAAACTGTTTTTTGAAGATAAAGATTCCTAATATCTGTACAATTTCATTTTCCCATTTCAGAGCCCAAGTTGTCCGCAAAGCCCAAGGCCCACAAAGAATCATCCACTGTTGCAGAGAGAATTGCTAGGATGAAAGGTTTCTTTTTCCATGATGAAGTCTCCAGCAATAAAAACTGAAGACTCTCCTGCTTCATGACGTCTGTGAATGATTTCAGAGCTATCTTTGAGAACTTATTCGAAGGATCAGAAGTGTTTGATAGCCTACCAAATGCTAAAACTCAGAGCAAATACAGCAGGAAGCATAAGCAAAAGTGAGTCAAGTAAGAATTTCCCTCTCTTTGTCTGTTTATCCATATGTGGCAGCAGCAGCAGGGGTAGCTAAACCCAGCGTCCACCTACCTGTAGCCCTTGGAAGACGTTGCGGCAGGGAGGCACCTGGGGGAGGCAAGTGTGCAGTAGCCCAGAGGATGCCGAGGAGCAGGGCCCTTCTTGCCCACCGTGGGCCCCCTTTGGTCTGCATTGCTGCAGCGGTCTCTCTGCAACGTGCAGCCTTGGGAAGGGAGAAGAGGAGGATTAAGCTGGATCATGTGAGGAGTCTCCTTCCTGCCCAGTGCCCTGCCCAGGGCACATCAAAGCAAGGCCAGTGGACAAGGGAGGGTGATTGGAGCCAGCCAAGCTACTCTGATCAGGAGCCCTAAGCCCCAGAGAGGCTGGAGGAGGTAGGGAGGAAGCAGACAGTCCTGTGGCCCACAGTCCCCGAGGGCAGATCCAGGCGGCTTGCTCTTTACAGAGTGATTGTATTTATTGTCTTCATACTGGCTCTGCTTTTGACTCTCTCTAGATTTTTAAGGACCTGAGTTTATAACTGCTTCCACCTCTCTCTCCAGCCCTCGCTTCTAGAATTTGCTGGAGCTCATGTATGTGCATTCTTTGGCTAGGCTGTCACCCTTTTATATTTCTGTTTTGGCCTCTCGTCCTCTCTCCAATTAGGAGACTCCTGCAATAATCTAGTGGAGAAATGGTGGCTTGAACCGGAGCAGTGGCAATGGGGATGGAGAGAAGTGGGCAGCTTCAAGAACTAGTAAGAGTCGTAGTGGATGGAGGCTATTTGATCATTGCTTAGCTGTGCTCTCTGCCAGAGGTTCTAAAATGCAAATTGGACAAGCCAGGGAGTGTTCAAGTATAAACTACTATCCTCCCTACCCTAGCATTTACTGGGCTTGCCAAGATGTTAAGAACTTCCGGCAGTATAGAAACATGTGGCGAATAGCACAGGCTCTGTAGCCAGACCACGTGGCTTGAGTCCTAGCATTGCTGTTTAGTACCTATATGACCTTGGGCACGTTATTTAACCTCTCTGCTCCTCTGTTTCACTCTCTGTAAAATGGGAAGGTTTTAGTGCCCTCTATTTGGGTTGTGTGAAGATTACATAAATGAATGCATGCAATCTGCTTAAAACAGCCTCTGCCCCATGGTCAATGTTATCTATCTGTTGTCTATCATCTATATTATTATTATTAATGTATTACTTTTGATTAAGATAGAAGCTTCTTGGCCATAGAGGAATTTTTTAGTTTTGCAACTCTCATGGTTCCTTTGCAGAAAAAACATAAAAATTGATGTGCTTGCTAAGTTTTAAATTTAGAAACTGCGTTTTTCTGGTGGAAAGGAGTCAGTTTGTGATGTTGAGTTGGTAAAAATTCTCAAACACTCTTTTGCTTTGCTGGGAATTGCTACCCATTATAAGCCTCTCTGAAACCGTCATTTCCAGGAACTGACTATCCAGATACGTGGTGTGGTTGTGAGGCTGGGATGATGAGTCACCAAAGTGTAGCCCAGTAACAGAGCAGATTCCCAGCAAGCAGAGTTCTGGCTGCTGACACCTGCAGGAGGTGGTGCCCTGGACCACTGGCCTTTGGCCTCAATGCCAGCAGTGCTAAGCCCCAGGGAAGAGTCCACTTACCTTTGTGTAAGTGGAAGTGTCTCGTGAAACTTTCCTCTCCAAACTGCAGTAGTTCAATCAATTAATAGAACTAAACATTATAAACAAACAAAATGACAGGAAAACTCAAACCCACAGTGAAAGTGAATACTTATATGATATATGTTGTTAATCCAGGAAACAGAGCAAGTATCTGAATATATAAGCCAATTACAGTGAAACAATTCCAGTGGAATCTTGCTCATAGTAGGTACTTAATAAACATTGGTTGATTAGACTGTTATGATTCTTGAAAACACATTCCCAGGACACACAGTATACTTGTTCTGAACAAACTATCCAATAAAATATAGGTTTACCAAGAAAAGAGAATTTAGGAGGCTAATTAGGTTTGCTTTATACATTTATTCTTCATTTTGCAAAAGAATCTGAAAAAGCTTTATTGTAAAATAAAACATTAAAAAAGCCACATAAAATAAATGTATAGTTATTATATTACTATTGTTGTTATTTATTTTTATAAGATGGACTTCCTTATAAACTCCCCAAGTCAAGAAATAAAAGTTTGCCAGCCATCCCAGAAATCCTTTCACGTGCTCCAATCCCAACTTATCCTTTTCTCTGGGAGTAACCAGGCTCCTGGCTTCTATAGCAGTCACCTCCTTGTGTGTATATTTCTAATAGTTTATCGCTCATCCCTAATTGGGGGCATGCTAAGGATACTATAGCTTAGCCGTAAAAGAAGTCGTTTAAGTCTCTTTTAGTTTATAGGTTTCCCCTACTTCTTTTTCTTTTCCCTATAATTTATCTGTTGGAAAACCCCAGGACATTTGATCTGTAGAGTTTCCCACAGTCCTGATTTATTGATTGCGTCCTATGATATAGCTCAATGTGTTCCTCCGTTTTCTATATTTTTGTTGATGGACAGCTGGATGCAGAAGTTGTTCAGACTCAGTACTGCCCCTTTGGCAAGACTAGCTCTGCATGCTCAGAATCTGCTCTGCTACTGGGCTACCCTTTGGCACCACTAAGGTGGTGGTGAGGTCTTTCCCTCATAAAGCACACAGTATCTGCTTCTCTCTTTTGTGGTGATTTTAGCAGCCATTCATGCTCATTACCTAAATCTGTTAATTCTTCAGAGCTTGCAAAAGAATGACATTCTTATTCTACAATTTCTTCTTCATTTATTACTTGGAATATTTTACAAGAAGGTGATTTCAAAAAAAAAAAAAGAAGGTGATTTCTATCATCCACTTTGCGGGTACCCAGGGGTACTCAGTTTAGGTAGCAATGACAATGTATATGCTTGACTCTTCTTTATTTATCACTTCTCAAGATGTTTGGCGCTCTCTTTTCCTTCCCAAATAACCAATTCTATTTAAACAATTATTATGAATTAGGGTATTTAACTACATTTGATGGGTTCCAATTGTAATTATTATCCTTTCTGAAGTTCAAATTGTTTCATCTTTAGCCAGTGGGAGCCTCTTCAAATTGACTTCTGAGAGCCTTTGACATGATCTTAATAGTTTTGGTAGCTTTCTTACTACCTGATATAAAAAGATGTTCTAGGCTCATCTTATACCTCAAACCAGCCATTTCTCCAAAATGCCTCTTTATTTTTTTAAATGCAAAGTACATCAAGACCATGACCTAAGAATCTGGGTTGCTAGGCATGCTCATTGTCTCTCTCTGTCTGTCTCACAGACACACACACACACACACACACACGTACACACACACACCTCTTGATAGAATACATCATGAGTTCATACTGGTACTTCTCATTCAAGGGTCCCAGTTCTCAAGGGTCCCAGTACTTAGGGGACAATAGAATATCCAGTGCTTCATAATTACTCATTTACTGGTGCTATTTACATATATGAGTCTCAAAATAATGGTATTGATACCACCACTACTCATATAATTGCTGAAAAGAGTTTTAAGATTTTGCATATGCTCTTTCCATTCGCTTTCTATTCTAAGAGCTATAGCCTATCTGCATTGCCTGAGCATATAGTCATTAAATATATTCTTTCTCCCTTTAACCCTCATCTAGTCTTGGTACTACAAGTAACTACATTTTTAATGCTTGCCAGCATTCTTAGGTTGATGTTTCTCTAGATATTTTGATGCCCAAATCTTATATTCTAGTAGATTCTTTGGAAGGGTTCATGGGAACAATATTCCCTGAGTTCTTTCATGTTGATAACATTATTAAACTCTGAACTGTGGTTTGTACTCACAACGACAATTAAAATAAGTAAACAAAGAAGCCCAGAACAAGCCATCTGTTGAAATAGCCAAGTAAGCTAACCTGTTAAAATCAGTGTGGAGATGGTTATTGAGTTGAGGTCAAGGTATAGACTGGTAGTCGTTTTTTTCTTCTGAGGAGTAAAACCGTCAAAATCATCTTCTTCAGCTCTTCCTTGCTCACTGACCAGCTTCACCTTCACAGTCTTCTCCCAGATACGTGGACCTCTGCTGAGTTGGCATCTTTTATGTTTGGAATCAAAGCTAACAGTAAAGTTATGTTTACTAAGCATGAGGTATTCATGTGCACTATTCAGTGTAACTCTCCCACTAACCCTAAAGGATAGAGGAGTAGTTTTCACTGGCTGCTCAGTAGAAGCATCTGTGGCTTTTAAAATTATTGATGATTTGATGCTTACCCAGATCAATTGAATCAAAATCTAGGGAGTGGCTTAGGCAGGGATATTTTTAAAATTTCCCAGGTGATTCTAGGATTGTTGAGAACTACTGGGATGGATATTTCTACCCCTGTTTTATGGATGATAGATTGAGTCAATTGCCTAAGATCTAAGGTTACATAGTTCCAACTAAATGTCAGAGCCAGCACGCAGACAAAGGTCTGTCTAATGCTCAGGTGCAGGAACGTCCTTACCTGCTAAGCTAAGCCAGTTCTTCAGAATGTAATTTCCATGAGGGCGAAACTGTGCCTATCTAATTTCTTCCTGCATTTCCAGTGTTCAACACAGTGTTGGGCATGTGATGGGCATCTACTAACTATTGTTGAATGAATGAATGAATGAATGAATGAATGAATGAAATAAGTAATTCCACAATGATTTTTCCGTGACAACGTCCACAGGATAAGAATACACAGCATCTTCTATAAGTTGATCCTTTTGTCCCATCCAAGTGCTGTCTGCTCAGTTCCCCAAGCATTTGTCTAAAGTGTCCCCTAACCAAGGGGGCTCAGTCCGCTCTCCAGCTCCACCTGCTGGTGCTCCAAACACGGTTGAGCTTTCCAACTTCCTGTTGGAGGGAATATGGAAAATCTACAATGAGGAACCCTGTGAAATCAGTCAGTTGAAAAGAGATTTCGACTTTCCTTCATGGAATGAGAGCTAGGAATGGTGGTCAGCCCCTGCCTTTTATTATCTGCACCCCAACCCTGAAATGAAGGTTTTTGTAGGCTGCCCCAACTACTGTGAAGACAGAGGAAGGGAAAGGAAGCAGGTGGCTAAGGCTGGTCCCAGGCTCTGACTCCAGCTTGTCATTATTACCTTTTTATTTTTTAACTTTTTGTTAAAATATATAATATACCTACAGAAGAGGGCACATACTTTGCCGTTGCTTTTTCCTATTTAAACAGGCAGAGTCAAGCCCCATGGGCACCCCTTAATG
The DNA here is from genome assembly GCF_949987515.2 of Delphinus delphis. Classification (NCBI taxonomy): domain Eukaryota; kingdom Metazoa; phylum Chordata; class Mammalia; order Artiodactyla; family Delphinidae; genus Delphinus; species Delphinus delphis. Next base: position 91,283,161 of record NC_082684.1, on the reverse strand, counting down.
AGATGAGTGATTGATTGTCACCATGTTGAGCACAGCCTGAGAGAGCTGGGGTGCAGTGAGTGTTGCCTGTAAGCGCATGGTCATAGGGAGCCCTCTGTGTCTCAGTTGCTGCTGGCCCATGAGTGGCTCTCCCTCAGGCTGCTTTCCTAAGAGAGTAGCCTGGGAATCCTCATGACAAGGAGCTTTCAGCTCAGCCTACTAAGCTCCCTCATTTTTTATCTCTAACCATCATAGAAGTTGCTAGCTGGGGCCATAGCCATGGCTGTGAGTGAGCAGCAGTCTGCTCAGTGGTTCACATATTCCAAAGGTACCTGCCAGTTTTCTCACATCCTCATCCTTAGTGGGTTTATCAGCAAAAGCCCAGGGTCAAGCACTGGCTGAGAGTATGACTGAACATTTCCAGTTTCCAACCCAGTTCAGATTGGTCTTATTCACTGCTGTGTGGGTCCAACTCGGTGAAAGTTATTTAAAACATTTTGAATTCCTAGAAGGCCTTCAAAGTTTTCTCAAAAATTGTATTTTTTTTTCTTTTCCTGGAGGGCGTATTCCAATTCTCTGAATACTAATGGGGGGGTTCGCGTTTTGCAGATCAAATATGATTTAAAATAAAAAACGTTTTAGAGTGGAAATAATTTTAGAATTAGCTAAACCTGGGTTAAAGCTCCCTCCTCCATTCTTTTTGAAACTCAATAAATGGGGATGATACCACATGCTTTTTAGGCTGTGGGATTATAGACATAGGACATAAATATTCACCCCTTTTCCCTTTGCACTGTAACTCCATGAGAGCACGTTCTATGTCACCAGAACTTGGCAGAGTGTTTAGTGCTCAGTGAAATTGAATGCACTGGGCAGGCCATGAGCTGCGGAAAAAATAAATAGATAAGGGATTTTCATTAGCTATATTTACCAAAAAATGGAATTTTGCTTTTAGCCTGCATTTTGATCCTTGTTCCACCCACTTCATTTGTGCTAGCCTTACTCTGTCTTTGTTCTCAGAGTTTAGATAGAAAAGCCTTCCGAAGTGTTTCAGTACTTGGTGGTTTAATGAGTGATCTGGAAAAGGGCCTGCCTCAACCCGGCTTTGTCGTTTTCTCTTCTAGCTCTATTTCATTGGGGTGTTCTGAGGGGGTGGCAAGTGAGACAAGAGGAGGGGGGACCCTGACTCAAACGTGCTGGAGTGAGGAGCTTTAGTTTCTTCACTTTAATATAATAAACCCCCTCAGGGTTTGAGCTAGCATCATCATTTTTCCTTAGTCTGCTCTGTGAAGGCTGCCACCCCTATGTAGGGAGATGGATGCCTCCTTTACTCTAAATAATTGGTTCAAAGGCATTCATCAGGGATTCTTCCAAATTTGCTGGGCTTAGAGTTTCTCCCCTAGGCTTGGAACTCAAGAGCCCTAGAGCTCATAAGGACGGAACATAAGAGAATCTGGTCTTAAAGAGGAAACTCCAGTAAGTGCTCTGTATTTCTCTCCATACTGGGATAGGCTATACACATCACCTCATGTGCGTCAAAGTCCTTCCTTAGCAAGTAGAGGTGGAAGTGGTCACAGCTCTGCCACTGTTGTTGTCGTGGAGGGTGTGGAGCTAGAGGAGAAGCAGGGGAGTTGACCAAGAGGATTGACCACTGTCATACGAGTAGCTTGTACTCCATGCCCATGCAGGCCAGGGTTGTTGTTGGTACTGTGACTGTGGTCATTCTTTGTTAAGACCTGCAGGCATGGTTGGCATAAGTCTCTGTGAAAAGGATGCTTGCTCTCCAGACTGCGGGGCTACTCAGTCTGCTGTGTCTTTGGCTGGATATTCCCAAAGAACTAGAACTATGTTACTTTTTTCTAGAACCTAAGGGCACACATATTTCACCTCTTGCCCTTCTCTCCCGCTTTTTCCCGTTCTTCCCCACACCGGAAGTTCCCTGTAGGAGACATGGATGTGTACCTCCCAGATACCCCTCAAGGGAGGACTTGTTGCCCCAGCATGGGGGGTGCTGTAAGCAAATGGCCTCCAGCTTAGTCCCTTCAGGGACTGCCTGAGCTGCAGAGTCTCCTCACCTGAGATCACACCGTTCCCAGGGCAGCCCACGTCTAAGTAAGGCAGGGGTGTAGAAGCCCAGCCATTTGAGTCCCAAGCAGACCACTCTGACAGGCAGTGCTCATTTCAGAGCTCCCCACTGGTTGGACCAAGGCTTCATTGGACCTGCCTTGAAGTTCAACTTCTATAACTTCCAAATCCTGCTTCCTCCCTTTCCTCTCACGGGTGCTGAGCCCCAGTAAATGTCTTATACCCCAAACTCCATCTAAATGACAGCTTCAAAGAACCCTACCTGTGACAGGCCCTAGCTTACCTGATAGCTTGGTAGAGTTTTATGCTCAGAACTCCAAACTTTACCCTTGATATGTGAACAGTGAGTTTTAGATTTGAGAAAATGCCTTTCTCCTTCAACGTATCTTGGCTTTCAAAAATGTCGTCGTCTGTGGGTAAGAAAAAAACAGGTTGAATTTGAAACTCAAAGTAAAGGAATAACTCCTTTGTTTTAGACTGTGTGTACCCTTTTCTTGAAGCAATGAATGCCACTGATACCATGGGCAGGTTTTTGGAAAATTTCTAAAGGTTGCATTGTATGCAGCCCATTTTCCTTCCAACTTAATCTTAGTGAAAGATACTGCCCTGGTCGTCATCCATGATTCCTACTTCTCCCATCCCCTGCCACCTCTATCAATCACCAAGTCCAGATAACTCTTTCTCCTGAACATCTCTTGGGTCAACACACTCCTTTCCATATCCATTGCTACCATCATCTGTTGCCCAGACTTCTATAAGTAGCCTCCTGACAAGGGTATCATCTCTCTCGCCACCAGCTGTCCTTCCAACACCTGTGTGTCAAGTGGGCAGTTGAATATAGGAGTGCATAGCTCAGAGGTGCAGCCTGGCAGAGGAAGAGGAGCCAGCAGGTGAGTTTCAGAAAGAGGGTCACTGAGGCAAGAGGGAAAACCAAAGGAATGTGGTATTCCCAGAGCAGAAGATGGGCAGTTTTCATTGAGGACTGGTTAGAGGTTAAGGTGAAATACAAAACACAGAGCAGAGAGATCATGGGTGATTTTAAGAGGGAAGTTTCCCTGGAGTCCTATGGGTAGAAGTAAAGCTGGAATAAACCATGAGAAGGAAAAAAGCCCAGGGTTTTTGTTTGTTTGTTTTACTGTGTGTGAAAGAGAAATTGAGGAGCTGGACGGGAATATTGGATGAGGGAATTGGGGTTTTGTTTGTCTGTTTTTACCATGGGACATTCTTTAGCATGTTTGTGCATTGATGGGGATGATCCAAAAACAAGCACGAATTGAAAATGCAACAAAAAGAAGGGAACCCTTGAGAAGGTGCTGGGGTTAGGGTTCCAGAGCTCCAGAGGGTAGAAGGGCTTTTGTTGGAGAAGCTCTGCTTCCTCCGTTGAAACAAGAGAAATGGAGAAGATGGATATAGATTCACAGATGAGGTGGGGAAGAGGATACATAAATTCTTATCTGATGGTTTCTATTTTTTAGTCATAAAGAACATTTTAAAAATCATGTTTAATTCATATTTGAGGAAGGTTTGAGAAGACAAACGGTAGATGATATGAAATAATCTTCATGATATTGGAAAAGCTAATTTACCAGGCAAACATAAGAGGAGTGTTGAGTGTTTTATTCGGGTTTTTGATCATGAATTTAAAGTGAAACTGGTCACCTATATTTTGTGTGTGTGTTTATCCTCCAGTAATATTCTAGTTTTAAAATGCAAGTGTGGATAAACTGGACTCCATCAGGCATGTTTTGTTCCAAGCAAGTGTTGACAGACGAGAGAGGTATAAAGGAGGAGAGGAAATTTTCAAGGAGGTGATTATAAATTATAGACTATGTGATCTAAATGAATAAGAAAGAAAATAAAAAGAGGGGACTGACTGGTGGGTAATGAGAACATGGCTGATGGTTTGGGGATGTCAGTTAGGTTAAAAAATCATGAGGAGTTGTGAGTTAGAGATCGGGTTTTCAGAAGCAGATTTGGAGGTGGTGCTCAATGCAGTAATAACCAGGTAGTGTGTGGTAATAAGACTAGATCGGCTGTAGTAAAGTGGAGGAAAAAGCAACTGGAGATGAGAAGGTCAAGGAGCTGAAAATCCAGAGTTTGGATGTCCTCTCATCTTGCACACATCTCAACGTTTTGTAGTTGTTGGTCTATCTTTCCAACAAGTATGTTACTCTCTGAAGGAAGGGACGATGTTTGTCTTGTCAGTACTTCCTCCCTAATGCCCAGCATGGTACCTGACCCATAAAATACTCAATAAATATTTACTGAATGAACAAATAAGTCTATTATTTTAAAAAATTCTAAAAGTTATTCCTGAATTGAGAGGTGCATCCTGGGACACCACTGTCTCGACTCCTCATGGACCACTTTTTGTGAGCGGCCTTGTGGGTAATGACATTTACTGCTGCTGTGGATGCTGTGAGAAGCACTCTTGTTTAATTCTCCATGGTATTTAGTATAGGGGCTTGCTGAGGAAGTAATTCACTCCCTTACACATTATCCCCTCCATTAAGACCCACAAGGGAAATTTTTTCTAAGATTTCATTGCTAGGAAGACCTGTGACTCTCCTGAGTGAACAGACAGTTTGTGAGTCTCATAAGCAAATATGTTTTCCTTTTTGCTCTGCCCATTACAGCCAGATGTGTGGCTGAGGCTCGACTTTAGCAAGTATGCAGAAAAATACGGTATCTGTTTGTTATGAATTATTTTACCCTTTGCTTTATCTGATTAGCTTTTCCTGATTTCCTCATCTTGGTGATTTCTTCTCGTGTTTTTGTTTCTATTCTGGAATCTTTCTTGAATATTTAATGCTAGAGTGTTTTCCCAAGGTTCAGCCAGATGAAGTTTTCTCTTGACCACTTCAACTGGTGCAAACTTCTGGTGATCATGTAGAAAGCAAGCCTGTTATAAACTATCATAGTGAAGATTCAGATTAGGTCCATTTATAAACAATACGCATTTCTGAGGCTTTATTGAGCTAATTTGAGTTAAGCTTAGAATTTCTACAATATATAATATTCAACGTGTCATCTGTCTTGGACAATACCAGGTACAAAATTGTTTACGAAAAAGTAAACACATTTCTGAAGATTTATCAGTTAAATCAAAGGTTCCTATCTGAGCCTTTATTAATTTAATTAAGGAATTTTATGAATTTTTGACATATATTTGCTTAATCTTATAATTTAAGAATGTAAAAAAGAACTAAATCGCATCTAAAGACTCTGGGAGCCTGATAAGAAAGGCAAATGTGGTAGTAAAGCAGAGATCAAGATGACACATATGGACAGAGGCCACTGCGGGATGAGAAGAATAAATGGAAATGAGAAGAGGAGTGAAACTCTATAGAACTAACCACATGGGAACACTGAACACAAAGATCTACACACTGTAAAGGGAATGAAAGGGAAAAACAGGAAACAGGTTACAGCTGTGAGCTTTGCAGTACACCATAGTGGAGAGTCATTAAATACATTAAGCCCATTAAATACTGTCATTGTGGGAAACTGTATTCCAGAACACTCGTTGACACCTATTGTATTTTATAAGAGCTGCTTTCCTCAGATGGAGATGCGAAGCTGGCAGGACAGAGAATGAGCCCAGCTCAGCAAGGGTGCTCACACAGTGGGGCAAGAGACCAATTTGTTGGGGACAGCTGAATGCTTCTTTCTCTAAAGTTTGATCGCTAGTCTCATTAAGTGTTGTGTATGAGAAGAATGAGATTGTTAGTTGTGTTTGCCGTGAAATATATGAGTAAGCAAGTAAAACACATTAAAAATGTATTGACAACTGTAAAAATATTCCAGAATAATGTAACTTATGTTGGTACAGCTAGTTTTACATATTTTTGTAAACTACCTAAAATCCTTTTTTTGGGAGAAGCTGGGTTATTCATTAAAGAATATAAAACAGGACTACATGAAGTCATATTGCCACTACTGATTTTAAAAAATGACTCTAGGGATGGAATGTTTATTATTAGTGTTATTAAAACTTAGAGTTATCATACACTGTGAGCTTCTAATATGCTAAGCGATATGCTAAACAATTTTTTTTCTTTTTTCTTTTTTGCGGTACGCGGGCCTCTCCCTGCTGTGGCCTCTCGCGTTGCGGAGCGCAGGCTCAGCGGCCATGGCTCACGGGCCCAGCCGCTCCGCGGCATGTGGGATCTTCCCGGACCGGGGCACGAGCCCATGTCCCCTGCATCGGCAGGCGGACTCTCAACCACTGCGTCACCAGGGAAGCCCTTATGCTAAACAATTTTTGTGCGTTTAATCCCCATAGCAATCTGATGATGGGTACAATCACTATTCCCATTCAGGCATTCAGCAAGTATTTACTGAGCTCCTAATATGTGCCGGCAACTTTTCTAGAGTGAGACAAAGACCTTGTTTTCTTGGAGCTTCCCTACTAATGGAGGACAATGAACAAATACTAACAGAATATAGAGAGTAACAAATGCCAGGAGGCATCTAAAGCTAGCCGAGGGGATGGAGAGTGGCAGGAAGTACCATTTTTGAGTGGTCTAGAAGGGCTTCTCTCAGGAGCAGACATTTGAGAAGAGACTTATATACAGTGAGAGAGTGAGTCATTTTATAAAAGAGGTATCAAAAACTCAAAAAAGGCTAAGTAACTTGTCAAGGGTCACACAGAAAATGGCTGAACTGATTTCAAGCCTGGGGTATCAAACACTGGAAGCTTCGCCTTCAACCGTCATACCTCATGCCTCAGAGTTCTGGGCTAATCTCACTGCAGGCCTCGAGGGCAGTTTTGAAGGTAGGATCTCAACTCCTGGAATGCCAGCTTCCCACATCAGGGTTTGCCGCTCCCCGAGGCTCAGTGGCAGCCTCGCTCTGGCCACGGCCGTTTGGTGAGGCTACAGTTTCATGGCAAAAAGAGAAACAGATCTTTGATTAAAATCTATCGAAGAACAGCTGGGAATCTAATTTTCACATAGTTTTGCTGTGTGAAAATTAGCAGGAGGGGAGTGTCCTTGGGAACTGCGTGTGCAGTGTTAGCACTTCTAAAGCGTTACCTGATGTACCTGCAGATGTTCACACGGCTTGAGGGCAATTCACATTGGGCCCTTGCCTGAGTCCTGTGAGATAAAGTTGATAGGAGTAGAAATACATTTCCCCCTTTAATCTCCTCTCATTTATTTTCCCTGTCATGCTATAGTCGCTGCTGGAAGGGTGTGCAAAGACTCTGTCCCATTACACTTACCAGACCAGCTTTGCTCAACTAGAATCGCCTCAACCCTCCCTTCTCTCCCTGGAACCCTCTGCGTGGATGGCAGAGTCCCTGGCTGGTCCTATGGCACTGTGTGTATGGGCTGGGTTTAATCCCTCTCTTTCCCAGTCCAAGAATGGGAACTAGTAGTAGGTGCTTGTTCTTAAGAAGGACGGAAGAGCATACTCTTGAGAGGAGCCTGGATCTGGGATAAATCCCGGAAGAAACCCTGACACCTAGATGTGCAAAATAACCGTCTTCAAGTTGATGTAGATTTGAGTAAATCTCTGAAGTTTTTGGCGATGTCACAGATGGACTCAGAAGAATTGTAACCTGTGCGCTCATTTGCACATTTATCAAGTACTTATTAAAAGCACATTGGATGTGCACATCACAGTTCTTAATCCAGGAAATATAGAGAGCACACAGTCTCATGGGAGGGACAGACATAAGAAGATCGTCGCATGATGGTGTAAGACAGGCAGAAACGGGGTGACGTGGGAAAAACAAAGACTGACTTTGGTGGGGGGGGTCCCAAAAAAGATTTTTTTTTGGGGGGTCCCAAAAAAGATTCACAGAGAAAGTGCTATTGGGGTTGGGCCTTGAAGGACGGAAGAATTTGCCACAGGAGATAGAAAAGGAGGGTGATATTCTAAGGTAGAGGGGATAGCGTGTCCAAAGACACAGAATTCAGAAGTGACCTGGCTCCCTTGGGAAACAGCAAGCGGGCAGGAAGATGCTCCTGCAGGAACCGGTGGAGGGATGGCTAGAGAGGAAGCTGGGCCACACGAAGGGCCTTTGGTTCCCAGCCAGGGGTCCGGGGCCTTTTTCTCTCCCATTGTGGCATGGAACTGTATATTTTGGAACAGAAGGGACCTTAGAGAACATCTAGTTGATAAAGAAACTGAGACTCACACGGTGACTAGATTAAACTACGTACTTAAAAATAGAACGTGATTTAAGAGTTCATTGCCAAATGAGAATCTCCTGAAGATTTTTGTTTTGATTGAACACATGTATATTACTTATCATCATATTTTGTTTCTCAGGTATGCTCCTTTGCAAATGATGGACAATGTGTTGTTAGGGCTTCAGATCCTGACAGCCGTAAGAAGTTGGGTCTGTCAGTGCATTTACTGCACAGCATTAAGATTAATGCTTTGTACACTCACCCACACCATGCAGGTGGGAGTATAAATTGGAACAGCTCTTCTGAAGGGCAGTTTTGTACATCAAAACAACTATGAAATCTGAACAGCATGACCTCAAATTCCTTTTTAAAGAATTTCTCCAAAGGGACTGGCCAGAAATGCGTCTAGAGTATATTCATTCATTGTAGCATTGTTTATAATGTCAAAAAACTGGAGGTAACCTACATTTTCTAATAAATTATGGTACAATGGAGTGCTCCGTCAGTATTAAAATGATTAAATAGAAACTTGTTTACATAAAAGTATATTCCTAAATGAAAAAATAGGTTACAGAATAGCATGTACAATGACCCTAATCTTGTAAAAATTAGATATATAGTCTACTTATGTGTACATATGAAAAAAAGTCTGGAAAAATTTATACCAAGATGTTAATAGTGGTTATTACTGGGTGGTAGGATAATAGGCAATTCTTAATTTCTACTATTGGCTTACCCATATAACTTCTAGGTTTTTTGGTTTAACAACAAACAAGCATTACATGATTACTTGCATAATAAAAAGTTATACATTATTTCCCCACGTGTGTGCAGACTGATTGTTTGCCTGTTTACCACACCTGTTTAAGATTCTTTGGTTGTTTCATCCAGGACCGTTTGCCCAACAGTTAGGGAAAATGAAAAAGAAGCTTGGGGAACAGTATATTATGGCTCGAAAACTTTTGCCTGCGTAGGTTGTGTCTGAGATGGGAAAGATAAACTAGGTTTATCTTCACTCCTTTTTGGAAAGCACAAATCTTTAGGTTAAGCACGGCTGGCCGACTTCCAGAATCCATTTCCTTAGTAACTGAGTAGCGTGATAAATTGGATAAATGCATCTGATATTTTTCAAATTGTCTATGTCATGCAAAAGTCTCACCCGGACACCTGGATCCCCTTTCAAAAACTGTGATTTTTCATATTATGCACATAGAGATGGAAATAATCTGGGGTTAAGCCAGTCCTCTTAGGGGGCATTGCTTATTTGGTTTTGTCCATTTATTTGGACTCTGGTGTTCAAGTGTGCATCGTCCAAATCTATGTCTGTTTCTAACACTTTTAGAAAGGATTCTGTACCTTGGGTTTTATGAAGATGGTAAATGTATTGTGGAGAATGAATTGAACCACCGCTCATTGTTCTTATGTATAGACTGCAAGCTGCAAAGGAAAGATATATAGCAGATTCTGCCCTTTTCTCTTTTCCCTCCTCCCTAAGGAACTTGGAGATAACTTTTTACTAGACTAGCTCTGGTCCAAGCTGGTTTCTTTTCCGCCTGTCTCATGTTGCTCTTATCTGAAAAGCTCCCACCTGCCCTGGGATATCTGCATCTTGCTCTTGCCTTTATTACACAGTCTTTATTTATGGCAGAATAAAGGACTGATGTATCAACTGGTGTGAGTTTTCCAATTTTTTCTCCTCCTCCTCTGTTTCAGACGGGAAACAAGGTTGTTCTTATTTCTTTACCTTGGAAACTTTTGCAAGGCGGAGAGAAGAAGCTGCTTGAGGTCCAAAACTCTTCAAACGTGTTTTAAAATCTTGAGCTCGTCACAGAAATGGTGTTGGGTGTTCTGGAGAAGAGAGATGCAGAGGGAGCGTCTCAAGGACAAGGTGAGAGCAGGGACATCCCAGTTATTAAGAAGGTCTGGAGGCTGTTTAATCTGGAGAGCAGTTGGGACCCATGCCCTGCTCCCAGCAGAGCTCTGGGACGGGCAAGACTTCTGAGGTAAAGGTCACTGGAGCACCTGAGCAGGATGGGCATGGGCTCTCTGCTTTGAGCAGTCAGACTTCAAGGGATCAGGTGGACATAAATCTTAAATATGACAGAGGAAGTCGTTAGAGAAATAAGGACTTGCCCCTACTTTCTGGGTCCCTTGTAAATCTTCCAAATACTGTAGGGGAAAGAAGCTGGAATAAAGTCTGAGAGACATTGTATCTACAGCCCTGAATGACATGTGCTTTGAGGTATACTTAAGCTGATGAGAAGAAAATGCTCTTTCTGGCTGTGCTGTCACTGGCTCTGAGTCCATCAGATGTACTTTTTAGAAGACCTTGTTTCCCTTCGATATTTCTCCAACATGCTGCCTATGGGTCATAAGATTTCTGAGTTTTGTGGCTCTAAGAAGAGATGGATTAGACTGCTGCATTCCCTTTGTAAGGAGGAGCAGGTTGGGGGCCAGAAGCTGAATTTCTAAGGACTGTGGTTAGTAATGAGGTTTGCATCCCTTTGTGTGAAAAAGTCACTTCCAGGTTGGAGCTAAGAATAGATAACCAATTTCTGTAGCTTCATGAGATTTCCTATTTCACCTTATTGAACATCAGCCCTCTCCTGCATAGCAGCTCCAGCTGTAATTGTTTCTCTGTGCTTAGGAGCGGGTAATCCATTTTAGTTGCACTATTCAAAACTATGCCATTGATTATTTCTTGGTTTGTGTCATGGTTTCTGAGGCTGTGATGATATAAAGTCACTGTAAGGTTGGATCTCATGCATCAAATGGGACTGTTGATGCAGGCTGGAGCAATAAGGATGACACAACATGAAAATGAACATGGATGACGAGCTGCGGACGAGCAATAGAGGCGGCAGCCCTGACCTCAGGTTTCTGACAGCCCAGTGGAAAAGTTAGAGCATAGTCACCAAGACCTGTAACACACAAATAACCTAAAACAAGGCAGGAATTAAGAAAGGCCAGAATCAAGTTACAAGGCATTATGGGCATTTAAAAAAGAAGGAAGCGTTTGTTCCTGGATGAAGTATTTGTAGAACAGTTTTGAATGATGTGTAGGATTTGTGTAGGCAGAAGGGAAAAGGTAATTCGTATGTCTGTTTTTGGTGAAGTATTGCAAGTAAACTCTGTGGATTTGGTTCTTAAGTCACGAGCTACACAATCCGCCATATGCCATATTTTTCAACCATGTCTTAAACTTGAGTTTGGGGTAGATTGGAACAAGGTAAAATCATGTTTCATTTCCTTTTAGGAGAGCTTTAATTCCACTTCCTTTTTCCTTTTCTCTCCTTTTAACTGAAGATTTAACGGAGCCAATGGTGTCCATTCAGGCATTCTCCAGAGATGAGGGATGACTAGGGACGAGGGGAGGTTTGGGACCTCCTTTAGCCCGCCCTGGCCCTCGCTATTCTGCCTGTGCTTAAGAGCAGTATCGGAGTAGAGCAGAGGAGGAGATATTAAAGAGTCCATGCCTCCAGGTTGTTCAGATATTAATTTCTGGATACCAAACATGGGAAAGACCCGAGGCAGAATGAGCCAACGAAACGTGGGGAACAGGGATCAACAGAAATATGCTTTCCACGCACAGATCGGATCATCGATGAGGCCATGGCGAAATGGAGAAGCACCTAGATAGGAAAGTTTTCAGATATAATAGTGCCAAGTCCAGTTGTTGTATTGCAATATAATTATAATAGGTAATATTTACTAAGCACTCACTTGCTGCCCAGCTCTTGACATGCATTGTCTCATTTACTCCACGTAACTATCCCATAAGAGAGATACAACTGTTCTTCCCATTTTACAGATGAGGAAACTGAGGCAGAAAAGTTAAGACAGTTGGCTAAGGTGATTAGCTAGGAGCGAGTGGAGCATTTCAGTCTGGCTCTTGAGCCTTAAAGCATAATTCTTAGCCACATTGTCTGGTTTCAGGAGAGCAAAGACGGTGTGTGTAGAGAGAATTTCTGCTGGTGATCCCAGTGTGCTGATGGGTAGTAGAGGTGTTGCTGACTTTACTTGCATCATCAGAGATCATTTAATGGGCCTTATTAAAACAAAAGCAATGGTTGTACTCACAGAATTCATGTCTCCCATTTCCTCAGATGTTTTCTCTTTTATCCTCTGCCATCGATCAGGTGGTGGCTAGATAGTGGCGTTTTTGAAAAGTGTCAATAATGAATTAAAATAGCTTTTTGATGGAAAAACTATTGATAGCCTATAAAAGAGCAACACTCTTAACAGCTCATCTGGAGTTGATTGAAGAGAGCAAATGAAACAAATTTGCAGCATGTTATATTTTGCTCGTTTCATTTCTGAAAAATAAATAAGCCAATAAACTCTACTATTGAAGATTGCTGGCTGTGTATGTCGAGTTACAGGACTGTAATAATTATTCACCAATCAGGAAACATGAGTTTGCATTCCTAAACATGGCTTTGCTTCTCAGACACATATTTGTATAATTTCTTGGCTTCCTGTAGGAAGTGATGTTGAACCTATCTCTTATGTTCAATTGTTATTTACAAGTTCACAACCAGTTCTAGACTCTACCTCTAATACTAGAAAAGAGGACACATTTCTAAGAGAACTTTCAAATTTGCATCTCCAACAAAGTTGTGGCACAGGGCTTCCCTGGTGGCGCAGTGGTTGAGAGTCCGCCTGCTGATGCAGGGGACACGGGTTTGTGCCCCGGTCCGGGAAGATCCCACATGCCACGGAGCAGCTGGGCCTGTGAGCCATGGCCGCTGAGCCTGCACGTCCGGAGCCTGTGCTCCGCAACAGCAGGGGCCACAGCAGTGAGAGGCCCGCGTACCACAAAAAAAAAAAAAAAAAAAAAAAAGAAGTTGTGGCACAAATACATTGGAATTAATTGGATATTTAACCTTATGCCCTCCTGGAGTTGGCATGCACTATTTTCTAGGACCTGGGTGTAGTGGATCTGTTAAGGGCATATATAACCTTAAAAAAACAAAACAAAACAAAAAAAACCCTTATTTATGTTTTGGTGAAAAGGTAACGCATGCACCCAGCACAAAATACAAAAGGTGTTAATCATATAGCTTGAAAATTAAGCATCCCCCAGCCCCATCCCCTGGCCACAGAAATTACTGTTTTCCTTTCTCGTGTCACATGACATCTTGATTCAGATAATTTGATATGAGAATAGTTTGACTTGATTGAAAAACAATTAAACTTCTATCTTTAAAGAAACTACCAAATAATAGTCATGCACAAAGCATCATTGCACTCCTCGCCTCCTCCCTTAAAACCAGTTCTTTCTTTACCACAACTCTACTGCTCACCCCATTAAGGGTGAGATAAGGGCCAAGGAGGGCGTAAGGGATACTGTGAGGCTCAGGGAGGGGCAAGGGCGATGGGGAGTCAAATCCAGGTAGGATGAGAGATGGAGTAAGAACCCGGACTGTGTGTTGTGCAGATTAACTTTTAAAATTCACCTTTTAAAACTCAAATCGGCTGGTTCATAATGTTGTACTTTAGGTAAGTAAAGCTTTAGTGACAGCCCTCAGGTGAGCTCGGAGCCTGATTTTGGGATATTTGGTTAGTTAACACAACAGGAGTTCGTGACGTAGCCCTGATGGTGAGTAGGCAGGTGTTATACTCGTCCCAGCCTCTGTCACCAGTGGGCTCGGGCTGCACCCACACTTTAAGCAGCATGAACGGGGGAGGTAGGAGGCTGTGGTCGGATGTGTTCCCAGAATTCCCTGAAGCTCTTCCATGCCCACAGGCTATGAATATTTTTGTAACACTTGCTCTTATCCTCCCCATCAAAAAAAAAAAACACCCCAAAACAGTTTACCATCACTTCTAGTTCTGATTCATTACAATGTAGCATAGAGGAAATAAATATATATATTTATATATATATATATATATATAACCGTAACCATAACTTTAACCCTAGCCCTAACCTATGTGTGTGAATATGTGTGTGTATATATATACATATACACATATATATATGTATATATATAGCTTGTTGCATTTTCCAGCAGGCTAAGAGAAGGTGGAATATAGGTAGGGGATAGCATGAACCAAGGTATGGAGCAGTGACAGTCCCTGTGTTTGGTGGGTGATGGGCAGTGGAGGCTGTGGCTAGAGTGTGGGTAAGGAGCACAGAGTGACCCATTTCTCTAGAGGAAGCTTGGGCTGCATTCTGCACGGCCTTGTATGACGTGAGGAGCCTTGGGCCGTTTGAATTCACAGAATGGTCACAGTTCAGAATGACCTCTGGTCACAGCAGGGAGGGTGGCTTGGAGAGAGAAACCAGAGTTGTCAGTTTTTACCATGCATACTGGCTAGCAGTCCTAAATGCTACTGTACCAAGAATGCAGGAATATGCTTAAAGCAAATCCTTCATCATATCTCACCAGAGACATGAGGAATCTGAAAGCCAATTGTCATCTTATATATCAGGCTTTGCGAGAAGTGTATCCAGCCATCTGGCTCACTCTTTGGACACTAGCTGGTTTCATTACCATCTGTTTGGGGGTTGGAACTGGGATACTTTGGCCTTCTCCATCATGTCTCAGTTGTTTATGTTTTTTTAGATCCCTGAGTTAAGCACTTAAGTTCATCTCTGTGATTGGGCAGGTCAAGATTGTCAGTTTTCAGGTAGATGTACCATGTCCCAAATAGGCGGGAAACATGCTTGTGCAATAATATAGGCACAAGAGCAATGGCAAGGGCCAAGGTGAGATTTCCAGTGTTGGAGCTTTGCAGCATAGCTGACTCACTCCTTCAGAGCTGTGCTTGTGTGACCCAGCCCCACCCAGCAGGGCGTGTGAGGACGGTGGGCCATGGACATGTCTGAGTGGTTCCTTAATGGTGAGTACAGGTGGGTGATATGGAGTGATGAGGAGAAATGCTAGGAGAACATATGCTCCAGAAGAATTTCAAGAGGAGCAACACAAATAAAAAATGATGAGCGAGAAGCTATAAGAGCACAGTAGGCCAGCTCGCAGCACTCAGTGTGGCCCATCAAACTAACCACAAACATCTCCGGATGACCTACTGTGTGCTCGGTACACAAGGCAGAGATGGGGGAGAGTAAGATATGCTTTCTGCCCTCAAGCATCTCAAGCATCTTAGGGGGAAACAGAAGAGGTGGTGGATACATGAGATGGTTTCTCCCTCAGAGCTTCCACCAACACCTTGATTTGGGACTTCTGGCCTCCTGAACTTTGAGACAATAAATTTCTGTTGTTTTGAGCACCTACTTTATGGTAATTTGTTACCACAGGAAACTAATCTATAGATAAACTCAGCAGTGGCACAGCCTCATTTCCCAGTAGAAATCAGGGTCTGACGTCCCACTGAGAAAAGGTTGGAATGTTCGCGATGCCAGGCACATAACAGCTTTGCATGCATGGGCCCTGTGGAGGGCCAGAGAAGGGGAAAAAAGGCTTCGATGTGAGGCTTCCAAGGGGACACCACATACAGAATTCAATGGCAAACAGCACATTGAAAATAAGTGCAACATACATGGTAGGAAAATAAGGGTTGATTTCCTTATATGAAAAGCTGCTATCAAAAAATCAATGAGGAAAAGATAAATACCCTTTAGAAAAGTCAGGAAAGTTAAGAAACAATCAATATACAAAGGAAAAATGGCAAATGACTAATGTATCACCACCTGGATGACCTGGGCTCATTGTACATCCTGCCTCCTCTTAAACTGGTACTCAAGATTTGCTCTTTTAAGTGTGTCCCAAAGATGCACGTTCAGGACCCGGCTCATGAAGACCAGAGAGAAGGCTAGTTTCAGGCCAGATGAAGTAAAGGTGGGCACTGCACAGCTTGCTGCATCAGCAGGAGAGATGCTGCAGCACAGAAATGGTTGCAAACCTGGAGCAAAGGGTATTGTGAAATAGGAAAGCATCATCAATTGATGAATCAACACACAAGCATTTGTTGAAAACCTGTTTGGCTCCAGCACTGTCCTGTGTCTTGTGGGGAGCCCGAGAACACCACGCTTTGCCCCAACCCCCCACCCCACCACGGAGGAGAAAAGACTGAGGGATAAGAAATAACAGGACAACAAACCCCAGGAGGAATGAATTCTTTGGCCTAGATTATATGAGTGGTTTCCACTTCTGGCTGCACATTAGAATCCCTGGAGAGCTTTTTAAAAATACAGATGCCTACTGGAATGTTCATAGCAGCACTGCTTGTAAGAGCTCCAAACTGGAGACTGTCCAAATGCATATCAGCAGTATGGATAAATAATTATGGATTATTCGCGTAATAGAGTACTGCTTAGCAATGAGAATGAAAGATCGACAACTACATGCAACAATGTGGATAAATCTCTTTAGTATAATGTTGAGTGAAAGCAACCAGATAAAAAAGTGTCACGGTTAAGTGGACCATTGCAATGTAAGTTATTAACAATAGAAAAAACTGGGTGTGGGGTACACTCGAACTCTGTACTGTCTACGCTTCTTTTTTTTTTTTTTGGCAAATCTGAACTGTTCCGAAATTTAGAAGTTTATTTAAATATAAAAGTCATACTCTATGGTTCTGTTAATGTCAAAGACAAACAAAATTCAGCCTAAGCTATTAGAAGTCAGGAAAGTGCTTACCCTAGGAAGAGTGTGTCTGGAAGGGTACACGAGGGGACATTGGGGTGGTGGTAACGTTCTGTGTCTTGATCTGTGTGTTGGTTACATGGGCGTGTTCCACTGTGAATATGTATCAAGCTAAACACTCATGTGCACTTTCTGTATGTAATATTTTATATCAATAAAATGTTAAAAGCTATGCCGATCCTACCTAGACTGATTAAATCAGATTCCTTAGAGGAGGGCCTGGGCGTTAGTATTCTTTAAAAGCTCCCTGGATTATTCTCATGTGCATCCAGGATGGAGAACCATTGCTATTTGTCCTGTGGGCAGTGAGAGGAGCCAGAAACCAGTACGGACTGGAGTTGTGGGTACAAACTTCCCTGAGAAGGCGGAACATGTATGGATTCTTAAAGGCTGGGAGGGATTGATGAGGCCAGCGGGGCTCCACTATAAATGAGCATTTCAAGCCCAGGAAACATTCGATTTCCTATTCTCATTTTTCTGTTTTTCTGGTGGTGGCTACACTTTTGCTTAGAAACTTGATTTCCCATCTTAAATGCTCTTGTCATGTGTTGACCCCTTAGGTTCGAGAGCTGTGAACAGGGTCTCACTGGGTTTCACGCAAATGGAATTAAAAAGCAATTAGTCTTGTGTACCTTAAACACTATATTTTATCTAATTTGTACTCTCTTGTATTTCTGCTCAAGCCTCAGTAAGCCCTCAAGAAAGCATGCTTATAATAAATGACTGGAAAAACAAGCCTCAGCATTTAGGTTGGATCACAGACGCACTCCGTATAGTGTTAGCAATCAACTGCTAAGACATAACACGTTTAAGTGTACAAAACTGGGGAAGGGAGACTTCTTCGGGGCAAGGTTTGATGGATTCCTGGCTTATGCAGGAACTTATGTCTGAGTGTATGCCAATACTGATGATTATTATTAGTTCAGACACTCCAGTGGACTCTCTGATAAGTTTCTGAGACAGGCGCTGTATGGAATATTCACTAAGAGCATTTGTGAACTTACAGTGCCGTTCTGTTCTGATAGCCATTACTTCCTTGGACTCATTCTAGGTAATTAATGATGGTAACAGCCGGCCTTTTTGAGTGCTTACATCACGCCAGGGACTTTGCCAAGCCCTTTCCATGAATTATCTCATTTAATCCTCCCTTCAATCTTATGAATCCCCCCTTGACAGATGAGAAATCTAATGCCCGAGGTCCCACCACCTCTCAGAAGCAGAGCCAGTTATGTCAAAGCAGTTGACTTCCAGACCATGCTTTTAACCATGGTGTGATACTGCCTACAGGTGTCCTGCAAAGTTGGGATGATGGAACCCTGTAACAATTTGTCCTTAAATCCCTTCTCTCCCCTCCTTCCCACCTCACCATAGGTCTCACGATTTGTCACCTTGCCCTTTCTTCTCCCTCTTTCTTTTTCCCCCTCCTGGTACTTGCATTTATTCTGGAGAGCTGTTTCTCCTCCTCCCACTTATCTCCAGAAGAGTGGATGATAAATTAAATCATGCTAAGACATTTGGGATCTGCTGAGTAATTTCTCTCAAGAGCGATTGCACTTGAAGAGAAACTCCGCCAGGAGGACAGTGCTTACCATCGGTGAGTGCTTATGAAACTAAGCAATGATGTAAGCTAGCCCAGGGGACAGAACCCGCAGCCTGCTGGCCAGATCCTGTTTTGGTAAATAAAGTTTTATGGGAACACAGCTGCGCCCCTTCGTGTATTTAGTATCTGTGGCTGCTTTGGCGCTACAGTGGCAAGGTTAGGGTATTAGGACAGCCTAAAATATTTGCTCTCTGGGGCTTTTAGAGAAATTTTGCCCACCCCAGGGACACTATGGGAAGGCTCTACTGCAGAGCATGGCGCATAGACGTTTTATAAATGGCAATTTCCTCTTCCGCAGGTTTCTGGTGTCTTCCTCTGGTAAATTCGGGGCAGGAGGAGTATTCTGAAATCACATTCACATGGGTCACTGCTGCCCCTGCCCATTCGTGACAGGCATTGGAGGCCACAATCCTCACTGAATATTCATCTGTACTTTGGCAAGTGAAAGAGTGACACGCGTCCTCACAGAAACAAAATGATGTATTATTCATTTTTTAGAGGGTGTTTCCTGGAGTGCAAGCAGCAGGAAAGCCCCAGCTGGGGTGGAAGCAGACTGAGATCAGGAGCGTCATCTCAGTGCCAGGACCAGTGAGCTGGGCTACGGGATTGATGCCTCAGCGCCACAGATACAGGACAGTTATGTGTCCTGATAGCTGCTGCCTTCCCAGATAAAAGAAGACAGTTATTTTCTCTTTCAGATTGTGTTTAAAATCTCAAAAACTGAAATTAGTCTTGAAACACTTCAAGTTAACGGCTTGTCTGCTTCCATATATATATATATATATATATATATATATATATATATATTTAAGGACCACTTTCCATTGTGCAATCCTTGTTTTCCGCTGGTTAGGCAAGGGTGGCCTGGAGTTGTTGTAGACAGTATCAAATGGCCAGGCTGCACAGATACTGCTTCTAGCTCCAGTCCAGGAAGCCATTAAATTCAATCTCCCAGTTTCTCCATGAATTCTAATTTCTTTAATTTGGGGAAGTGGTTTTTTTTTTTAACATCTTTATTGGAGTGTAATTGCTTTACAATGGTGTGTTAGTTTCTGCTTCATAACAAAGTGAATCAGCTATACATATACATATATCCCCATATCTCTTCCCTCTTGTGTCTCCCTCCCACCCTCCCTATCCCACCCCTCTAGGTGGTCACAAAGCACGGAGCTGATCTCCCCGTGCTATGCAGCTCCTTCCCACTAGCCATCTATTTTACATTTGGTGGTTGTATATGTGTCCATGCCACTCTCTCACTTCGTCCCAGCTTACCCTTCCCCATCCCATCCCTGTGCCCTCAAGTCCATTCTCTATGTCTGCGTCTTTATTCCTGTCCTACCCCCAGGTTCTTCAGAACCTTTTTTTTTTTTTTTTTAAGATTCCATATATATGTGTTAGCATACGGTATTTGTTTTTCTCTTTCTGACTGACTTCACTCTGTAGGACAGACTCTAGGTCCATCCACCTCACTACAAATAACTCAATTTTATTTCTTTTTATGGCTGAGTAATATTCCATTGTATATATGTGTCACATCTTCTTTATCCATTCATCTGTCGATGGACACTTAGGTTGCCTCCATGGAAGTGGGGTTTTTGCATTTGTGGACCATTGTCTCCAGGAGCTGTATTTCCCATTCTAGGGATACCCATGTACCTGGACCTAATACTTTCTCCTGGATAACTTAGAAGGTCTTACCTTCTTAACAGGTCACACATGATTAGATATTCTCCATCGTGCCTCTCAGCACTCAGTAAGATATAGTCTCTGTGAGGTTGGTAGAGTGATGGAGATTGGAATTAATATGAAATTTACCCTATTGTCTTAGCCTGGCTTCCCCAGAAGCCCAGGCTTACTGGAACAACATAATTCCAGGGAGCAGGAATGAGGGCAGAGGGCAGTGAGGCAGGAGGGGTGAGGTGGGGATGGACTGTAGAGCCAGCCTCCCCTAGGTCGCTTCATCTCATGAGGTCATTTTTTAAGAAGAGGTATAAATTGGATCTCGGGACAGTTGACCCTGAGGCGAGAGAGAGCAAAGAATTGATCCGCCAGCTTCTGTCTTCCCCACCAGTGCCTGCCTAAAAGGTTTACTCCATGAGTTCTTTTTTTAATTATTATTTATTTATTTATTTATTTTTGGCTGTGTTGGGTCTTCGTTTCTGTGCGTGGGCTTTCTCCAGTTGCAGTGCGTGGGCGGTGCGCGGGCCTCTCACTGTTGTGGCCTCTTCCGTTGTGGAGCACAGGCTCCGGACGCGCAGGCTCAGTAGTTGTGGCTCACGGACTTAGTTGCTCCGCGGCACGTGGGATCATTCCCAGACCAGGGCTCGAACCCGTGTCCCCTGCGTTGGCAGGCAGATTCCCAACCACTGCGCCACCAGGGAAGCCCACTCCATGGGTTCTTAATGCCTCTGTGCATCCTGGCTGCATGTGTGGGTCCTGAGTAGGGCCCTGAGAAGTCCCAGGGCTCCTGGTCATGGGCGTAGCCACTTGGTCAGGCCCTGCCATGCCCCTTAGTGCCCCCGATTTCCCTGCGCACCCTGGCTTTCTAGGCGAGCACCACCTGTAGCTCTCTGCTTTCTTGGGTTGAGGAGCAGGCCCCGCCCACACACCAGGGAGTTAACGTCCCAGAGAGCCTGAGAGTCGCTGGTGGCTAAATACGCTAGCATCCTTGTCCTTGTGTGAACCCATGATGAAGCCTGTGCTGCATGTTATTCCAGAGGCTTCCAGTGGTCGAGCCTCAATTACCACTGCAATCACCTGCTCATTACCACCCCCTTCATTGGCTTTCTTCTCCTCCCATCTCACTCCCTGACTCCCCTTTCAGTGTTCCAAGGAGCATCTCTGTGTCCTTATCCAAGAGTCGGCTTCTAGGAGAACCCAGCAGAAGACCACAGAGAGGCGCTCAAGGAGGTGAGAGGCCCGGGGCATGGGCACGCGGCCGGGGCTGCTCTACTGCACCTGGGCGAGTGCTCCAGCTGCAGTGACAGCTGGGGCGGGAGTCAGGGGAGGCCGAGAGGATCTGAGGTGGAGCAACAGGTGTCCAATGGGCACGTGCCATCTGGCAAGGTGGGTTACAGTTCATTGATTTGAAGCAGGCCCTGGGTATTTACTGTGTGTAGAGACCACACTGAGCACTGCCTGAGGGTCAGTGCACTTAAGGCTCCCCGTTGGGAAGCAGGCCCCGTTATCGTTGCCCACATTTTATGAATGAGAGAACAAGCTCAGCAGGATGAAGTAAAGTGCCTAAGGTAACTCAGCGAGAAAAGGGCAAAGGCAGGACTGAAAGCCGAGGCAATCTGCCTCCAGAGCCTGTCCCTGTTAACGGTTAAGGATGATGCATCTTAACCATTACTTTTTGCAGGTTTACCGTGACCCAATTTAATTTTAGGGGACAGAGCCATTCAGGCATCCTGTTCCATTGACCTCCTACTAGACTCAGTTCCTTAGTTGAGTGTGTGAGTGTGTGTGTGTGTGTGTGCGCGCGCACATTGGGTGGTGGGAGCGTGGGAGCTGGGGGTTAAAATGTAGAGACCGCCTTCCCCACGGTGTTACCCAAAGAAATAACCTCTCACTCTTTGCAATCAAAGCAGAAGCTGGTCTGAGTCTTTTGTCTGGGTTTGGTTCCTTTTCCAAGACCAGAGGCTGTTTCTAAATTAGACTCTAACTTACTGGCCAGCAAATAGCACAAAACAAAACAACTTTTTTGATGACTTAAGTGTAAATAAGTCAGAGGCAGAGAGATTAACTTTCCCCTCAAATACACAGGGGTTAAAAAAAATTATAGTCTCCAGAGAGGCTGGCTCCTTGAGGACTGAGTTTTTGCCAAGTCAGCACATTCAGGAAAGAGTTTGTGACTCTCTGCAAACCCCAAGCGCCACTGGCCTCCTTGCCTTAGCTACTTGCTGAACCCAGGAGGAGTTCATCTTCCTAAATCCTCACTGTCTGTCACAACCGAGAGCCCATTTCTGTGCAAATGATTCATTGTTATAACTTGTGCCACCTCTTCACAGACTCAGGGACTTTTCTTTTTTTTTTTTTTTTTTTTACCGTACGCGGGCCTCTCACTGTTGTGGCCTCTCCCGTTGTGGAGCACAGGCTCCAGACGCACAGGCTCAGTGGCCATGGCTCACGAGCCCAGCCACTCCGCGGCATGTGGGATCTTCCCGGACCGGGGCATGAACCCGTGTCCCCTGCATCGGCAGGCAGACTCTCAGCCACTGCGCCACCAGGGAAGCCCGGGACTTTTCATTTTTTACATCAATTCCTGTGTAGTATTTCAACAAGTCCCTTTTTCTCCCCTGCCTCCCTCTTGCGCCTCCACCATCTCTCTGCCAGCAGATTCAAAACAGGAGTTCGCGACAGGGCTTTCTTTGAGTCTAACCCCGAATCTCACTTTGCCTTTGGCCGTATATTTCTGACAGGTGCACAGCAGGCAAGAGAAATGACAGCATCATGCAGAATGCAAGCGAACACAGTACTGTGCATCATCATATTTTCTGCTGGTGTCCCTTTGGGTTACCATGAAATCACCTATTGGGACAATTTTTGTTCTTTTACTGAAACAAAGGAGTCACTGTGGACATCATTCATCCCCCAATTCCACGTTTAAGAACACAAAAATTAGAAAAGGATCAGAATGATTTTGACTATCTATATTCCTTCCATTCCAAGGTTTGGGGTAACAATGTATCCCCCACTGTAGGGTGGCTACAGAAGTGACAGGGCGGGAAGTCCATCGAGGTGTCCCTGAATATTAGCCACAGAGGGTAGCGGGACCGCTTTTAGAAGGAGCACACCAGCTGATCGCTGTGAACACAGCACAAAGTGGACACAGTTTACTCAATTGCAGGCAATTCTAGTTCCAGGGTGGGTGAAATGAACAACCTAGAGCCGGGAAAATAAACCTCTTCTCTTTGTATCTTAAAACCAGTGAATACGGTTTCCAAACCTGAGCCACTGGCCCTTGCCAATTCCTTGGCGTTTGGCATGGGTTTTAATGGGCACCAGAGTGTAGTTGTCTCTTACAAGCTTTTTGCAGGGTATCCAGACGATGCCTCAGGAGAACTCCCCTTGTAAAACCTATGGCGTCCCCACCTGCAACATTCCAGAGAGCGTGTCCACTCAGACGCTTTTCGTTCAGTGGCTCCTGGAAGACTGTTAGATCTGAGTGTGGAACAAATTCCAGGGACCATGCACATCAACTTGTCAGATGTTCTGCTGGGTTGGTGGCATACTCTGGCATAGAACCGTGCCCATTTAATGGCCTGCGTGCAGTTCATGAACTGCAGATTCCGAAGTGCAGCCTGCTCTGACACGGAGCAGCCTGCAGGGAAGCCATGGTAAAGTTGAACAGCAGATGGAAAACTCCACCGAACCTTTTATTGGCCATATGTCACCTCTGAGTGTTGGCCAACAAACTAAATTTGCAGCTAATATATAATGATTTAAACAGCAGAAAGAGCAGCTGCACTTTGATTTCTGATGCCTTTCCTCCAGGCTTCCCCAGCTCACTGGAGTTTCTTGAGCTACTTTCCTTAACCCTGCGCGAGCGCTCTGAATCTTCACCAGGTAGCACCACCTTCGGAGCTATGCTGTTGGCTGCATCCAGCTTAGCTGGTGTATCCCACTGCTCTTCCTTCCTTGCGGGCAGTTTTCTGACTTTTTTGTGATGATGATTATTTTTTTAATTTCGTAAGAAAATGCTACAAGACTCAAGTATTTTTATACTTCTGCCTGCTTGGCCGTTTCTCTTCTTTTCTCAAGTCCCTCTGGTTACAGGGCCCATTGCGTTCTCTTTTGGAGTGCCTAGGCTGGTCATCCGCTGAGGCTGCAGGGCTAGTCCTTGGAGTAGACTGTGGGAGGGCAGCTCGTTCTGATTTATGAGGACATGACCTGGGATGGAGCTTCTCTGCAAAAATTCAGCTCTCTTACTGTCAGAATCATCTAGAAGGAAATGATGGATAGCAGGAATAAGGAGAACAGGCCACCTCTCTGGGTCTTCTGCCCCATGCAGTGGAAGTGCCAAGTCTCTACTGCCAGCCGTGGACATGCTAAGCTGGCTTAGTGCTTGAAGCCTCACGGAAGAAGAGGCTCCTTGTTGTAAGTTGAGGGTTATACAGTTGTTTCTGGGGTCAAGGTGCTGGAAATTGACAGGAAAGGAGTGGGAGAACAATACCAATTTAAGCTTCCATGACTGCCACCCACTAACCCAATAACTCCATTTAGGAACATAAGATTGCTGAAGCTGTACGACCATAAAATGGCTCTATAGTTGTCACTCTAATGGACTCCAACTCAGGTCTCTATATTAATTCCTGCAAAACTCAGCCACCTCCCTAATGTTATTCGAGAGACTTTGAATAGCACTGTGAATAAAAATTATAACAGACTACATCAAACTCAATGATTTCTATAACATCTGGAGCAAGGCACATTAAATGGGGAGTAAAATGCACATTCATCATGGGTGTTTGGATTTGTTTTCTATTTTTACAGAGAGAGGAAGTAAGAAATATCTTTCCTATAGGGATTTTTAGTTATCTGTTCCTGTGCTAAACTGGACACCTAACAGAAGAATTATAGCCTTGATTTCTGTGTTTATAGGTTGATTCTCTTTTTACGTCTGATTAAGACGTTGTCCTGTAGGAACTTCACTTTGGGGAATTCATTCTACAGAAAGAACCGCTGTGTGAAACAACATGTGTACATGGTTAACCATCCTAGCGTTATTTATGGAAGTGGGAGATTGGAAACAACCCAAATGTTCATAACTGGTGAACAGATTAAATTATAATATATCCACACACTGGAATGCAGCTGTATAAAAGAACGAAGATACTCTGTACATACAGAGATGGAAAGAACTCCAGGACGCTTGTTAGGAAAAGTCAGATACAGAATACAGTGTACAAAGTGAACTGCATTTTAATCCATGTAATATTTGTATATGCGTAAAGAAAGTTTAGAAGAGTACATGAGAAAGTAGGCTACTGGGAGAGCGAGAACAGAGCTCATAGGAGGGAATAAACCACTCACTCATTTATTTATTTTAATTGAATATATTTGACATATAACATTGTGTAACTTTAAAGTGTACAAAATGTTGCTTTGATACATTAATACATTGTAATATGGTTGTCATTGTATCGACAGTTATCACAATACATAATTATAGGACACTATTGTTGTCTGTATTCATTCTACAGTACATTAGATAACTATGGCTTATCTACTACTCCTTGCAAGTTTGTACCCTTAAGCAACATCAATTTTATCCCCCCACTCTCCAGTAACCACCACTTTACTCTCTATTTTTCATGAGTTTGACTATTAGATTCTGCATCTAAGCTATACCGTACAGTACTTGTCTTTCTCTAACTCACCTCACTTAGCATAATGTGCTCAGGGTCGAAATGGCAGGATATCCTCCTCTCTCGTGGCTTAAGAATATGCCATTTTATATATATATCTCACATCTTTTTTATCCATCCATCCATTGATAAGCATTTCGGTTGTTTCCATATCTTGGCTATCGTGAAAAATGTTGCAATAAACATGAAAGTGCATATATTTCTTTGAAATCCTGTTTTCATTTCTTCTGGGTATATATAACCAGCAGCCACTCACTTCTTAATCTCTTGGAATCTGGCTTTTGTATCCACTGTTCTGAAGGACATTTTCCTTACTGACTCCCCTATAATGTCCTAAATGCCAAACTCTCAACCTCCTTGATGTCACTGCCCACTCTTCCAGAACGAAGTAACTCCAGTGTAGTTGAATCAGAGATTCTGCCACTCCTTAGATTTGTGTGCATGGGAATGCCACTCAACCTTTATGAACCTCAGCAGATACACGGAGGAAAGAAGGGGGCAGCTAGTATTTCTGAGTGCTGGCTATCTTTTAAAAGAAGTATCTTTCTTTAATCATTACAATGGCATTATGAGGTAGGCACTATTATAATATTATCTCCATTTCACAGATAAGGAAATTGAGGCTCAGAGAGCTTAACTGACTTGCCTCAAGCCATATAACTCCTAGGTGATGGAGGAAAGATTTGAACCTCAGATGACTAGCCTCTAATACAAGCTTATGAGAGCACTTTGTGAAGGCAGGTACAGCAGTGCTTTCCTTCACCACTGTCTTCTCTTCTCTCCGACTCTCTGGACTATTTCTTTCACTCTAGCTGCGCCTCATTTCCCGATTCCTTTGCTGGCTCTTCTTTCTTCTTCTCCTCAAACAAGATTGTCTCCAAGGTCCTGCCCTCATCTTCCTCTCTCTAGCTAATCCCACTTCCCAGAAGAGTTTTGACTCTCACCCTATGGGTTCACCTTCCAGACATTTATTTCCACTTGCTTGATGGACGTTTCCACCTGGACATCTTGCTGGACCCCAAGGGCCAGTATTTCCCAAACCATATATATAATCTTTCTGTTCACAATCTGATTCTTCTCCTTCTTATCCTTTTCTGAGAATACTATCCCCAACCTCATCATTCCTTAAGCTCAAAACCTTAGAGAAGTCTTTGATTCTTTTTTTTCTCCCTGGCTTCCAGTTTCTAATAAGGAAAAAATTCTGCTGTTTTGACTTCGACTGCCTTCATAAAACTCAGTCCTGCATTAAATCTTGCCTGAGGAGTGCTCTTTCACCTGACCATCCCACTTCCAGTTTTGTTCCTCTCCCAACTAGCTAACTATCTGACAAATGATCTTCCTATAGTATGACACCCAAAAGACCTATGTGAGGGAAACTTTCAAATGCTAATGAGAGACACACACACATAAAAAGACTTCATAAAGAAGGAAATAGTTGTCCTTGGGAGAAGGAGCATGACACCCCATGGGCACCTCAAAACCGTATTCACAAGAGTCTGGATTTGGAAAGAAAAGGACAATGTAAAATTTTACCTTCCTTTCTCAACCTGGTAATGCAGAGATCTTGGAGAGCTGACCCTAAAACATAGGTGTAGAGAGACCCTCAAGATGGCGGAGGAGTAAGACGTGGAGATCACCTTCCTCCCCACTGATACATCAGAAATACATCTACACGTGGAACTACTCCTACAGAACACCTACTGAACGCTGGCAGAAGACCTCAGACCTCCCAAAAGATACATACTTTTTTTTTCCTTTTTCTCTTTTTATGAGTGTGTACGTGTATGCTTCTTTGTGTGATTTTGTCTGTATAGCTTTGCTTTTACCATTTGTCCTAGGGTTCTGTCTGTCCATATTTTTTTTTTGTTTGTTTTAGTATAGTTTTAGTGCTTGTTATCATTGGATCATTGGTGGATTTATTTTTTGGTTTGGTTGCTCTCTTCTTTCTTTTTTTATTACTTTTTAATTTTTAATAATCTTTATTTTAATAACTTTATTTTCCTTTCTTTCCTTCTCTCCCTCCCTCCCTCCCTCCCTCCCTCTCTCCCTCCCTCTCTCTCTCTCTCTCTCTCTCTCTCTCTCTCTCCCCCTTTTCTTCTGAGCCATGTGGCTGAAGGGTCTTGGTGCTCTGGCCGGGTGTCAGGCCTGAGCCTCTGAGGTGGGAGAGCTGAGTTCAGGACATTGGTCCACCAGAGACCTCCCAGCTCCATGTAATATCAAATGGCGAAAATCTCCCAGAGATCGCCATCTCAACACTAAGACCCAGCTCCACTCAACGACCAGCAAGCTACAGTACTGGACACCCTATGCCAGACAACTAGCAAGACAGAACACAACCCCACCCATCAGCAGAGAGGCTGCCTAAAATCATAATAAGGTCACAGGTACCCCAAAACATACTACTGGGTGCGGTCCTGCCCACCAGAAAGACAAGGTCCAGCCTCATCCACCAGAACACAGGCACTAGTCCCCTCCACCAGGAAGCCTACACAACCCACTAAATCAACCTTACCCACTGGGAGCAGACACCAAAAACAACAGGAACTACACACCTGCAGCCTGCGAAAAGGAGACCCCAAACACAGTAAGCTAAGCAAAATGAGAAGATAGAGAAACACATAGCAGATGAAGGAGCAAGATAAAAACCCACCAGACCAAACAAATGAAGAGGAAATAGGCAGTCTACCTGAAAAATAATTCAGAGTAATGATAGTAAAGATGATCCAAAATCTTGGAAATGGAATGGAGAAAATACAAGAAACGTTTAACAAGGACCTAGAAGAACTAAAGAGCAAACAAATAATGATGAAAGCACAATAAATGAAATTAAAAATTCTCTAGAATAGCAGAATAACTGAGGCAGAAGAATGGATAAGTGACCTGGAAGATAAAATAGTGGAAATAACAGAATATACAGAATAGAATCAGAAATTGACCCAAATGCTTTTATAAGAATTTAGGATTTGATCAAGTTGCATATTTTAATCAGTGGGAAAAATTTACAATTAAATAAATGGTGTTGGGACAATTGGGTAGCCATTTGGCAAATAATAAATCTGTATTTCTCCCAAGTTTTATACCAAAATAAGTGCCAGATGGACTACCAACATGAAAATTAAACTACCAAGGTTCTAGGGAAAAATGGAAAAAAAAATTAATAATCTTGGAATAGAGAAGAACTAAGCATGATAAAATTCAGGAGACATAAAAAAATATTGATAAGTTTGACTCTAAAGATCAAACATTTCTGCAAGGTAGGAAACTCTACAAATCAAGTCAAAATACAAGGCATAAACAGGGAAAGATATTTGTAACAAACTTGTCAGAAGAAGGGCTAAATTTGTTAAAATATGAACTCCTACAAATCTATAAGAAAAAGATCAACACTCTAATAAAAAAAACTGGCAAACAACATGAACAAATCTATCACAAAAGGAAATACAAATGGTGCTAAGATAGTTGAAAAGATACCTAGGTTCCCACACAATAAACAAATATAAGCAAAAACTATATTTTTCACTTAATATCCAAAGTTCCTTAAAATGTATTTTTGACAACCTATTTTTGACAAGGTTGTAGGAAAACAGACATCTGTACATTTTTGAGGTATGTAAATTGATACAACCTCTAAAGAGGGCAATCTCAGAATATTTATCAACATTTAAAATGTGCATATCCTTGCACACATCAACTCCATGTTTAGGAATTTCTCCTACAATTACATTTAAGCTTGTGGCTGGGGAAATATATAAGTATATTCACTGCAGCACTGAGCATAATAGCGTATTTTACCATCTCAAAAAAGAAGAAAAAATAGTAAAGCATGGAGCCTGCCATGTTTACCGTCTACTTTAATCCCGTCATTGTTTTCCATCAGCTATTGAGATTCTTGTGATCTGGCTCCAGCCTACCTGTGCTCTCTTGTCTCTTGCTTCTCTCTACACCCCTTACACTGGGCCAAATGAGCAAGCACGTTGTTTGCCCTGCACACTCCCATCTCCGTACCTCTCTTTGGGCTGATCCTGTTTTCTGTTGCCTGACATGCAGTTCCCAGCCTCTCCTATCTTCCTCATCTATGTGAATCCTAATTATCCTTTATAACCTCACTCACGTGCTACCTTTTCCTGAAGATGTCCTTGGACCTTGGATCCTCTACAATGCCCTATCCTTAGTTGAAAATTTCTACCTGCTCTGACTTTTTAATTTATTTGGCTTCTCATAAAATCGCTTTCGATTCCAAACAAACCAAAGCAGAGAGAAGAGGTGACCCCAAGTTAATCCGTCCACTCGCGAGCTGGGTCCCCAAGTCTCCAGCTCCAGCCAGCTGGAGCTGCAGACAGGGCTGGGGTCCGTGGCCCCCAGGCACCGCCTCCACCCCGCGCCTGCGCACAGCACGCTAGCGGCCCGCAGGATGCGACAGCGGGCGGGGCGGGGCCTCGCTCCAAAGCAGAGGAAACCCAGGGCGGGACCTGGGGACCGGCCCAGGGCCGGCAGGGCACGCCTACCCGAGGTAGTCGAGGCGGCAGAGGCGCCCGAGAGTCCATACGGTCCGGCCGGCTGAGGTAAAATTTGTAAGCTTGTTGGTGGGGATGCGCTGTCGGGACTCCTCGTGGCCCGAGTCGTCCTCGTCGTCCCCGCCCCAGCTGCGGGCCTCGGCCTGGGCCTCGCCGCCCTGTAGTCGTGCTGGTAGAAGAGGTCCGAGCCCTGGTCGGACACCGGGCCTGGGTCTTCCCGCAGCACTGGGCCAGTGCGGTGGGACCTTCCCGCCGTCCCGCTCCGCGTCCGCCTTGGTCCCCAGGACCTGCCTCCGGTTCACGTCCGCGTGCTCCCGGTCCTGCCTTCGCTCTCTTCCTGCTTCGTGTGTATCACGGAAGCGTCCACGTTGGCAGGTGGAAACAGTGTTGGGTTCGCTGAGGAGGGAGGTGATGCTCAGGAGATGGTCCTATGTTCTGGGTGGGTTCTGCCGCTCTGAGGGCAGCTCCCCGCTCAGGGGGTAGGAGGTAGTCGAGCGGGGGATGGAGGGTGGAGATGCATACGTCCGCAGCCTCGTAGACGTTGGGGCCCCGCATCTTGGTCAGGAACAGAAAGGCCGGCGGGAAGTAAGGGTAGTCGATGGCTATCTTGAGACACGCCTTCAAGTAGCTGCCCTCGGAGTAGGTGTTGGGGGGCCCTAAGATGGCCGCCTCCCATTTCAGGTCACCCTTGTCCACCAGGGTCATCCGAAGCCCTCCACCGGCTCGCCCAGCAGCAGCACCTGGGGCGAGCTGGGCGGCAGCGGCTGAGGGTAGGGGCCGCCTTCCTCCTCCGTGCCCCTGGGTGCTCCCCTGCTCTGACTTTTGACATGTGACCCTTTTGTCACAGCAAGTTGGGACCGGCTCTGGAACGGGAATGACAGTGATATTTTGATGTCCTCCCTTTGATGCGACTGTTTTAATCTGGGGATATGTTGATACAACCTATGTAAGACAATTAATGTACATCCTCCCCCCAAATGAAAATATCTTCTGTTTCTGATTATATAACATGCATGTACAGTTGACCCTTGAACAACGTGGGTTTGAACTGCGTGGTCCACTTATACATGGATTTCTTTTTCAGTAGCAACTACTACAGTACCACAGGAGTTGCAGTTGGTTGAATCTGAGAATTCGGAACCAGGCATAGAGAGGAACCCCGGATAATGGCGGAGCCACATAGACAGAGTGCCCTACTGGGTTCTCTGCGCAGCGGGTCGGCACCCTTAACCCCCCAAATTGTTCAAGGGTCAACTGTACTTAGAAATGTGGAAAACCTTAGGACTCACTCCCGTGTGTGTGTGCTGTGCTCTGTGTATGTGTATAATGGAATAAAAGAAAAATAAATTTCCCGAAATAAATTACTGAGTCAAAGAATATACACGTTTAAAATGTTAACATGTGTTGCCAAACTGATCTCCAGAAAGATTCATGATTCATTCAACATTTATTGAGATCCTAGTGTGTGCCAAGTACTGTGTACTATTTAGGGTACAATGGTGAGCAACACCAGGTGTGGTCCCCACCAAGTGTGGTCCCTGCCCTTGTGGACTCTGTGTAAGTATTACTAGGAGAAGACACATATACTGTTAGAAAGTACAGTCACGTGAATTCCTTCTAGTTGGAGAGTTCAAGGATGACTTCCTGGGGGAAGTGACATTTCAGATAAGGCCTGAAGTTTAAGTAGGAGATAACTAGACTAATAGGGGAGATAAGAGCGTTTTGGCCTCAGCCTGTGCAAATGTGGCTGCTGGGGGAGTTGAAGAAGGCTTGTTTGGCTGGAGTGGAAAGAGAGGGGAATCACCGGGCAAAATGAGGCTGGAAAAATGGGTAGGGAGCATGCCACAGGTGGCTTCACAGGTCTTGTTAAAGATTTTATTGTTATTCCAACAGCAAGGAGAGATAAAAGCAATGACTGGGGATCCTGTGTGTTTTAAAAAGATAACTTTGGCTGAGTAGAAAGAACTGATGAACAGAGGCAAGAATGAACAGAGGTTGACAAGTTAGGGGGCTATTATGGTTGTCCAAGTGACAGGTGATAACACCTTAAACTAGTTTGAAGTATAGATAATAATAAGAAATCAAGGCAGAAATATAGGAAAATGGATGCATTTATGATTTTTACCAGTTAATACCACTATTAGACTGAATATCATTGATCATTTTTGTCTTTGCCAATCCAAGGGGTGTGTGTAGAGTATAAATTATATATATATAATATGGATTGTAGATACAATTTATAATATGGATTATGTATACAATTTTCCTTTGATTGGAAAGTAAGGTTGGACTTCTTTTCCTTTTTCATTGGCCATATTCATTTTTATTCATTTCTTCTTTTGAGTTATCTGAACATATACTTTTGTCCATTTTCTTCTTCTGTTCCAGGATCCAGTCCAGAATCCCACATTGCACTTAGTTATCATTTCCCCCTTGTTTCCTCTGGTCAGTGACAGTTTCTCAGGTGTATATTTTTATTAATCATTTGAATAAACCATTATTACACTGATGCAGGGCAGAGCTTGGTAAGAATCTAAGTGCATAATCAAGGCAAACTTAAACCAACTTAAAAGAAAGAAGATGACAGTCTGTGATATATGTTGCAAATATTTTTCCAGTTTTTTTTAACTTGGTTTGTGTGTTTGTGTATATGTCTATGTGTGAAATCACAGTCAAATCAATCTTTTCCTTTATTATTTCTGCCTTTGGTATAATGCTTAAAAGTCCCTCCATCCCAACAGATAGAACTATTTCTGTGAGTTATCTTCTGTTACTTTTACAACCATACATTGTCAAGTTATATCAAATAAGATGCAAAACATACATCCTAACCCTATTCCTTATTCTCTCCAGCCTCAATTTCACTAGATGGGGCAATAAAAATCAGTACTTAGGTGGCACTTATGATATAAAATCAGCAGTGTCAAAATGAAGATGTCATAATGTCTTGCTCTGCTCTGAATTTCTTTGTTGCACCTAACTTGGGTCCTGACCAAAGCCTTACCCGTGTCAATGCTATTCTGTAATTGTCTTACCAATCCTACCAGATCATGAGTTCCTTGAGGGCAGGAACCACGTTTGTCTCATTTTGTGTAATACATCTGTGACTGGGCCCTCCTCAGCGGACTCCGCCAACATAGCATTTTAGTGCATCTATTTCCATGAAGAAAACAGAAACTCAAAACACATTGATGAAAATGTAGATTTTTCTCAACAGTTTTGTGAGGCATTTATTGGAAGTAAGAGTCCATCATAAATCATACAGCAGGACAATCAAATTTCTACACCAGGCAGCATTTCTCTCCCCTTGCTCTACAACTTCTCTCTAGTGAGAGTAAAAAGTCTAGTCAGTTGGGCTTCCCTGGTGGCGCAGTGGTTGAGAGTCCGCTTGCTGATGCAGGGGACGCGGGTTTGTGCCCCGGTCCGGGAAGATCCCACATGCCATGGAGCGGCTGGGCCCGTGAGCCATGGCCGCTGAGCCTGCGCGTCCAGAGCCTGTGCTCTGCAACGGGAGACGCCACAACAGTGAGAGGCCTGCGTACCGTAAAAAAAAAAAAAGTCTAGTCAGCAAAATAAAGCTCTCCAAGTTAGCCTAATAAGCAGCACGTATTTTTCTTCAAACTTAGGTTTCATCTTATCACAACTGTGTCCCTTGATTTTTTTTTTTTTTAATCAGAAAACTTTGGGCATGACAGAGAGTCAGTCAGTGCTTGTGGGAATCAATGAATTGGGCCACATTGCTGCTCTGATAGTGGATTTATGCAGTGACTTCTAGGAGGTAAAAAAGACTATTTACTTTTCTAATTCTTCCTTGTTTTCATTTTATGGAGAGCATTAGGACTCTATTGGAAACCCACCATAATTTTACAGGCTACCAGGTGAAGTAAATTATAATAAGGCTCCATCTTAAATTCCCACAAAAGGGCTTAGTTACTGGAGCAGCATTTTCTTAAATGGGCCGTTAGCATGGACCCAGAGGACAGTGTTATGGAAAAACGAACAGATGGTTTGGATGAGCTGAGAATATGGATATCACCTGTCTATTCTGGGTGGCCAGCCAGAGGCAGATCCATCTGGAATAAAGCCTTTGGGCTAGAAGCCAACAGCCCCCAAATGGGACGTTTTCTCTCTTCCCTGAAGAGAGAGAGGAGAGGAGTTGAGAGGCTAGAGCAACACTGGACAAAGTAGGTGTAAACAATCTTAGTCCTAAGGAGCAAGCCATGTGCACCCAGGTGAGCAAATGAGATTAGAGGTGGCTGGGAACGTAGCTGTTTAGCTTCACATCACCTGCTGCCTCACTCAGAGTTGGGTTAGGAGTGGAGCCATGGAACATTTGAATATCAACTGAGCACCAGGGCACAAGGTAGGGTCCAGTTCAAGTTATTAGAAGGCTTGTGTCCTGGCACCTAAATTCTGGCCTAATGATGAGTGGGGTCAGTGCCCCTCTTTTCCTCCCCTCTTTAATTTCCTCATGGCTTCACCCTGCTTCCTGAGCCCTGCTCATCCTTAATTTACCTATAGCAAGTTCCCCTTATATGAACTGATCTCTTGGTGGTAATGTAACCTCTAGAAAAGTCATTGTGTCTCTCTTAGCCTCAGTTTTCTCATCTGGAAAATATAAGGAAAATAATGAAAGATAATGTGGGTAGAGCAACCAGTACAGTACTGGGCACCTAGTAGGTGCCCCTGTTGTTCGTCTTAGGAGAAGCTAAGGCTGCTTCCAGCTGTCAGGACACCTGAGGCTTCACCTTCTCTCAGGCCATTGGAGGGGGATGCCTTGAGCAGCAGGGACAGCAGGAGCCTCGCTTTTCCTGATTCTTTGCTGCATCAAAGTTCTCAGCACTTAGATTTCTTGCTTATTTTGATGCCCAGATGATGGCTCCCTGGTATCTCTTCGAATGCCTCAGCCCATGAGTTACAGCGTCTGCTGACCTCTCTGCAGGGTAGGACAATGGGCTAGCGACGGCTGCGGGAACCACGGTAAAGAGCCAGCAGAATCAAAGCTGCAACTGTGTTAATGACACTGTGGCGTTGGGGTAGCTGTCTTGAGGACTGTAAAAATAGGAAGAAAAGGAAGAAAAATCCAAGCCCCAAAACAAAGACAGATGTTGTGACTTAGGAAAAGAGCATAAGGGGATGACAGTTTAGAAATTTGTTTTCCTAACAGCAAGTAGGTACTTAATTGTGTTAAAATAAATCGAAAGACCTTCTATATTTACATCGAAATTAACCAAGAAAGGCAGATAAATGAAAATCTAGTTTTTTCTACTCCTCCCTTTCTCCTTTTCTTTCTTCATTTTCCTCTCTTCCTCCAATACAGTAAAACGTTCCTCCTCTTAATTATTCCACAGGGCTCAGGTAGGCTGGAATCAGTGCTATGGTAGATGTAATCCGTAAATGGGAATCTTGGAAATTTCACCTCCCCCCAACTTCTGCTCTAAGGGTACTTGAATCTGACTGAGGCAGAAACCTCTGTTAATATAAATGTGAGTTAAGTGCGCTAAACTCACAGTTAGAAGCCCATTCTGGGGACAAGTTGGGTTTAAAATCCAGTCTCTGCTCCCCTTGCCAAGACTCTGCCTGCCCAGAGAGGGTGAATTGCTGAGGCCTTGGTAATGGGCCTGAACAAAGGCCCTCCTGGAATTGGGGCAGAGATGAAGAAAAAGGGAGACATCTTTGAGAGACTGGGACCCGAAAGCCCTGTGATGTGACTATGCTTGCAGAATGGTCACGAGTGCCCAAAAGACAAGAGAAGTCTGCAGTAGGCAATACAGTCTAGGAGAGTAGAGAGGAGGCTGAGAGTCTAGTGGGGAGAGGAATCCAGGGAGAAGTCTTCAGGAGGCTGGGGAGGAGCCCTTCTCTGAACGTCAGGGTGACTTGGAGCACAGCCTGTCCTCAATGCAATGATAAGTCGCAGAGAAGCCAGACGGGGAGGATGGCGCATCCCACCAGCCTCACAGTGATGACAGATGTTATGTTTTGGCTGGGGTGGAGTGGAGGGCCAGGCTCTGGGGCTGGGGGCAGGGAACAGGTGGAAAGAGGGTGGGGATAATAGTAGAACACGAGAATGAAACAGCCTCCAAGCCTGTGCTTTTAGGTCCTGGATAGCTGTGATTTATCTACTTTTATGTAGTTGAATAGAGTTTGTCCTTTAGAGAGTCTACACCCTGTAGTAAAGTGGATTTGCTTTGTGCCTCACTGAGCCTGACTGTCTGGCCTCCGGTTGTACTGCAAGGTCCCAGGGTGGAGAGATGCTGAAGAGAAGTGATGGGGAAAGTGGAAGGCCCAAGGTGGTGTTCAAAATAAGAAAGACCTTCTACTTGGAATACCCTAGAGCTGCTTTGTCTTAGAGGGTGAGATGGATTATGAGCTGCAAGGCTAGGGCAGGAAACATGAAAAAAAAAACTTTTTTTAAGTGACAGCAGAGAGCGAGGCTGCAAAGAGATGGGTGAGTCCTAGACTGACTTATGCGTCTTCAAAAGGGGAGTAACTGCGTTCCTGGATGTCCAAAGAGAAGGTTGGGGGCAAAGTAAAAAAGAAAGAAAGAAAGAAAATAAACTGCTTCCCCAAATACATTCAGATGTGTAGGACCTGGGAAAAGTGGGAGAGATTCTGTTTGGAGAATCCAGGGCAGCAGATGGGTACCTTAGAGTGAGAATACCATGGAGATGAGGTTTTTGATGTGGGAGTGGGAAGGAACATTGTCTGTAACATTGTCTGTACTCAGAGCTTGGCCAGAAAAGCATTGCTTTAGTCACGTGGGACACAAGGAGCAGCCAGCGAAGTAGGGTCGCTCTACAAACTGACCTCCACACCTGGCTGAGCCAAGCATGATGTGGGACTTGGTGAAACCCCTGTGTGGCTGTCAGTCCAGAGCCTGCACCTTGGACTCTCCCAACATGTGCTAAGGAGATTTTCGCGTGAGCTGTGTGATCTGAGGGCCCACGTGGGGCTTAAATTATCTGAGAAGGATGTGGAGCTGGACGGGAATCCTGTTTTACCACCTGGTTTCGAAGCTGAGGAAGACAAGGGGAAAGATGCAAGGAGTTCTGTCATGGAGTGAAAACACACTGGGTTGGATGGATGAGTTAGATGGTGGCTATAGCCCTTCCACAGGCAGCTGGTCTTGTTTACTGAATGGGCCCCTTGGTCTTGAAGCCTCTTTTCAGTTCTCTGAGACTGAGGCAGACCTCACCCTCACTCTCCTTTACTTAATACCCTCAGCCCGGTCTTCACGAAGTACCAGAGGCTTGTCCGTATTAATGTCATCCCAACAGAGGCGCCCCAGTCACCCTGCACGGAAAGCCAGTCTCCAGACTTCGGGGCCTGATGCGCCAACCCTGTGTGTCGGCCCTACACGCCACAGAATGCCCCTTTGTCATGGCCACTGCTATCAATGTTAGCACACACTACCCAGAGTCATTTTCTTATTTAGCAGATGAGAAGTTCAGAGTTCAGGAAAGGTAAGTGGCCTGCCCAAGGCCATAGAGCTGGGGGTCAAACCAGACTGTGTTTTTCCTACTCTACCTTATTCCCCCCAATTAAGTCCTTCTCCACACTCACTGCTGAAGTTGTTCTCATTTCCTCAGACTCCCCAGTTGTCATTTCACAAAACAGCATTCTGTTCCTCGTAGCTAACTCTAATACCTCCACAGAAATAGTGGTCACTGGAACAGACACACTCACAAAAACCCAGCCTTGGAAAACATTGTCAAATTCAGATTTAGGCCAGAAAAGAAAATCAGACTAAATTATATTCTTATGTTTCTTTAATCCTACCATAAAGCCAAAAACCTCCAATGAACCAGAAAATCTCTCCACAAAAATCGTTAAGTTAAAAATAAACTTTAAAAATTGAATGGCAGTCAACAAGCATAATAGAAAATGTAAAACCTTCAGACCACAGCAGTAATTATCTTATTGATTTGAAGGCTAAATGGGAAGAAAGGGAACTTGGGGATAGGCTATGACTAATGATTGTTGCCCTTTGGCTGGAAACTTCGAGGCATGATGGGTGATTAAGTTTTAGGATCCCAGGTGGAGGCTACTCTCTCCCCACCTCCACCATGAAGAAGTTTATTCAA
This sequence comes from Delphinus delphis, assembly GCF_949987515.2. Classification (NCBI taxonomy): domain Eukaryota; kingdom Metazoa; phylum Chordata; class Mammalia; order Artiodactyla; family Delphinidae; genus Delphinus; species Delphinus delphis. Next base: position 91,244,777 of record NC_082684.1, on the reverse strand, counting down.
CAGACTGGACCCCAAAGCAGTTTTGCCAGCAGTTCTAATGCGGCCATACAATCAACTAACAGTTCTTTGTAAACTGTGATAGGCATTACAAAGGCAGGTGGTACCTTATAAGGTCCTGTAGTACCTTGGATCTGGACCACTGTTATATCCTCAGAGGGCCTGGACTTCTTAAACATTTGTTGAACAAATGAGTCAAATAGTCTACAGATAATACCTTTCTGATATTACTCCTTCTGATTATATGCAAAGATTTGGATGTGGGGTGGGGACAGGGAAGATACTCATTTACCATCTATTTGCAACCTAAAAACTGCCCTGATCAACGACTGTGGGTTCTTACCCTGCTTGGAAGGATCCTATAGAAAAGGAGTCCTTTTCCTGAGAAGGAGGTTGGAGAAGATGGCATTGCCAAGATTCTAGAATATGTGGACTCATCAGGGTTCTCCTCGTGACACCACCTTGCTCATTGCCACCCTCCTCTGTAGCCTGGCTGGGCTCTCTCAGGACGTTCATTTCAGCCCCTGGAAACTCCGCAACATCACTTGATTTCTATGATCCAGTCCTTGGAGTTTTCCTTTCCAAAACATAAATAAATCCACAGAAAGTACACTGAAGAAGTTTTTTAGGTTTCTCTTGAGGATCAACTCCATTCACTCATGTATACAGTAGATATTATTGATGACTTACCAGGTGCCAGGCCCACTGCTATTACTGAAGATCCAGCCCTGAACATTACAGACTAGTGCCTCTTCTTAGGGATCTTGAATGTTAGTGACTGCGAGAAGGGCCCCAGTGAAGTGGGCTCTGCCGTGACTGGGCTTCACCTGCCATCCCATCCCAGGGCAGGTTTTGCAATAGGAAAGGGAACAGTAGCATGTCTGCTAACTTTGGGTAAGTAACAGAGGTGACATCAACAACCTCACTCTCAGCAAATTTAGGCTAGTTCACCTTGTTTTTATATGGTCTTTAGGATTCTTTACATTCTGATTAGCCAGAGGACTGGGCTGCAGGTGCAGGTGGCCCTGTAGGGTAGAAGGAACTGCTCCCAGCCATGACTGCCTCCCAGCCTGTGCCTGCACCGCCCTTGCACCTTTTCCCTGTCTCTTGGTAGGAGCTGTGCAGCATAAGTTGAGTCTGATATTCATTGAAACTATTTGGGCTGAGACTAAGGGACAGCATTTGCTATCTTGTCCTCAAACTGCTCTGGTGTGAACCTTTTCTTCTCTCTGTGGAGCCGAGTAGTATAAAACCTGTTAAGCTCCAGGTCTCAGCTGTGCACTTGGGACTCTTAAGGACTCCTTCTAGAGTCATGGTAGAGCAAGGCTTTACTCTGCTCCAGGAGCTCTGGGAGGATGCTCGGCCTCATGGAGCAGTGAGCTCTTGCCACCCCTGCCTTGGGTTCCTGCAAAGAGCTTGTGGGGAAGGCGGGGCACACCCCGGCCCCGCCACCAAGGCTCCTTGCCTTCTTGGGCTGTAGGAATGTGTATAGTGAGGTACTACCCAACCCTCCAAAAAGCTCTGATGATAGGAGCTGACAAGTCAGTGTTTGGGTTTCCCTCAGGGGTCTGTGTGATGGAGTATTTCACCCAAACCCTGGGATGACTCCAGCCAAGTTGTCAGTTTCATTTTTGGGAGTCCTTGAACAGTTCTGACCTGGTCATCAGAGCTAGTTTGGGAAGGTAGCTCCACATCCTATCTGTTCCCAGGGAGCTTGAGTCATTTGTTCAAAGATTCAGGATCGTTTCCTCAATGGTTAAAATAAATTAACCACAGGCACTTCTTGAAGCTACCTAAATCCATTCTTGAACAAGGTGAGGTTATAAATACAGAAAATAATCAAAGTAAAGAACTGGTGGTTGGTGGTAGGGAACCATGGAGAGAATGAAAGATTTCCACAAGACGTGCCTTCGCCGTAACAAGAATTGACCTTGTAGGGCTCCGTCCATTTCACCCTGTTCTGTTGCCTGATGATGTACACAGCTCCTTCTCAGTAGCTTGAATTCTGCCTTCTTCTTTCCATTTTCCCACCCCTCCCTTGAAGTGGGGAAGCAAACAACCAAAACACAAAAGGAACAATGCCCCAAACTACCAAATATTAATGGAATATTCACTCCAAATGAGATTTCATAGAGGCACTTCAAATGCAGCAAAGACCTAAGCACTAACATCAGTGTTCCTGTAAGCAGAAAATAAAATCTACAAATAAAGTTTCAGTGGAAGGTGTATCATTTTATTTCATTAATATTCATATTCCAAACTCATATACGCAATGACAGAGAATTTCATGAGATAACTTTGCTCCTAGGAAACAAACAACAGCCTCAGACCAGCCTAATAAACATTCAAAACATCATCCACACCAGGCACGGGTGTTCTCCAGTTGCCGCCTGTACTGATGTTTAGTGGGCTAGAGCTCTAAGCAGCATGATAACTGGTGCTCTGGTTTCGCATCCCACATGCTGCTGGAATGAGATGGGCTGATTTGTCCTGCCTCTTTGTTGGAGGGCACAGGGTCTCCAGGATCTTCCTAGTAATATATGTATTCTGGCTTTCCATATTTGTGGTCAGAATGACACTTCTCCCAGCCTCCCCTGACTGATCAAGGACAGGCTAACCCTGAAGAAAGGTGCTTGAGAGTCTCCTGGCCTCTGACTCACAGCCAAGCCCTGCTGAGGTCTTTAAGTCTGGACTCCAGTGACCTGCTTTTTGCAGGTGCAAGGTGGTGAGATAATGTACATACCACACCCAGAGCCAGGAGAGTTTGATTTTTAGACAAACTGACCTGGCCTTAGAGAGGATCTACTGGACTATAGGAAATGATGGTCTTTGCTGCTTATAAAGAAGGGATATACTCACTGCGTTATTCAACCTTCACAGTAGTGTTCCCGTTTTGCCCCTGAGGAATCCAGAAGTGACTTTTCCACTTTACAGGCTCTGAACACTGGGCTTTTGTTCCCAAGTTCAGTGTTGTTCTCCTCATGCCAAAGCTGCTCTAAAAATAAACTGAGGAGCATTATGAATTCCCAAGGGAATTTCGTCCACACTTAAATTCCTTACAGTCATGTGGGAAGGAAGGCCAACAGAAGAGAACATTCAGATTAGAGACACGGGGAAGGAACATGAGGGAAAACCAAGGATTTCAGCAGAATGCGTTTGAATGGGAAGGGATCCTAAAGACACTCCAGGGGGGGAGAACCACACAACTTGCCGCCGAGAAAACTGGAGACGTGTCTGACCCTGATATGTAAGGTTTGGTTTGATCTCTAGATTCTGGTTGATTAATTCCCAGACTGTTTGCTGTCAGGTCTGCACAATTAATTGGCCTACGGAGATAGGGGACCTGTTTAGATGAACGTCGGAAAGAAAAAAATAGCACATTCTCTGGTGGAAGTGTCAGTTTTTCTTAGCTGACAGGCAGGGAAGGTAGGACAAAGAGGAAACGCCTGAGGGTTCCACCACATTCCACCTAACTGGACAGATCCCTCTGACTTCCGGAGCCTGGGTCCACTCACCTCTCCCCACTGGGTTGGGTGAGAGGAAGGAGGAGGTGAACTGAGGTGAAGAGAGTGAGAGCACCATGAACCCAGAAGGCACTGCAAGGGGAGGGCATAACTTCCTTATAGGTCAGGGGACTCATCTTCACCCTCAAGGAGCAGAATAACAGAGTGCTTCAGAGCACAGGCATCTGAGACAGATTTTCTGGGGTCACATCTGATGGTGCTGCTCTAACTTGGGCAAGGGCCTTAACCTCTCTGTGCCTCGGTTTCCTTTCCTGTAAAATGGGAATAATAAAGCTGATGTGCACGTGATCAAATGAGTAACCTTTGTTTACAGCAGTGCTTGGCACACAGTGTCATAGTTATTATTATGATTACAGCTACTGCTGTATTTTCTGTGACAGCCTCCAACCAGATTTCATTTATCCAGACTCTTCCGTTTCAATAGCTCCTCGCTGTTTATGGTTCCTGGACCCAACTGCCAATCTACAGAATCAGAATCTCAGTGGTAGGAGACTAGGAATCTGTATTTTAATCAATGTCCCAGGCAAGTCTGGAAAATACTGGTCTGCTGAGCAAATTCCTCATCTGGGCCCTGGAACCAATTTCGGATCAAGCTTCCATCACTTAGGCCCACCTTGCCTCTCCTCAGCTACTCTGCCCACTGGCTGTCTTCCTCTGGGACCATGAAGCGTTCTATTCTCTCATCCTCGTGTGAGGAATTGCTCTTCTCCTCCAGGTACACATGGACGTTCCTGCATCCTGGCTGTGCTCAGCTATCCCCACTGCCTGAAAAACTCCCATTGCCACTCCTGTTGCCAAGCCTTCCCCAGTTGTCACTTCCCAGTGTAGGATGTCACTTTAAGCATTTTTTCTTCTCTGCCTCTTCCCCTGGTCCAGCAGAAGTCCTCATGCAGCAGAGCCAGCGGTGGTTGTCTCCTCCAGAGACCTGTCTCCCAGCTCATCTACAATCCCTTCTACGCTGGAAATTGGATCATGAGAAGCTAAGGAGCCGTGATCCTGTGTTACCAGCTGCTGGCTCTTCACCCGGTGATGGTGGGGTGCAGGTGAGATTATCTTCTTCTCTCAGGAGTCAGATCCTGCACTTATTCTTACACTCGCTGGTACTGGGCCTGCATCACATGGCAAACCCTTGGTCCCTCCACACCCTGTTTAAGCCCTTTTCCTTGGGTTTGGCCCAGTTTCCCAGAACTGCTCTGTTGCCACTTTGTCCACCATCACTGCCCACAGAGGATGTGGGTGCCCTCGCCACTGCCCTTGCTCAGGGTTTGAAACAGCCCAATGTAACCACCACCTCGGTCTGGCCTGCCCTGACCTGGACAGCTGAGTGCAGCCCTCCTTTCCAGGCACTGTGGCCTCGTTGCCAGTGCGAGAGAATTCTGAGTCCTGGATTGTGATGCCCACCATGATAAGGAGGTCAGAGAGGAGGCTTGGGACTGCAGCCCAGCCCCAAATGCAGACCTCCCTGGAGATACAGGAGCTAGCCAAGGGGCAGCCGAGGGGCAGGCAGTCCTGGTGTTTCGGCCGCTGCCTGTGCCACTCTCTGGGGCTTACCACATGCTCTTTTAGGTCTGTGGTTTGACCTGCTTTGTTATCAGATCCTGTTCCCCTCCTCCCAGCCCTCCCTTTACTCTGTCCTCTGCCACAAAGGGGGTGAGAGTGGAGAACCTGGCAGTGGGGTGGGGAGAGATGCACTTTGGGGTGTGATCTTCAGTACCCCATCACGGTGCAGGGAAGCCCTCAAGGCTTGGAGCTGCAGCTGGGAAAGGTTCTCTATCTTCCCAGATTGTCATTTCTCTGAGGGCAGTGAGAAGGTGCGAGTGGTGGTGCTATGGCCCAGGACTTTTTTTTTTTTTTTTTGCGGTACGCAGGCCTCTCACTGTTGTGGCCTCTCCTATTGCGGAGCACAGGCTCCGGACGCGCAGGCTTAGCAGCCATGGCTCACGGGCCCAGCCGCTCCTTGGCATGTGGGATCTTCCTGGACCGGGGCACAACCTGTGTCCCCTGCATCAGCAGGCGGACTCTCAACCACTGCGCCACCAGGGAAGCCCTCCAGGACTATTTATTAACTCCTTTTTGTACAGATTCTATTCCTTCTCCAATAATCAAAGCTGACTGTTTGCAAGAACAGATACATGACTTACCCTTTAATTTATTCTTTCATTCAGCAGATCTTCACTGATAACTCACTGCCTGGGTCCTTGGGGTAGAGGTGTGGGAAGAAGGCTTGTGCAGTAGGTGAGACAAGCCTGTGGCTGACACAGTGCCTGGGGTTGAGTAGCCTCAGAGAATGGTGCTTAGATGGAATCAGGCAACCCTGATGAAGGTGCTATGAATAAAATATGAAAGGGTCAGAAGATCTTTCTCAGCTGCAGTGTCTGGGGGAGGTGTCAAGTTAGAAGTAGCACTTGGATTCGACTTGAAAGACAGTGGGTGTGTGTAACCAGACAGGTGAGGTGAGCACCCCAGGTGGAGGAATCAGCCTGAGGAGATGTATGGAGATTGAAAGGTTCTGGTATGCTTGGGAAGTGAAAAATGTTTAGCTTGGCAAAAAACCTCGGGTTTCTTAAGGGAAATAGCGAGTGAAAAGTCTAGAAAAGTTGACCAGATCAAGCCTATGGAAGACCTTAGAGCCAAGACTAGGGATTCTGTGACTTGATTTGGTCAGATATTCTCTCAGAGATAAATGAATGACAGTGGCAACATAGGCTGTTCTCTCATAGATAAATGATTGACAGTGACAACAAATAAGGCTTTAAGAAGCCAAATCTTGCCTTCTAGACCAGGAAGACCATCAGCAAAACAGCTTGGGAGGAAAAGGGTGATGGCAATGTGAATAGAAAGGAAAAGAGATACTGAGAGTGGTCCTAAGGGAGACTGAGCAAGATTTGGGGAGGATCAAAGAGAGCTGAGGGACCAGGAAACCATGTGCTTCTATATGGTTTCCAGTTGGCCAGAAAGCTTCTGAGATCAATATTCACAAACATTTTCTAGCGCTTACCATGTGTCTTGTGTGAGAATAAGCAATATAGGAACAATGAAGGTGAACAAAACATAGTCCTTACTCCAACTGGAAAGAGGACTTAGAGAAGAGGCCAGGTCAGCCTGTACTGTTCTCTTTGGACAGAGTCAGAGATGATCGAATGTTTTCTTTAGTATCTTCTGTGAAGTGTGGATGAGGGAAAAGGGATCCAGGTCCACTACTTTCCTATATAGTTCAGTGATTTTGTTTGGCTTTGTTTCATTCAGTAGCTCTTTCCTTTGACTCTAACATGGGATATGTGTTGAGTCACAATGTTGAGAACTCCCCTAGGGTCTCCTAGTTTTGGAGGATGATCAGAGGAGCACACACAGAACTACAGGGCTGGAGTGAGGAAGAAGACACAAGCGATTAGTATGGGATTGAAAGGCAGGTCTTATGCCTCAGTTAGGGAAAGGAGCTGGGGGGAATCTTTGTGGGAGAAATGACATTTAAGCCAGACTTAGGATGGCGTGGGAATTCAATAGGCAGACATAGGGGAAGTGAGAGTGGTTTTCCTGGTGAGAGACTCATGGAGAACAAGGGCAAGGAAACAGAGAACAGGGGGCATGTTTGGGGAATGTCATATTGTCTTGTTCAAAAAGCTTATAGGCTGAGCATAGCTTTGTTTATACTAGGATTTTCTTTTGTTTTGTTCTGATAATGACATCAAGAATAACAATTGGAAATCCAGTTAAGTGGTTTAGAAGTTGTGGTTTAGTTGTTTCCAGTTATACAACGTGCTGGGCTTCTTGCTGCCCTAGAAGACATCCTTGTTTGTTAGCCAGCTGTCAAGAGTTCTTTGATTCGGTGATTTCTCCATTCCAGCCCGAAGGTATTTCTGTGGAGCTTTTATTTTTGGAATTAATGTATCTTTGAGAAGGAGACTCTGATTACTCACTATCCAAGGGGTGGAAATCATGCTGCTTTCAAGTCTGTTTAGTGTGGGTAACAGGACATATATGGAAATCACCAAGTTGCATAAACATATTCAGGGAAACTGAAATGCTCAAGGCCAGGACCAGGCTGAAATTGGTCTTTAATACTCTCTTATTTCGTCATTCTGGATCTTCCTTCTGTCCCAGAGTTGTTGATTCATCAAAGAGCAACTAGAAATATTATGACAGCGGTATCTTTCTCATTCTAAGTAAGAGGACAAGAAGGACCACCCAAGGGTAAGAGGCATAATTAACCAACTTAATAATCAGCAACAAATTGTCAATAATTCTTAACTATGTTCTTTTGGTAACATTATGTGCTGGTATGACTAAAGTAAACACAAGAGTAGATTTTTTGTCTTTTTGGCAGAGCCTGGTAGGGGGATGGTGTTTGGAGTTGGGGAGTTGCTTGCCAAAACAGAAAGGATTCTAATAAATCCATTAGAACCAAATCCTAGACATGTCTTCAAGCATGAAAAATTGAACCTGGTACCTGATTGTATTGCTTTCCTAGGGCAATGGAAAGCAATGCAATGTTTTGATGTACCCAAAACAACAGAAATTAATATTCTCACAGTTTTGGAGACCAAAAGTTTGAAATCAGGGTGTTTCCAGGGCTGCATTCCCTCTGAAGTCTCTCAGGGAGAGCCCTTCCTTGCCTCTTCCAGCTTCTGGTGGCTCCAGGTGTTGCATAGCTCGATGCTGCAAACTCTAATCTCTGCCTCCAGCTTCACATGGCTTTCTTCTCTGTATGTCTCTGTGTCTGAAATCTCACTCTGTGTTTATCTTATAAGGCCATCTATCATTGGATTTAGGGCCCACCCTAAGTCTAGGATGATCTCTGAGATCCTTAGCTTAATTCCACCTGCAAAGACCATTTCCCAAATAAGGCCACATTCACAGGTTCCAGGGATTAAGAAATAGACATATCTCTTTGGGGGCCATCATTCATCCTATGACACTGAAAATGCATTCTCTGCTGGCACAAGAATGTGCCCCTAGATGTTCAACAAATCCTTGTTGATGGCCATGGTTAGGACAGCCGAGCAGGGTTGGACTGGATTCAGTGCAAGAAGAATTGAAGTTGTAGCCAGTCTGAGTAAACTGCACTTGGAACAAAAGGAGTCATGTGATTTACCTATGGACAGATATTACAAATTCATTTTACTAACCGGAGTGTATTCTGGAACCATATCAACTTTTCTGATAGACTCCAAGGCTGAGAATTAGAGATCTTCCAAAGAAAGTCATTTACACGGTACATTTTGTCATTCAGAAGATATTTTGTTGTTTCTTGATATTTTTCTTCTCTTTTAAAAATAGAAAACTTTGAGTTCATCCAGTTGGACATCTGAAACTCTGAGAGCTCTGAAACACTGAAATGTTATGGAATAAAAAAGTACATTTTAAAGAAAGTCTCCCTTAAATAAATGGAAGACAGCCCACTAATTGTACACATCTAAGAAATTTTCAAGTGTAATTAATGATACCCCATAAGGATCAGAGTTCCTTGTTTTTCGTATGGACTTACTAAGATGTAGAGAAGCCAGGGCCATAAATGCAAAGTCAGCTCCCTAAACAATAACTGCAAAGTTCCTTTTCTCTTCTACTAGCTGAGAAACATAGCCACGTACATATGCCTGCCACTGTCCCCCAGTGCTTTGCGATGGTACTGGAAAATTGCTGGGAGAGCACTGACTCACTGGAAAGATTCTCCTTTCTAAAGTAAACAGCAAGAATGAAATCACGTCAGCAACATTTACCAATTTAATTTTTAATTGGTTAATGTGCCTTTGATCACTGAAGGGGAATAAGTGAATGAGGGCTAGCTTAAGCCCAAGGACCACCAATATTGCCTTGTATGTTCCTTTAGATCATTTCCCACCATCCACCTGAGATGCAGTTATTTATTAGCATAATATGGATAAGATCTATCCGCAGGGCTTAAAGATGGAAATTGAAACTCTGTGATGATTTAGCTGAAAGTTACTGGAGCATTCATAAAGCTGTCAGAATTACAAGAGAAACCACATTAAGAAAACGCCAGCAGTAGTTGCTACTAAATGGATATTCAAATATCATCAGCACTGTTAGCCACAGCGGGCTGGCCTAATTTATAATTTATCTCCTGTACAAGGGGATAATGGTAGCTGCAGGTTCAAAGGAAAGTGGATCATAGGAATGATATAAGGCAGAGTGATAGCTTATTTTAACACATAAATCGGGACATAGGACCAAAGACTTTTCCCTGATTTGTTAATTTATTTACATCTTTAAAAGGTATTCTCAGTAATAAATTTCATTTATAGAAAACAATAAAATAAACTGAAAAGGCACACACTCAACTTTTATTCATTCAACAGATACTTATTGAGTGCCATTTGTATGCTGGGCACAGTTTTAGGTGCTGGATATGATGTAGACTAAACAGACAAAATACTGTATTCCGTCATTCTGTCCACAAACGTTTATTGAGTGGCTGCTGCATGCCAGGCATGTGCTACGGCTTCTATTCTGTCAGTTCACAATCATATACATTTGTGATCATATATACTTGGGAAATGAAGTGCTACTGATTCTCTGACCCTGAGAATTCCTGGGAGTACCTAGGTGACTCCTATGCGTCGGCTGGGTACTCTTGACCATTGCCTACTAGCCAAGCTAGAGCTCCGTGGACTTGGACCTCAATGAACAGAGTAGCTGTCGTGAGCCGAAATGTTACTCCCATTTATGTGGCCGCCTTCATGTCTGTAGCCTCAGTGGTGGTAGAGCTGGAAATCTGGGTGTGATGTTGGTACCCCTGGAAGAGAGCCATGTGCCCCGGTGATCTTGTCATGACTGTGAATGTGCTCCTCTCCAGCACACTGAGCTCAGGTTGCTTGCAGCCCCCATTGCTGCCGTGTTTAGCCAGGCAGTTCTTTCAATGATCTTTCCCAAGCAGAGACTCCACTGCAATCTTGCATCCCACCTGACACGTCTGTACCCATTTCCTCAGCCCCATGTAAATCTAGGATGTTAGTGTCTCTAAGGAGCATTGGAGGTACCTCCTCCACTCATGGACCCCACCAGGCCAAGACATCCTGTTACACTCCCATGCATCTTTGAAAACAAGATGGCTGGAAAAAATCTTGGGCAGGTGGATTTAAGGAATAGAGCCACAAGGCCAAAACTGAATACCACAAAGTTCATGATAGAAAAGCTAGTGTTCTATGGAAATAAACAGTTAGGAAGATGAACCAGGAATCAATTACTAAGGCAATAAACACATTTAGGTATGAGCCCCATACCCAGAATCGAGGTTGAAATTAGGGTGCAATGATTAGAAACATGGGAATTTGCACTTACGATTAAATTAAATTAGCAAAATCTTAATGAACTACACTTGGATCTTCACAAGGGGAAATTATTACTTACATTTATTCTGCCATTTAAGATATGGATACTGAGCTCTCCTCTGATGCAGACTCTGCAGTAGGTGATGGGGAGTTAAGGATGAGTCCTTCCCTTGCCTTTAAGCAGCTTAGAGTCTAAGACAAGAGTCAGAAAAGTATGGCTCTTGGGACAAATCCAGTGAACTTCCTTTTTGTATAGCCTGCAAACTAACAATGGATTTACATTCTTGTCAGGAAAAAAAAAATCAAAAGAGTAATATTCCTGACACATGAAAACTATAAGAATTCCAATTTCAATGTGTATGAAGTGTTACTGGAACACAGTCATGCTCGCTTGTTCACGTATCGTCTGTGGCTGGTTTCCTGCTACAACGGCAGAGTCGAGAACTTGCCACAGAGACCTTAGGAGCCATGAAGCCTGAAATATTTACCCACCCCTGATCTGACAAGAGGGCGTTGCACAGACAAAAGTGCATGACTTAGGGGAGAGTATGGAGGTAAAGATGTATCCAAGGATACTCTTAGAGTCCCGAGGAGGGGATTAGAAAGAGGCACAGTTTTCAGTTTCTTTAAGGTCACTAGAACAAATGTATACCCAATCAAAGAGAATTTTAGATTTGTTTGTTTTCTGGTACTTAAGGAGCCAAAGGAATAACAACCAAAAAAAGTATTATATTTCCAGCTTAACTATTCTTTTCTTTACTTATTTTATTATTAGTAGTAACAATATTTCAGCTTTGTCTTAATACCAGTTTATACACACAGGTATAAATTTTGCTTTATTACCAGTTGTCTTATATGTATTATTAAAACATTATTTGTTCAAGAGATGCTGTATAGAATGGAGTTTAAAAAATAAAGATTCTTTAATTTTTAAGTAGTCTGAAAGCAGTGGCCTGGAGCAGCTTGGCAGGGCTGGTTCTCTGCACAAAGTTCAAATGGCACGTCTCCCGGTTCGGCCTGAGACAGGGGTGCCCTCTGAGTGACGCCTTTAGAATGGATTGGTCTTCCTAGGATGGGGAGGGGTGAACCTTCAAGCTAGCAGGACAGGGGTATACCAACCGTGGCGGTTAGCATGGCCGCCTCAGAGGCATTTTTAAATAGGACCTCATCCATACCTGTCCCAGGAGAGCAGAGGAGAAAAAAAGAAGATCTGGGGCTTTTGATTCCCATTTGACTCTCTCCCTTTTGGCTTCCTCCAGCGACAGTAGAAGCTCATGCTCTAGTGGCCGGTGGTCAAGCACACAGGCCAGTAGTCCACACTGCCTTATACTGAGGGGCAACGTAGCACTGGTGGTGGGGTTCGGATGCCTGGATTTGAATCCTAGCTCTGCCGTTCGGCAGCTTTGTGGCTTTGAGAAATTCACTTAGCTTCTGTGCTTCAGTGCTTTCTAAATGAGGAAACTAATAACAGCCATCTCCCAGGATTAGTGAGGATTAAATAAACTCATCCATGAAAACCGTTTAGAACAGTGCCTGGCACATGGGTGAGTCCTTAACACTTGCCACAATGATGATGACCATGATGATGATGATAGTTACTATTACTTTACTCTCTTGGAGATTCCCATTCAGAGTTAACCCTTAACACTATTATGGCTGTCGAAATGTTTCCTGCAACTGTATCTTCACAGGGGGAAGCTTTGTCTCTTTCTGTTGCCTTCTTTTTTCTGCTAAGGTCCTCCCCCTGGATTCTGACCTCTTCCATTGTCGATTCTCTTTTTGTCTTACTTCAGTCTTGTTAATCCTGACTGTAGCAATCCAGCATATATGCCCAGGCACTAACTTTTATTATCCATGTGAGGGGGAGCCCAGTGGAGTGATTAAATACTCTAGAGCAATACCATTGATGACCCGTTTTCGGTTTTAAAGCATCAGTCCTTTCCTTCGCAGCAGAGAAGGTGACCAGTACATATTTGTTGGACCGAATTGAATTCTATTCTTGTTCTGACAGTGATGAAGATCCTATTCTCAAAAATTTATTGCTGCTTTAAATTAGCCTAGAGCTTGAGAACTGGACAGGTATCCATTTATTTACATTTAACTACCTGGTATCTTCTGCCTGAATGTTTTGCTCTGGAAAGCAGAGTTTGGAATCTCTGGCTCCTGATTTATTCAGGGTATGTGTTATGATCCTTTAGGCGGGTGATCCTTACCCACAGTTTCCTGGGTGTCTTGCTTTAATTGTATCCTTACTAGGCTCCTTATCCCAACTAGTTTTCTGCTGAGTCAGCTTCCTCCCTTTCCTTGCACTTAGCTGCTCATCTCCGAGTTTCAGAGATGCTTGCCAAGGGCTGATTTAAGATTGTAACAGAGGGTGAGTGAGTGTTTTAGTTATCTATTTCTATGTAAGAAATTACCTCCAAACTTAGTAGCTTGAAACAACAAACATTTATGATCTCACGGTTTCAGTGGGCCAGGAAGCTAGGAGTGGCTTGGTTCGGTTTTATGGCTCAGGATCACTCATGATGCTGCAGTCAAGGTGTCAGCCAACATGTGACTGGGTTGGAGGATCTACTTCCAAGATCATGAATGTGGCCACTGGCTGGGGGCTTCAGTTCTTTGCCATGTTGTCCTCTCCACAAAGCTGCTCATACAGAATAGAAACTGGCTTCCTCCAGAGGAAGTGAGCCACGTGAATGAGCAAAAGAATGCCTCAGGTAGAAGCCACAGCTTTTATAACCTAATATTGGAGGTGGCATATTAATTGTTTTCTGTGTAACACTGGACATACAGATCAACACTGGTATAATATAGGAGGGGTCTACACAAGAGTCTTCTTTTGTTTTATTTTTTATTGAGTGCAGTGACTTTATGAGGTAGGCGCTATTGTCCCTGGTTTAAGGCTGGGGAGACTGTTACTTTTTTTTTTTTTTTAAGAAGATGTTGGGGGTAGGAGTTTATTAATTAATTAATTTATTTTTGCTGTGTTGGGTCTTCGTTTCTGTGCGAGGGCTTTCTCTAGTTGTGGCAAGCGGGAGTCACTCTTCATCGCGGTGCGCGGGCCTCTCACTATCGCGGCCTCTCTTGTTGTGGAGCACAGGCTCCAGATGCGCAGGCTCAGTAGTTGTGACTCACAGGCCTAGCCGCTCCGCGGCATGTGGGATCCTCCCAGACCAGGGCTCGAACCCATGTCCCCTGCATTAGCAGGCAGATTCTCAACCACTGCGCCACCAGGGAAGCCCCTACACAAGAGTCTTAATAGCAGAACGTGGGGAGGTTGACCACCATATTCTGAACCTCTGGCCCCTAATGATGCACATGATTCTCCCATGAATACATTCATTCCTGCACAAGTTCCCCCCAAGTATCTCTTTAAAGCACCAGCTTGAAATCCAAAATCTTGTCATTGAAATCAGGTCCAGGAGAAGAAGAGTCTCCTCAGGTGTAGTTCCTTAAATGCAACTCCTCAAGTTCAGTTCCTCTTTTTTTTTTTTTTTAACATCTTTATTGGAGTATAATTGCTTTACAATGGTGTGTTAGTTTCTGCTTTATAACAAAGTGAATCAGTTATACGTATACATATGTCCCCATATCTCCTCCCTCTTGCATCTCCCTCCCTCCCACCCTCCCTATCTCACCCCTCCAGGCGGTCACAAAGCACCGAGCTGATCTCCCTGTGTTATGCGGCTGCTCCCCACTAGCTATCTATTTTACATTTGGTAGTGTATATGTGTCCATGCCTCTCTCTCATTTTGTCCCAGCTTACCCTTCCCCCTCCCCGTATGCTCAAGTCCATTCTCTAGTAGGTCTACATCTTTATTCCCATTTTGCCCCTAGGTTCTTCATGACCATTTTTTTTCTTTTAGATTCCATATATATGTGTTAGCATGCGGTATTTGTTTTTCTCTTTCTGACTTACTTCACTCTGTATGACAATCTCTAGGTCCATCCATCTCACTACAGATAACTCAGTTTCGTTCCTTTTTATGGCTGAGTAATATGCCACTGTATATATGTGCCACATCTTCTTTATCCATTCATCTGTTGATGGACACTTAGGTTGCTTCCATGTCCTGGCTATTGTAAATAGAGCTGCAACGAACATTTTGGTACATGACTCTTTTTGAATTATGCTTTTCTCAAGGTATATGCCCAGTAGTGGGATTGCTGGGTCATATGGTGGTTCTATTTGTACTTTTGTAAGGAACCGCCATACTGTTCTCCATAGTGCCTGTATCAATTTATATTCCCACCAACAGTGCAAGAGTGATCCCTTTTCTCCACACCCTCTCCAGCATTTATTGTTTCTAGATTTTTTGATGATGGCCATTCTGACCGGTGTGAGATGATATCTCTTTGTAGTTTTGATTGGCGTTTCTCTAATGATTAATGATGTTGAGTATTCTTTCATGTGTTTGTTGGCAATCTGTATATCTTCTTTGGAGAAATGTCTATTTAGGTCTTCTGCCCATTTTTGGATTGGGGTGTTTGTTTCTTTAATACTGAGCTGCATGAGCTGTTTATATATTTTGAAGATTAATCCTTTGTCTGTTGATTCGTTTGCAAATATTTTCTCCCATTCTGAGGATTGTCTTTTGGTCTTGTTTATGGTTTCCTTTTCTGTGCAAAAGCTTTGAAGTTTCATTAGGTCCCATTTGTTTATTTTTGTTTTTATTTCCATTACTCTAGGAGGTGGATCAAAAAAGATCTTGCTGTGATTTATGTCAAAGAGTGTTCTTCCTATGTTTTCCTCTAAGAGTTTTATAGTGTCCGGTCTTACATTTAGGTCTCGAATCCATTTTGAGTTTATTTTTGTGTATGGCGTTAGGGAGTGTTCTAATTTCATTCCTTTACATGTAGTTCTCCAGTTTTCCCAGCACCACTTATTGAAGAGACTGTCTTTTCTTCATTGTATATTTTTGCCTCCTTTGTCATAGATTAGTTGACCATAGGTGCGTGGGTTTCTCTCTGGGCTTTCTATCTTGTTCCATTGATCTATGTTTCTGTTTTTGTGCCAGGGCCATATTGTCTTGATTACTGTAGCTTTGTAGTATAGTCTGAAGTCAGGGAGTCTGATTCCTCCAGCTCCGTTTTTTTCCCTCAAGACTGCTTTGGCTATTCGGGGTCTTTTGTGTCTCCATACAAATTTTAAGATGATTTGTTCTAGTTCCCTAAAAAATGCCATTGGTAATGTGATAGTGATTGCACTGAATCTGTAGATTGCTTTGGGTAGTATAGTCATTTTCACAATATTGATTCTTCCAATCCAAGATCATGGTATATCTCTCCATCTGTTGGTATCATCTTTAATTTCTTTCATCAGTGTCTTATAGTTTTCTGCATACAGGTCTTTTGTCTCTGTAGATAGGTTTATTCCTAGGTATTTTATTCTTTTTGTTGCAATAGTAAATGGGAGTGTTTCCATAATTTCTCTTTCAGATTTTTCATCATTAGTGTATAGGAATGCAAGAGATTTCTGTGCGTGAATTATGTATCCTGCGACTTTACCAAATTCATTGATTAGCTCTAGTAGTTTCCTGGTGGGATCTTTAGGATTCTCTATGTATAGTATCATGTCATCTGCAAACAGTGACAGTTTTACTTCTTCTTTTCCACTTTGTATTCCTTTTCTTTCTTTTTCTTCTCTGATTGCCATGGCTAGGACTTCCAAAGCTATCTTGAATAATAGAGGTAAGAGTGGTGGTCCTTGTCTTGTTCCTGATCTTAGAGGAAATGCTTTCAGTTTTTCACCATTGAGAATGATGTTTGCTGTGGGTTTGTCGTATATGGCCTTTATTATGTTGAAGTAGGTTCCCTCTGCCCACTTTCTGGAGAGTTTTTATCATGAATGGGCGTTGAATTTTGTCAAAAGCTTTTTCTGCATCTATTGAGATGATCATATGATTTTTATTCTTCAGTTTGTTAATATGGTGTATCACATAGATTGATTTGCATATATTGAAGAATCCTTGCATCCCTGGGATAAATCCCACTTGATCGTGGTGTATGATCCTTTTAATGTTTTGCTGGATTCTGTTTGCTAGTATTTTGTTGAGGATTTTTGCATCTATATTCATCAGTGATATTGGTCTGTAATTTTCTTTTTTTGTAGTATCTTTGTCTGGTTTTGGTATCAGGGTGATGGTGGCCTCATAGAATGAGTTTGGGAATGTTCCTTTCTCTGCAATTTTTTGGAAGAGTTTGAGAAGGATGGGTGTTAGCTCTTCTAAATGTTTGATAGAATTCACCTGTGAAGCCATCTGGTCTTGGACTTTTGTTTGTTGGAAGATTTTTAATCACAGTTCCAATTTCATTACTTGTGATTGGTCTGTACATATTTTCTGTTTCTTCCTGGTTCAGTCTTGGAAGGTTATAGCTTTCTAAGAATTTGTCCATTTCTTCCAAGTAGTCCATTTTATTGGCATAGAGTTGCTTATAGTAGTCTCTTAGGATGCTTTGTATTTCTGTGGTGTCTGTTGTAACTTTTCCTTTTTCATTTCTAATTTTATTGATTTGAGTCCTCTCCCTCTTTTTCTTGATGAGTCTGGCTAATGGTTTATCAATTTTGTTTGTCTTCTCAAAGAACCAGCTTTTAGTTTTATTGATCTTTGCTATTGTTTTCTTTGTTTCTATTTCATTTATTTCTGATCTGATCTTTATGATTTCTTTCCTTCTTCTAACTTTGGGTTTTGTTTGTTCTTCTTTCTCTAGTTCCTTTAGGTGTAAGGTTAGATTGTTTACTTGAGATTTTTCTTATTTCTTGAGGTAGGCTTGTATAGCTATAAACTTCCCTCTTAGAACTGCTTTTGCTGCATCCCATAGGTTTTGGATCATCGTGTTTTCATTGTCATTTGTCTCCAGGTATTTTTTGATTTCCTCTTTGATTTCTTCAGTGATCTCTTGGTTATTTAGTAATGTATTGTTTAGCCTCCATGTGTTTGTGCTTTTTATGTTTTTTTCCCCTGTAATTCATTTCTAATCTCATAGCGTTGTAGTCAGAAAAGATGCTTGATATGATTTGAATTTTCTTAAAGTTACTGAGGCTTGATTTGTGACCCAAGATGTGATCTATCCTGGAGAATGTTCCATGTGCACTTGAGAAGAAAGTGTAATCTGCTGTTTTTGGATGGAATGTCCTATAAATATCAGTTAAATCTATCTGGTCTATTGTGTCATTTAAAGCTTCTGTTTCCTTATTAATTTTCTGTTTGGATGATCTGTCCATTGGTGTAAGTGAGGTTTTGAAGTCCCCCACTATTATTGTGTTACTGTTGATTTCCTCTTTTATAGCTGTTAGCAGTTGCCTTATGTATTGAGGTGCTATGTTGGGTGCATATATATTTAAAATTGTTATATCATCTTCTTGGATTGATCCCTTGATCATTATGTAGTGTCCTTCCTTGTCTCTTGTAGCAGTCTTTATTTTAAAGTCTATTTTATCTGATATGAGTATAGCTACTCCAGCTTTCTTTTTATTTCCATTTGCATGGAATATCTTTTTCCATCCCCTCACTTTCAGTCTGTATGTGTCCCTAGGTCTGAAGTGGGTCTCTTGTAGGCAGCATATATATGGGTCTTGTTTTTGTATCAATTCAGCGAGCCTGTGTCTTTTGGTTGGAGCATTTAATCCATTCACGTTTAAGGTAATTATCGATATGTATGTTCCTATGACCATTTTTTAAATTGTTTTGGGTTTGTTTTTGTAGGTCCTTTTCTTCTCTTGTGTTTCCCACTTAGAGAAATTCCTTTAGCATTTGTCGTAGAGCTGGTTTGGTGGTGCTGAATTCTGTTAGCTTTTGCTTGTCTGTAGAGCTTTTGATTTCTCCATCGAATCTGAATGAGATCCTTGCTGGGTAGAGTAATCTTGGTTGTAGGTTCTTCCCTTTCATCACTTTAAGTATATCATGCCACTCCCTTGTGGCTTGTAGAGTTTCTGGTGAGACATCAGATGTTAACCTCATGGAGTTCCCTTGTATGTTATTTGTCATTTTTCCCTTTCTGCTTTCAATAATTTTTCTTTGTCTTTAATTTTTGCCAATTTGATTACTATGTATCTCGGCATGTTTCTTCTTGGGTTTATGCTGTATGGGACTCGCTGCGCTTCCTGGACTTGGGTGGCTATTTCCTTTCCCATGTTAGGGAACTTTTCGACTATAATCTCTTCAAATATTTTTCTGGTCCTTTCTCTCTCTCTTGTCCTTCTGGGACCCCTATAATTCAAATGTTGTTGTGTTTAATGTTGTCCCAGAGGTCTCTTAGGCTGTCTTCAATTCTTTTCAGTCTTTTTTCTTTAGTCTGTTCCGCAGCAGTGAATTCCACCATTCTGTCTTCCAGGTCACTTATCCGTTCTTCTGCCTCAGTTATTCTGCTATTCATTCCTTGTAGTGTAGTTTTCATTTCAGTTTTTGTATTGTTCATCTCTGTTTGTTTGTTCTTTAATTCTTCTAGGTCTTTGTTAAACATTTCTTGCATCTTCTCGATCTTTGCCTCCATTCTTTTTTCAAGGTCCTGGATCATCTTCACTATCATTATTCTGAATGCTTTTTCTGGAAGGTTGTCTATCTCCACTTCATTTAGTTGTTTTTCTGGGCTTTTATGTTGTTCCTTCATATGGTATATAGCTCTCTGCCTTTTCATTGTGTCTATCTTTCTGTGAATGTGGCTTTTGTTCCACAGGCTGCAGGATTGTAGTTCTTCTTGTTTCTGCTGTCTGCCCTCTGGTGGATGAGGCTATCTAAGAGGCTTGATGGGAGGGACTGGTGGTGGGTAGAGCTGACTGTTGCTCTGGTGGGCAGAACTCAGTAAAACTTTAATCCACTTGACTGTTAATGGGTGGGGCTGGGTTCCCTCCCTGTTGGTTGTTTGGCCTGAGCCTACCTGGGCTCTTTGGTGGAGCTAATGACAGACCCTGGGAGGACTCACGCCAAGGAGTACTTCCCAGAACTTCTGCTGCCAGTGTCCTTGTCCCCATGGTGAAACAGAGCCACGCCCTGCCTCTGTAGGAGACCCTCCAACGCTAGCAGGTAGGTCTGGTTCAGTCTCCCCTGGGGTCACTGCTCCTTCCCCTGACTCCGGATGCACACAATACTTTATGTGTTCCCTCCAAAAGTGGGGTCTCTCTTTCCCACAGTCCTGTCAAAGTCCTGCAATCAATTCCCACTATCCTTCATAGTCTGATTCTCTAGGAATTCCTCCTCCCGTTGCCAGACCCCCAGGTTGGGAAGCCTGACAAGGGGCTCAGAACCTTCACTCCAGTGGGTGGACTTCTGTAGTATAAGTGTTCACCAGTCTGTGAGTCACCCACCCAGCAGTTATGGGATTTGATTTTACTGTGATTGCGCCCCTCCTACCATCTCATTGTGGCTTCTCCTTTTTCTTTGGATGTGGGGTATCTTTTTTGGTGAGTTCCAGTGTCTTCCTGTTGATGATTGTCCAGCAGCTAGTTGTGATTCTGGTGTTCTCGCAAGAGGGAGTGAGAGGATGTCCTTCTAGTCCACCATCTTGGTTCTTTCTCCCCTGTAGATGTATTTCTGATGTATTTGTGGTGAGGAAGGTGATCCCCGAGTCTTACTCTTCCGCCATCTTGAAGCTCTCCTTCCTCTTTTTTTTTTTCATTCATTTGTTTATTTGACTGCGCCGGGTTTTAGTTGTGGCACGTGGGATCTTTAGTTGCATCATGCGGGATCTTTACAGCCTGCATGCTGCAACTAAAAGATCCAGCATGCCACAACTAAAGCCTCAACTGAAGTTCAGTTCCTCTTCGCTTATGAAACTAAGGAAACAACTTGTCTGCTTCCCGCAGCCAACATACAATGGGGAGACAGGCATAGGGTGACTGCTATGGACGTTCCTGCCCAAAAGGGGGGGAATTGGATGGCACAAAAAGTCACTTGTATTTCATAAATAGCAATTCTGGAATCCAGCTGGTCAAATGTCAGCTATTCCTTGATTCAGTATAAAGGCCTGGGAATAACTCTCCATGGGTCTCAGGTCTGCCGTCTGGGCTTTTAGGTTCCTTTTTTTTTGAGTCATCCTTCCTTTTTTTTTTTTTCCTTTTTTTTAAATAAACTTTTAATTTTAGAATAGTTCCAGATTTACAGAAATTTGGGCGGGGTACTCATCCTCTCCAAGCCTCAGTTTCATTATCTTGCTTACTTCGTTTGGAATGTCCTCTAATATATTTCACCCACTTGCTTTTCCAAACTAGAAAACTCTTAATTAATTTTCCACTCATTTTTTTCCAGGGTACATTCCTTGCCCAAATCATGCTCAGTGTGGAGTTACAGTCTTCTGCCACACGTTCCCTCAGCCTCCTGTCATCCAAATGAACACAGTGTATTAGAATTATTTATGTTCCAGTCTCTTGTCTGTTGTTTTTCAGCACCTTGAGGGCTGGAATCCAAATTAGTGTCTGAAAGAGAGAAGGCATTTAAATATTTCCTGAATAAATTGAATACATTAAAAATTAATTTTTACATGAATATATGGTAAGTGTATACATTCATGTAACTATCATCACAGTCAGGATCCCAAACAGTTTCACCATCCCATCATATTTCTTTGTGCTAGCCCTTCTTCCACCCCCAAACCCTGGCAACCACCAATCTATTCTCTGTCCCTACAGTTTTGCCTTTTCCTGATGTCATATAAGTGGGATGGTACAGTATGTGGCCTTTTGAGACTGATTTCTTTTGCTCAGTATGATGCCTTTAAGATTCATCAGAATTGCTGTGTATTTCAATAGTTGATGACGTTTTATTGCCGAGTAGTATTCCATTATATGGATATACCCCTGTTTGTTTATCCATTCACCCATTGGAAGGCACTGGGTTAATTTGCTGGAGGAGGTAATTGAGAGGATGTGACCACTAGTTAACCCAAGAGCTGGACCTGGGTAATCAGCAGCTCCTCACCCCCTCTCCTATCCTTGGAATGTATGTTTTGCCAACCGTTCCCACAGTGGGAGCTGTTGAGACCATCTGGACAGTATGTGTGACTGAGTCCAATTAAGGCCTCTCTATAAACTTTTAAGATGCTGGCAGGTGGGTGTGGAGATCTACTTGTCTTGTGGCCACCCAAGACAAGCCTTGTATTTGAGTTTCCTTGATTATTAGGCCTGTCATCTACCAATTTGGAGTGATCTGCCTCTTTCTTTCGTCTCTACCAGCCCTCTTTGTATAAGGCCAGTTTGCAAACCAACATAAAACTACTTTTCAGTGATTATGAATAGAACTGTGATAAAAATTCATTTAAACGGGTTTTTGGGTGAGCAGAAGTTTTCATTTCTGTAGGCTAAATACCTTAGAGTGGTATTTCTGCATTATATGGTATATATATGTTTAACTTTATAAAGAACAGCAAATTATTTTCCAAAGTACCATATCATTTTACGTTCCCACAGTAATACATCGGAAGTTTAGTTTCCTGTGAATCTTTTCCAACGCTTGATATTGTCAGTATTTTTTTGGAATTATTTTAATAGATGTGTAATGATATCTCATATGGTTTTAATTTGTTTTTCCCTAATGGTTAATGATATTGAACATGTTTTCATATTGCTTATTTGTTTTCCATATGTTCTCTTTGTTGAAGTGTCTATTCAATTCTTTTGCCCATTTTTTTTTTTCAAATAAATTTATTTATTTTATTTTTTGGCTGCGATGGGTCTTCCCTGCTGCATGCGGGCTTTCTCTAGTTGTGGTGAGCTGGGGCTACTCTTCGTTGCCGTGTGTGGGCTTCTCATTGCGGTGGCTTCTCTTGTTGCAGAGCACGGGCTCGAGAACGCGGGCTCGAGAGCGCAGGCTCAATAGTTGTGGCACAGGGGCTTAGTTGCTCTGTGGCATGTGGGATCTCTCTGGACCAGGGCTTGAACCCGTGTCCCCTGCATTGGCAGGCGGATTCTTAACCACTGTGCCACCAGGGAAGCCCTGCCCATTTTAAAACTGTGTTGTTTATATTATTACTGTTGAGTTTTGAGAGTTTTTTATTCATTCTGGGTACAAGTCCTTTGATGTTATATATTACAAATATTTCCTCCAGTCTACAACTTGTCTTTCCATTATCTTAAGTGTCTTTTGTAGAGCAAAATTTTGCAATTTTGATAAAGCCCACTTTATCTTTTTTTCCTAATGGATAGTGCTTTTGGAGTAATATCCATGAATTTTTTGCCTAAAGATTTTTTCCCGTGTTTCCTTCTAAAGGCTATATACTTTTACATTTGTATCTTTGATCCATTTTGAGTTATTTTTGTATAAGGTGTGAGGGATAGGTCAAAATCCAATTGTTCTGGCCTTTGAAGTCATACAAAATAAATGTAATTTCTTCTATAAGAGTGTCTGCGATTGCAAATTCATTTCCTACTACAAAGAAGAAAAAAATACTAAGTCTCACTAATATCAATGGCAAATACAAAAAAAACCATAGGAATAAACTTCAAAAGAGATTCCAAGACCTGTGTGAAGAAAACTTCAAACCATTTTTTGAGAATATAAGAAAAATGGAAACAAATGGAGAAGTATACAATGAGAAGACAATATTGTAAAAATGTTAATTCTGTCAAATTAATCATGAGATGTAATGTCATTCTCATTCAAACCCCAGTAATTTTACATTTCACAGGGGATGTTTTGCAGATGGGGCTTTCCAGGAAGCTGACTGAGCCTGAGGTTAGCATGCAGGGCATTTGTTTGGGAGTGCTTGTGGACTCTGAAAAGATGGGGGGGCGGAGAAGCAGGGCTGGACAGGGGGAGAAGTTGGTCTGCAGAGCAGTCCCAAAGAAGGTTTCCCCTGTCGCCATGGGGAGCCCTGGCACTAGCTTGAATCCTCAGTTATACCAAGTTGGGACTAGGTGGCTGGCGTTTATAGTGCACTCCTCACCCCCAGTCAGTCAGTCATCAAATGCATGCTACTTCTGGAAGGAGGCCTCATCAAAGGGGTGTGACAGTTTTCTTCAGCTCAGGGCTCACAGCTGAGGGCCATCTTCTGGCAGCCCTCCCAGAAGCTGGAAGAATAAGTATTTCTGAAGGAGGATCTGAGTGGCTCGTTACAGCATCCACCACATGGAGGAAATTGGACAAAACTCCTGTCTGTAAAGTTTATCTGAAATAATAAATGTGATAGAAGACTTCATACAATTTTAACAAAGAAGAGTTATGTGGGAAGTCTTGCCCCATAAGATACAGTACACAGTACTACGACGCAAGCTACAATTGTGAAAAGAGCAAATTATCAGCATAGGCATAGATAGATTAGTCAGTGGAGCAAAAATACAAGACCAGAACCAGACCTTTTGTTCATAAAATGTGGCTTCTCGCTCTATTAGGAATGAATGATTACTCAGTAAATGGTATTGGGACAAAAATGAAGTTAGATTCCCTAACTCATACCTTACACTAAAGTTAATGTTAAATGGATTCAAGTCCATCTCAATGTGAAAAAGAAAACTTAATAGTACTAGAAAAAAATGTAATAGTGAAGGTGGAGAAGGACTTTCTAAGCATGATCTCAAAGGCAGAATCTATAAAAGAAAAATATGAACTCCAAATAAGATTAACATTTCATGGTAATAAACCTACTATAATTCACAAATCTAGTATTGACTGAAAGCTTATTATGTACCAGTTACTGTTATCGGGACTTGATACGAATTGCCATCTAGCCCTATCATAGGGCACTATTATGTCCCCTGTCTTATAGATGAGGAAACTGAGAACTAGAAAAGTCAAGAAATGTACCCAAGTTCACAAAATGAGGACACAGAAAAGCCAAGATTTGAACCCAACCCAGTGTGTTCAAACTCGCTGTGCTATAAACAAATGTAAAAAACAATGACAACCTAGGAACAACATCTGTGTCATCAAAGGCAAAAGGTGACTATCCCTACTTTAAAAAGGTTTGTTATGAATCAATATTGAATATGTGAATACTCCAATGGAACATTCAAGAGTTCAAGGTAAAGATGAAGAAGGATGACTAATAAACATATGAGAAGAGCTTCAACTTCACAATCTCACAAGTGAGGAAAAAAACAAAGAATTCAAACAAGGAGAAAACATTTTTCTTTTGACCCTTAAGCCAAGAATAAGAAGGCTGCTGTCCTGGAATGGTGAGAGTGAGGACATGGCCACTGTCATATAGCTAGTGAGAGGGTTGAGAAGCACAAATTTTTCAAGGCGCTATTTGGCAATATTTATCAAAAGCTTTGGCCCAATAATGCTATTGATAGCAATTTATCTTTAGAAAACATGAAAAAATATATATGATATATATACTTTTTTACTCTGGTGCTGTAAGTATAAATAAGAGTTTATAAAAATACATACATACATATACATATATATATATATATTTCAACTACTATACTATACTGTCATTAATGATGATAATGCATATCTAAATTAGCCTAGAAAGTTGTTAAGGTTTTTTGTTGACTGAAAAAAGGTAAGTATAATGTCACATTTTTGTAAATATAGCTATAGATATAATAATCTGGATAGATAAATCTAGATAGTTAGCAATACTTATTTTTAGGTGGTAGGATCATGGAAGTTTTTCTCTGTTTGCTTATCTTTATATTCTTATTTTTCTACTATAAATGTGTATATCTTGTGTAATATAAATTTTGGTACTTGATGTCAAAGTTTTGAGTAGATTTTCTTAAATCCGAAGTCTTGAAAATAGAAAACAGCAGTCACATTCCTTGCTGGACATTTAAAATTCTATAAAATGTGTTTCAACTTGCTTCATTTTTTTGGTTTCAGTTTGGTTCATTTAAAAAATTTCAAGTTGGATCATTTTTTGCATGGGTCCTTTGTGTTTGTTTGCTCCCTGTACCTAGAAAACTTGCCCTTTCATTTGATAAGTAAAGTAGTCAGAGAACAAAGTTACCAATGTAATTTGAGTAGGTGTGGATCAGAATGAATTAGGCTACAGGACATTGTTTGGGACTGTTTTTTCAAGATCCTTACTTTTTTTTTTTTAGTCTTTTGTATTCAGAGAAGATTGAAAGCCTAAGTGGGAGAGGAAGGCTTTCAGGTTCTCAGGTTTTTTTAAATGCAGGTCCCGAAGGCCTGAGATTGAGTTTCCTCAGCATGACAGGAACAGAATTTGGTAGAAAAAGCAAGCAAATCACGTTGGCCGAGATATTATCCCTGTGGTCCCTCCATCTCCCCAAGTGTCCTGGGTTTTCTGTGCTCTTCTCTGTCAAACACCCCTCTGCCTTTTCTCTACTTCTTTTTCCTCCAAGCTCCCTAAACTGCCAGTGTCCTTGAATTTGGACATCTTCCCAAAGAAAGTAGAATTGCCTAGGGAAGTGAGGAGAGAAAATGAGAATTTATTTTCCAGTTTTCAGGGGCATTTTTAGTGAGACAGATAGCTCAAGGCCTGTGGCAAGTGTGTGTGTGTGTGTGTGTGTGTGTGTGTGTGTGGTGCTTTGTTTTGTTTTTGTGCATACATGCACTGCCCTGATGCCATATCTCTTTTACATCAGTCACCTACCACCCCACTGCCAAACTGGCTACACACTCTTCTCATCCTGACAAGATTCCTAATTAGGTAGCGGTCATAACAAAGAGGAGGGAAGAATGAGATACAGGCAGTAGTGCCGTCATGAACACGGGGTGCAAAAGAATATCTATGTTCTGTTGGGATGTCAAGATACCTATAGATATTCCTGTTCTCTTCTGATTCATTCATTCTTTCTTTCTTTCATTTATTCATCCATTCCCTAAACATGAATGTAGTTCCTATATATGTCAGACGCTCTACCAGGCCAATGGGGTAGATGGATAAGCCTACTTCCAGCCCTCAAGTAGTGCACAGTCTAGAGCCAAGATTCCCGAATCTGTATGCTCAAAATCACTTGAAGACTTTTGGAAGAATACGGACTTCTGAGCCCCATCTCAGACCTTCTGAATCTAACTTCCCAAGGGAAAGTTTCAGAAATTGGTGTTTTAACCAACTTTCCCAGATAATTCTGTTCTGTTAGCACTGGCTTGAGGACCAAAGTTAGGAAACCACTAGTAAGAGTTCATTTCATTTTTCAAGAAAGAAAAAAAAAATTAAGAACTGAATTGCAGTGTAATTGTCAGGCCAGCCAGTTCTTCCTCTATCCTCTCCTTCCTACCATTTCTCCTCCTGTGAGCATCCAAGTCAAGAATGGCTTTTTGGTTTCCTGTTGCTGTGTAACAAGCTGCCCCCCAAACTTAGTGCCTTACAACAACAACAATTTCTTATTTTTCACAATTCTGTGGGTTGATGGAGATCAGCTGGGTGGTTCTTCTGTTCCACAGGGTGTAGCTGAGGTGACTCAGGGGGCTGCATTTAGCTGGGAGCTCCACTGAGGCCATAATGTCCAGGATGGTGTGTCATCCTCTGAAAGTCCCTCTCCACATGCTCTCTCATGATTCAGTAATCTAGCCCAGGCCTCTTTACCACTTTTGCAGCTGACTTCCCGCGGCATGTGGGATCTTCCCGGACCGGGGCACGAACCTGCGTCCCCTGCATCGGTAGCTGGACTCTCAACCACTGTGCCACCAGGGAAGCCCTCATTCCATGCATTCTACTGTCAGAGCAAGACACAGGGCCAGTGCAGGTTCAAGGAGAGAGAAGTAGGCTCACCTTTCATTGAGAGGAGCAGGGAAAAATTTGTGGTCATCTTTCATCCACCATAGATTAAAAAAATCCATGGGAATTTTTATGCTGATTTATAAGGCCTATACGCCCATTGATTGCACAGATGACTTCAGGCTAGGAGTTTCAGATGCAATTTTTGAAATCAGTCAGCTTAGACCAAGACCTTGGCTAGTTGTACAAGTGGCCATAAATGAACAATAAAATTTAATAGGGACAGGCTATAAATACAAGATGGGTCACTCCATTGTGACTACATTAAAAAAAAAAGAGCTAAAGATAATTAATGGACAAACAAGGCATGGAATGTAATCTAACCAAATCTCTTTGTCAAAAAAGGCTAGCATGATACTGGGTATATCTAGAAATTCTAAAGCATGGTTAAACCTTGACTAGAATATCACCTTCCATGTTGGCTCTTATGATGAAGAGTCAGAGTTGTTCAGGCTAGGACTAGAAATGATCCTTTTCTTTCTCCATCATGTCCTGGGGCTTGGTCTTGATTAGGGAATCCAGGCTATCCTGTGCTCTGGGCAATGAGAAGTTTGGATGAGAGGAGAAAGGGACGGTGGAGTGGCAGGCCATCAGCCACCCTTGACTCTGTGCATCCAGAACTTAGGATGTAAATTAGGCCACGTGCCTTCTCTGCTCCACCTTCCTTTGGCTACTCTGGTTATTGAGAGGAAAGCCAGAGTCCTTGCAAGAGCCTACAAGGTTCCTCCTAGTCTGGCCTCCACACCTGACTTCATCTTCTACAGATATTCTCCTTTCTCACTCCACTCCCATCAGAGTAGCCTTTGTGCTCTTTCTTGGAAAGGCCGACACACACTCGCCTCTAGGCCTTTGCACTCAATCTTCCCTCTGCCTGGGACACCCCTCCTGCAGATCCCTGCATAGCTCATAGCCTCCTTTCTCTCAGGTCCTGCCTATATTTAGGCCATTACCCTGCATGAGGCAGTCAGTTCCCCCATCCCCCTCATACTCCCTATCCACACTACCGTGCTTTGCTTTCCTCCCTGTGCTTATGGGCATATGACATGCATTTATTTCATTGTTTATATGTTTGTTGTCTTACTTCCCCCATTAGCATGTTAACTTCAGGAAAGCAGCAGCCCTGTTTTGTCTCCTGTTGTATCTTCAGTGGCCCTAGCATCTTCTAGCTACTCAGAAAGGGTTTTTTTAAATAAATGAATGAATCTCCTTGTGAGCTTTAGGGAACTGAATGCAAGGCCTGGGTCATAGTGGCCCTTCCATGAATACTTATTGAATAAACTTGTTCGCCAGTTAAACCCAAGAGACCTAAGTTTAAGTCCCTGTTCTTCTTTGTGACTCTGGGCAAGTGTTTAGCCTCTTCATGTCTATATCTCATCAGACATCTCCTCTATAAAACTCAAAATGTAAAAGAATCCTAGATGAGGAAGTGTTTTGTAAGGAAAATTACCAATGGACCTGTAGTATTCATTGAGGGTCTTGCCTGCTGCTCAAGGCAAGAGAATTGCAGCCACTCTCTCAGCTCAATTCTTTGTGTCCTGCTGGTGGGAAGGGGTAATATCAGCGCAGCTCACTGTTAATGCATGAGGAGGTAAGGGCAATGCTGGGATTCTCAGAGGGGAGGGAAAGATGGGTGAGTAGAGATGGCAATGTCCCAGACACAGGGAGATGTGGGTTTTATCACTGTCAGAGTGGGTTAAAACACAAGTCAGGAATTCTTGGGCAGGAGGGATTTATTAGGGTTTTGAATCCCTCTTCTGGTAGAAATGGTGGTTATTTTCTAAAATGCTCATGAATGCAGCAGAAACATGGGCTTAGGTGTCAAATTACCTGGGTTTGAATTTCATTTCACCACTTTTCACCACAGGCAAATCACTTAATCTTTTAAAATCCCAGTTTCACTTCTGTACTATCTACTTTGCTGGGCCATTATGAAGATTAGATGAAATGTTTCAGGCAAAGTGGCTGGAACATACACATGTTTATTAGTATTGTCAGCATTATTACTATCATCAGGAATAGCAGTAGAGTAGTAATAATATTCTCATATCTACCTCTTGGTAACCTAAATCCTCTGAGTCTCATTTTTCATTCAGTAAAATGGGATGGTAATCCACATGACATGACTGTTATCGCACCTTCCTTTGGAAACCAGATGATGGTGTATGTCAAAGAAATTTGTAAATGTGTAAGCTTTATCCAGATGTTAGTTATTACTGAATGTTACGATTCATCTACTGTCACCGGCCCCAGGGACCCAGCTCCATCTCCCCTCCCCCATGGAACACATACGATGTTTCCTTAGACCTGGTTTTGGCCTCACAGTCTCCAGGCCTTCCAGTTGCAGTCAGATAATCCTCTGGACCTGAGGGGACCAAGAACCTCAGTCCCAGATGAAGGATAAATACAGGCCTTTCTCTGATCAAGTTTCCATGAGGGACCCTAGAGGCCATGATGGAGGGACATCCTTTAAGAGCTACCACTGCAGACCTATCTGAGGGTTGTCAAAACTGTCAATAAAGAAGGTTGTCAAGCTTCTCTCCCTGAGGTTTTTAAATATAAGAGTCTTGCCTGAGGATGGAGTCTGAATTATATGACCTCTCAAGATCACATCTCATTAATATTCCATGTCACTTCCCAAGTTTGTATAGGCTCTCTTTTGGAAAGTAAGGCCCCTCAGTAATTAAACATCTGAAGGAACTGAGCATTCATTATCTGAGCATTAATTCTGAAGGCAGATCAGGGGATTCTGCAATTTCAAATCATTTTGGTAAATGGTCATTTGATTATTATCCAACTGATGGAATTATAAAGAAATCTTTGAACTCCATCTTTGTTTACATCCCTGTTCTTAGGGTTTCTGTGTATAAAGGTCTTTGATTAACTTGCTGTAAGGGTGCTCTGTTGAATTTTCTTTGTAGACATGTCTGTTCCCTCTGTGATATAGAGAGCTCCTGTAGGCTAGAAATCTGTCTTGTCCTTGTGTGTCTCTCACTGCCTGTCACTACACAGGGTATCAGTAGTACAAAGTAAGTGTTTTGTTTTCTTTTTAATAAACAAATGAATAAAACTGCAGAGGAACTAGTGAATTGATTGTGGCCAGATTTGGGATTGCTACTAAAAAATTTCAACATACTTCTTGGATTTGCTTTGCGGTTATCTGTTATCTGAAAACAAAATAATTGACAAACCTTTTCAAGCAGACTTTTCTTATAATTCTGAATTAATTTTAATGACATTAAGTACACTTCTGGAGATTACAGAAGGCATTTCAGCATGTGGGTTTTATCCAAAGAGGATAGACTAAGACTCTCTTTCCATACCATTCAGAAAATGGGACAGAAGAAGGTCCCTAGTCATGTTAGCAATGAAAGTACAGATAAATTCATGTTCCAGACCTATGTCCTGTGCTTCTTCATCTGGTTAAAATGAAAAGATCTGGCAAAAAATTGACTCGATAAGTATAGTTCCAGTTTTCTGAGTTTCTTGAAAGGCGGTGGTAGATTGAAGTCACAAGATTTGAATTTTGATTCTGATTTTAATGCCGTGGATCTCAGTTTCTGTGTGGGTATAATACGGGTGGAGTGGAGAGGGGACGCTCTAATGTTTTATGACTCAGTGCCTGGTTTCTGGTAACCCACCCACAAGAGAGTGGAAATAGCAGGAACTTTATGGCTCTGACTGAATTACTTGAGACCAGAGTGCCTCACAGCACCTAACGTGTGAGAAATGGCAAGGGGTGTTTATTGCTTCGTGGGTTCCGGGCTGAGAGTCATGGTGGTTTGGGCACTGGCTTTGAGGATAGGCTGAACTGGGTTCTTTCCTCAGACCTGCTGCCCATTAGCCTTATCACTCTATGTATGTGAACAGTTCTAAGACATCGTAAAATCTTAATATTTTCGTTTCATTGAAAAATGGGAATAAAAATAGTGCCCCTAGTACAGGGTTGTTGAAAGGACTGAAATGATGGGGTATGTAAGATTATGTAAGAAGCACCTGAC
Source organism: Delphinus delphis (assembly GCF_949987515.2). Classification (NCBI taxonomy): domain Eukaryota; kingdom Metazoa; phylum Chordata; class Mammalia; order Artiodactyla; family Delphinidae; genus Delphinus; species Delphinus delphis. The sequence goes on along the minus strand of NC_082684.1, from coordinate 91,213,346 downwards.
ACACAGCAAGGGCTAAAAAGATAATAGTTGTTAATGTGGTGGTGATGGATGGAGATGATGACAACCATGATGGTTAACTGAAAGAAACAGCGATGTCAGTTTCCTTATCGGCCTCTTAGACTGTGGAGAGGATTAAGTGAGTTAATGTTTGTAAAGGAGTTAGCAGAATACCTGGTACACTGTAATTGCTATTAAAGTGTTCATGTTTTGTTTTGTTTTGTTTTGCTTTTGCGGTACGTGGGCCTCTCACTGTTGTGGCCTCTCCCGTTGCAGAGCACAGGCTCCGGACACGCAGGCTCAGCGGCCATGGCTCACGGCTCTAGTTGCTCCGTGGCACGTGGGATCTTCCCGGACCGGGGCACGAACCCGCGTCCCCTGCATCGGCAGGCGGACTCCCAACCACTGCGCCACCAGAGAAGCCCTAAAGTGTTCATGTTTTAAAGAGAAATACATAAGTTTCCCACACTCTCCAATATAGATCAAACTTCCACTGCATGAAGCTGGCAGAGAAGGAAGGCATTTGCTGCCATCGAGACATTTTCTGGGCAACGTTGTTCAGTTTCATGATTAAGAAGGAATGATTCATTCCCTCCTGGATGTGCTATTGCCTGTAAAGACAACAGGTGCTCTGCCAGAGTATACCAAACACTTTTTTCTTCTCCTTTTTCTTCACGCTCCCCCTCCTTTTGTGTTCTTTTTTTTTCTCTTTTTGGTTCATAGTCAAGTAACTTTCCCTCTGCTGTGATCTTCCCCCTCACATCTGTTCTTATCCCTCCTTTGCTGCTAAGCCACGTGAGTCATGAGGACCGCTCCAACAGAGGTGCAACTGTTCTTTGGCAATCAAAGGGCTTCTCATGCCCTGCTCCGAGTCACACGGCAATGCTGCAAATGCCAGCTCAAATGCTAGCGTAAAGCTGGACCCCCTTTCATCTCTCCCTTTTGAAGAGCTTCTTTGTGGGGGGTCTCCTTATGAATACTATCGTGAGATAGAGTGCATTTTCACCCATTTGTCTCGCTTTTCTTTCTCATTCCTTATGGAAGGAGTGGGGAGTTGGACTCTGAGAGAAAACTCCTGCTGCAGCTCAGGGAGCCTCCCATGAAACTGCACCACTAAGTTGGGTTAGAAATGAGGTGATTTCCCTGAAGGGCAGGTTTGTCACACCCGTTGTCTTATTCAGAAGACCTCATCTGTTCAGATTTCATTCGCACCTTATAGGTGACTCATGTGACCCCCCCAAAGATTATGGACTTGTCTTTAAAATCTATGGATTTTCTTATGTGATATTTGTGAATCTGCATTAGGTTTATTGCATCAGATTTTTGTGTTTTAAATGTTTTAAACTGGTTTCCTGTGAACCACAATAATACCCCAGGCTCAAACTTATTTAGAGAGCATATTGGATTCTGGGAATAATCCCAGCAGCCAGCCCTTCTGTCAGAGCTTTTGTAAAGAGCTTTTTTTCCTCACATAAGTAAACATTCGAAAATGAGATTAAGATTCCTTGTAAGCCGCAGCATTTAACTCATCATTTTTAGTTACTTGTTTACACTCAGTCTAAAAGGTCTAACACAGATGCAGTAACGTGGGAGAAGTTAACTGTCTTCATTCCAGAACTGAGCTGATACCTTCTCAAGATGAGATGCTCTTGAATTGTTCGCAGGATAAGTGGGCAGAGCCTGAAGGATGGTCGATTTGGCCTTTAGCTTATCCTAGTTATAACAAGCATCATTCCTTGTCCAGGTGCAGGTGTGTCAGCAACCACTGAAGGAGCAATAGACCATTTCTGCTTCTCTACATCTGACCCCTAACCTGGACTGAGCACTGGTATTGAGCATCTACTGCATGTACGCACATAGCGTACACTACCTCTAACCTTTCTGAGAACTCTGTGAAGTGTTATTATCCTGAGTCTGCAGGTAAAGAAACGGAGGCTCAAAAGAGTCACGTAACCTAACCAAGTACGGCAGATTGTAGTTTCAAACTATGGCTACAGCAGTATTTCCTTATCTAGAAATGGCCTGTCCAGAATCTTGCCACTCCCCAATACAGAAAAGTCCATTTTCTCTCCCCTTTAAATTTTTAAGCCTTTGTGATTGCCTCAACACGTAGAATGTTGTAGAAATGATGCTGCATGACTTCTTAGGTTCGCCCAACGCAAAGGGACATTTTTCTGTCTAGCTCTTTCTTTCTCTTTAGGAATAGTTACCATCGGAACCCAGCTGTCACGTTGTGAGAAAGCTCAGGCCACATGGAGAGGCCATATGTAGATGTTCCAGCAAATAGCTTTGGCTAAGGTCCCAGCTGACAACCAGCACCAATTGCCAAGCCTTCTAATGACTCCAGCCCCCAGCCTCAAGCCATCATCCCAGCTTATGCCTAATGGAGCAGAGATAAGCTGACCCTGCCAAGTCCTGCCCCTATCGCAGACTCATAAGCAGAATAAACATTGTGGTATTAAGATCCTAAGTTTCAGCAAATGGCACTTCTCAATACACATTGCTTTGTCACAGCTACCTGTCTACCTCATTTTTTCTTCAAGCAAAAGAAACTGAACAGAAAGTTAATTGTGGAGATAGAAAACCTAAGTCATTTTATCAGAACAATCTAAATTAATTAATGGACCCCAAAGTCAAATGTTCTTGGTGATCAAGGATACAAAGTGATCAAGCCCCAGGTTCTTACAGTCTCTGCCAGTGGTACCATCTCAGGGCAGTTGCTTTACCCTGGGACTTTACCTGTAAGTGAGGAGGTTGGACTGAAGATCCTCTGCAGTTCTGCCTTGTGTAGTCACTGATGCTGTGTTAGCCTTACCCCATCCCATCCAATTGTTTGTGTTTCTCTCTCGTCTGTCGTTAAGGCAGAAAGATTTCCCCAACCTCTTATGCTGTCTGTCCATTGGCTCCCCTGAGTCCTTATGGAGAGATACCCAATTTTCTCAAGTGTCTTCCGAAATAAATTTCAGATCACACATCTATTCACACACATTACAAACAACAGTGAAACCAAGAATTCTCATTTGGCAGAACAGCTGATGTGGCTAAGATAAAAGCAAGGCTGAACCTTGGATTCCAAAGTCTGGCGCGTGTCAGAAATCGTAGGAAACATACAATTATCTAGTCTGTCTCATGGCTCAGGAGCCCTATTGGTGTGATGGCTAAATTAGTTTTATGATATTATTTCTGGCTTCAGTTCAGCTGAATCTAGGGACCCCAGGGGGCACACAAACTCTCTGCCATCTCTCTATTTTGGGGGCCTTTCCTTGCTATGTGGAAACAAACGTAATATCAACATGAAATATAAATTGAAAAGCTTCCCTTGGCTCTTCGTGTACTGCCTGGCGTTTTAGATCAGTTACTTGATTTCTATCACTTGTCTGCCATGCTCTTGAAGTCTTTGCTGTCTCAGTGTGCTATTTAGATGCTTAATGTCTCCTCTGTTGAAGCCCGTTCCCTTGGAGCTGGTGTTAATGAGGTCCCAAGAAGTAGCGCTACATTTTGCAGCACAATTTCAGTTGCCCAGAGAGATGAATGGTATGAAACAGGCAAAAGGGATCCCTCAAGTTGGCTTGGAGAACAGGACCACCAGGAGCCCTGAGTGGAATTCAATCAGGTGGTGCTGTGGAGTAGGGGAGCGGAGAGGGATCCCTTTGACAGGAAAACAAATTGAAGGGGAAAGAAAATCAGACAAATGCCACTTTTCAAAAGGGGAGCTGGGAATAGAGGGGCACTACATTTGATCAGACTGAGGCTCCACACTGCAATGGTTTTCTAATGTTCTGGGGGAGATTTCCTTCTGACGTTGGACAGTGCCCTGATTTTAAGGTATCTCCTGAGGAAAGAAAGTTCCCTCCGTAGATTTGGGTGCCAGGATTCATCTCAGTTCTTATGATAGCCCTATTTGGATGGTTAAAAAAATGCATAGATAGCTGGTGATTATGCCTCCTTCCCTCGCCTGTCAGCTTGCATTACACGGCAGCTCTCTGCAGATAAAATTTTGGGAATAGTATTTCACTGTGTGTGCACGCATAAACACACACAGAGAGAAATCTGAGCACTGGAGGAAGTTTTAGATGAAGGTGTCCTTAAAAACAGAAATTGCACCATCTAAAAGACGCACAGCATGTCTGAGGGCTCTTTGAAACATGTTGCCTCTCTGCCTCTGTGTTCTGTGTATGTCTAAGCAGAGACTTTAGGCACCTGTAGGAAAAAGGAAAACCTACCACAGCCTTTTAGGTCTTAGCCAATGAAGTGACGTTCTCCTTGGGCAGTTCGGAAGTCAGTGATTCCCCATTTGATTCAAGTACAGCCTAATGATTAGGGAATTTAGACAAACTGGTGTAAATTCTGGCTGCTGCATTTACTCAGCACTTGGGACCTTAGGTCTTTTAATTAACATTTTGGAGGTTCAGTCTCTGCAACATTGAACATTGTGATGGTGTTGTAAGGACTAATGAGATAATGTATATAACTGTGTCGCACACTGCTTGCCAGGTAACAAGTGCTCAATAATTTTTTACCAATTTATAACAACAATAACAACATCAACAGCCTGAAGTATTGGCCGTGGTGGCACACATGAGAAGGCAGTTTGGGAGATAAAACCTGCGATTATGTACTGTTAGCAAGAAAAGGGCATTAAAGAATGAGCTTCGGGCTTCCCTGGTGGCGCAGTGGTTGAGAGTCCACCTGCCGATGCAGGGGATACGGGTTCGTGCCCCAGCCCGGGAGGATCCCACATGCCGCAGAGCGGCTGGGCCCGTGAGCCATGGCCACTGAGCCTGTGCGTCCCGAGCCTGTGCCCCGCAACGGGAGAGACCACAACAGTGAGAGGCCCACGTACCGCAAAAAAAAAAAAAAAAAAGAATGAGCTTCACCCAAAGCAACTTGATTTGGAATATAAGGCTAAGTTCTTATGGAACAGTATTTCACAGATGGGTTTACGTTAATGCACTTAACTTTTATAATATACAATGTAACCGATTGTATTCCATAACTTATCTTTTCAAAATGCCTGTAAAGGGAAGGCGGACAGTGGATGGGGTGGGAATTATTGTTTCTTTATTGTAAATGAGGACCTGAGAGAGAGAAGGTACGTCCTGCACATGGCTCTTGGACCTGAAGCAGAACTGTATGTACCGAAGTGGGGCTGGCGCGGTACACCCAGCCTCCCCTGCTATTGGCATCCCACACAGAGTGGTACATTTGTAACAACAGATATACCTACATTGACAACATCATTATCATCCAGAGTCCATAGTTTATCCTAAGGTTCACTCTCAGTATTTTGCATTCTAGGGGTTTGGGTATATGATGCCCAAATATGATGGCATGTATCCACTTTAATAGAATCATGCAGAGTAGTTTCACTGCCCTAATAATCTTCTGTGCTCTGTCTATTCATCCCTCCTTTCACCCTAACCCCTGGAAACCACTGATCTTTTTTATAGTTTCTGTAGTTTTGCCTTTCCAGAAAGTTATATAGTTAGAATCATACAGTATGTAACCCTTTCAGATTGGCTTCTTTCACTTAGTAATATGCATTTAAGGTTCCTCCATGTCTTTTTGTGTTTTGATAGCTCATTTCTTTTTAGCGCTGAATCACATCCCATTGTCTGGATGTACCACCACAGTTTATCCGTTTGAAGGACCTCTTGGTTGCTTCCAAATTTTGGCAGTTATAAATAAAGCTGCTATAAACAATTGTGTGTAGGTTTTTGTGTGCGCATAAGCTTTCTACTCATTTAGGTAAATACCAAGAAGCACAATTGCTGTATCATATGGTAAAAATATGCTTAGTTTTGTATGAAATTGCCAAGCTGTCTTCCACAGTGGCTGTACCATTTTGCCTTCCCATAAGCAATGAATGAGGGTTCCTGTTGCTCCACACCCTTGCCAGTATTTAGTGCCGTCGGTGTTCTGGATTTTGGTGTGTAGTGGCATCCTGTTGCTGTTTTAATTTGCATTTCCCTGATGACATATGATGTGGAACATCTTTTCATATGCTTATTTGCCATCTGTATATCTTCTTTGGGGAGGTGTCTGTTCAGGACTTTTGCCTATTTTTAAATTGGATTGTTTGTTTTCTTATTGTTCAGTTTTAAGAGTTCTTTTTATTTTTTAGATAACAGTCCTTTATCAGATGTATCTTTTGCAGATATTTTCTCCCAGTCTGTGGCTTGTCTTCTCATTCTCTTGACAGTGTCTGGTGCAGAGCAGAAGTTTTTAATTTTAATGAAGTCCAGCTTATCAATTATTTCTTTCATGGATTGTGCTTCTGGTGTTGTATCTAAAAAGTCATTGCCATACCCAAGGTTGTCTAGATTTTTTCCTATGTCTTCTAGGAGTTTTACAGTTTTGCATTTTACATTTAGGTCTGTGGTCTGTTTTGAGTTAATTTTTGTGAATGATGTAAGGTCTGTGTCCAGATTCATTTTTCTTGCACAGATATTTACATCTTACTTTTGGTATGAATATTTTTCATTAAAAAAGACAAATGTAGAGGTTTATGAAGGTTCTTCACTGTTTCATTTTGCAATGTTTACTTTTATTGCTTATCACACCGACCAATAACCACACTTGTTTCAAACTACTGTAAAAATCTGAGGTTTGAAACCAGGTGGCTATTAGCTCTTACACAGAAGCAATTTCTCCCCATCGAAGAGGTCAAATAACTGGATTGCCCAGCCCAAACCTTTGCTTTGTATAGATGAGTCTCTCTGATAGGAAAAAAAATCTTTTAATAAATATGCTTAACAATTTACAGAATTCTTGAGAAACTTAAGGAAATGAAGAAGACAACAATTTTCTGCTTGGGAAGGAAAATCACATCCAAATATAGCTGTGCTTTCATCTATATTGAAATTGTATGGGGATGATTTTAATATGGTTATCAACACCCTAAATAGACAGTATGTGACTGGGGACAGAATGATAAGAGAAGGGGAAAAGCCTATTTCTCTGAGAGCCTCATAGCACACTCATTCGCACAGCTATCTCTAACCAGCGGTGAGTCCAGGGCTCAGTGTCTCCTTGCATGTGAAAGATAAGGAGTGGCTCATGGTTGCTTTGACTCATCACTCTGAGCCCTGGATGGGGGAAGGGAACCCACCTCTAATCCTTCATGCTCTCATGCCTTTGCTATTCCGCTGAAGGAAAAATCAATATCGAACCCAGAGAACAAATCTAGCAGAACCCAAGAGGCAGTGTTTCCCTCATGCCTGACTAAAGAAGATATCTCTTGCAGGCTCTGGCCGAGAACTGTAATGACTGCCACCAGCTTGTGGATTTTCTGTGCAGAGGGGATTATTTTTGCAGTAGGGTCCATACTAGGTACTCCCTCTTTCCTCCTCCCTTCTTGCCATGCTCCCACCTTTTTCTTGAACCAGAACCCCTTCCCAGTGGATCACCTTAGAACTCATTCCAAATCAGCCTAGAGATCCAGGTTGAAGCCCAGAGTGGGGGCAGGCGTCCCATGTTTTAAAAGCCAACATTCCCTCTTGGCTCTCATGTTATGGTGAATCTAGGTCACAGACACCCAAGATAGGCTGCTCAAGGTGTGGTGGGAAGTGATATATTTTGTCTTGAGGTTTTAAGGCACTTATTTCTAACAGAAGCTTAGAAAGTTCTCTGAGCAAGAAAGCAGTGTGAAAGTTAGCAGGAGCTACAGCGAGCAATAACCACCAAAAAAGCTGCTGCTTCCCCGGGAAACTACTCTTCTCTTTGCTGTGTCAATCAGTGATTCCCTTTCCATTCAAAAATTTTTTAAAAATTACTTCGAGGGGCTTCCCTGGTGGCGCAGTGGTTGAGAATCTGCCTGCTAATGCAGGGGACACGGGTTCGTGCCCTGGTCTGGGAAGATCCCACATGCCGCGGAGCAACTGGGCCCGTGAGCCACAACTACCGAGCCTGCGTGTCTGGAGCCTGTGCTCCGCAACAAGAGAGGCCGCGATAGTGAGAGGCCCGCGCACGTGATGAAGAGTGGCCCCCGCTTGCCACAACTAGAGAAAGCCCTCGCACAGAAACGAAGACCCAACACAGCCCTAAATAAATAAAGAAAGAAAAAAAAATTACTTTGAGCTTTCCATATTGATTGAAATCTAATGTCACACATATACATTAAGTTTCAAACTTAACTAGGAAAGGAGGTTTCATAGCTTTGCATAGTATTCAATGAAATGATCACTTTAGAGGATTTGTCAGTGAACGTTTAAGCACTTTTCCCCTTAGGACTAATAATAATGATAGTAATCAAAATCATACTAGGTATGGTAATAAAAACAACAATCATCACTTGTTGAATACGTTCTACATCTAGGTGCGGTGCTTAGTGCTTTATGTGCTTTTTATTATTTCATTCTTACAATTCTGAGTAAGAGATTTCTACAGGTGTCAGAAAATACAAACAAAAAACAAAACAAAAAGGCCTTAAATTTACCACGTGCTTTTGTTTTGTTTTTTAGCCATTTCCTTTATTAGAATGTGCTATCCAATGATTTTGGAACATGGCATAGGGTCTGTAGTTATGAAATCAACCTGAAGATGGTTTGCTTATTTAAAATGACATTTGTAGGTTTTATTATAAAGGTTAATATTAACAAGAACAATAATAAATAACAAGAGGAACCTTCTGTTGAGCACCTAAAGTTCACCAGGCACTGTTTTGACTGCATGGCACAGGTTAGTTCAATTCAACTCTTTGAGATGGACATTTTTGTGTCCATTTGTAGATGAGGAAACTGAGGTTTAGAAAGGATAGATAAGCTGGCTTGACTGAGGCAGGAGATAGATGGGCTCCAGGCCAGGCATTTACAACTGGCCTCCTGTTTACATTTCCTGGGGTGAGAAAAAGTGGGCTTCAGGCCTGACACTTACAACTAGCCTACTGTTTGCATTTCCTGAGACAGGAGGTAGGTGGGCTCCAGGTTAGGCATTTACAATCAGCCTCCTGTTTGTTTTCCAGAATGGAAGTAACAACAGAAACAGGGTAAGTAGCCAGGCTTTGTCTCTTGTGGACGCCTTAAAATAACAGTCATGGCAGGAATGAAGAGGGGCTAAACCTTGTTTGAGTAAAGGATCAAGAGATCACATATCCCCCCTCTTGGGGCAAGGGAGACACTACACAGACACAGAAAGGCTCCCTGGGGGTCAAAAGTCAGGGGACGCCAGGCCATAGTAAGTGTTGCTTCTTTCCTCCCAGACTCCTTTGCTTTGAAATCCACCTTGGCTGAGGGGTGCATGTGCATCTAGGGGAGGGTACTGAGACAGATTAGCCAGGGGGACAAAAGATGATTGGCCAGAGGGAAGACAAAGACCCGGAACACTGCCCCCTTATAAAGGATTTAAACTTCCCAAAGGCACGACTCTCAAGACTCTCTCGCAGAGTTCGCCCGTCTGTCTTTCCCCATGTACTCTGCTTTTCCAGTAAATGTTTTACTTTTCTCTTTACCTTCCGCCTCCTTGTCAGAATTCTTTCTTGTCAAGGCAGGCAAGGACTGGGGATTTAGGCCCTAGCCACTGGCCTCTGTGGTCTAGCAGTTAGGACTCCTGGTCAGGGGATAAAGGTCTTGCTTCCAGCTACTGTTCACGGCTGCTGCTTACTGCAAGCTACCGATCACTGCTGTGTGCGTCCGAAATCATGATGACCCTCAGCTGGTAAGTGATGAAACCAATGTCAGAAGCAGACTGGGGACTTCCCTGGCGGTCCAGTGGTTAAGACTTTGCCTTCCAATTCAGGAGGTATGGGTTTGATCCCTGGTCGGGGAGCTAAGATTCCACATGCCTCGCAGCCAAAAAAAAAAAAAAAAAAAACCAAAACATAAAACAGAGGTGATATTGTAACAGATTCAATCGAGACTTTAAAAATGGTCCACATCAAAAAAATCTTAAAAAAAAATAAGGAAATACAAATAAAGTATGGATTTTAGTTAATGGTAATACATCAATATTGGTTCATAATTGTGACAAATGTGCAAATGTTAATAGTAGGGGAAAGTGGGTATCGGGTATACCAGAACTCTCTATACTATGTGTGTAACTCTTCTGTAAGCATAAGATAATTCTAAAATAAAAGGCAATTAAAAAAAAAGAAGAAGAAGAAGCAGATTGGCCTGACCTCAAAGTGCTGTGCAGCACAGGCTGTCTACAAAGGGCTGTGTGTAGCAGGGTGTGAGCCTGTCAAGGAATAACTGTACTCTAAGCATGCGGGCAGCTGACAGAATTGGGGACGGGGGCAAGGGTACCTTGATGGAACGGTAGTGACTGGACTGGGGCTGAAGTCTTCCTCTCCTGGATCAAGCCTCCTGCGTCCGCTGGTCGCAATGGCCTCTATGCCATTGTAAGTATAACGTGGGGAAGGAGCTCTATCTGCAGGGAGGAAAAGTTGAAATACGAAAGTTGGTTGGAGGCCAACCTAGTTTTACACACTGATAGAGCTGTTTGCTTAGTTTCTGCTTTTTTTTTTTTTTTTAAGTAGATATTAAAAGATGCTGCACCCACTTCTGTGGCAAGCTGTCTTTTTTTTAAACCATTTTTAAAAATTGAAATATAATTCATTTACAATGTTGTCTTAGTTTCGGGTGTACAGCAAAGTGATTCAGTTTATGTGTATATATATATATATATATATACACACACACATATATATGTATGTTCTTTTTCAGATTCTTTCTAGAAACTATCTCTCTACTCTGCTGGCTACCATATAACCAGGTTATATAAAGTGGTCTTGATCTGCTGGTCACAGCTGATTAGTCCAGGGTTGGGCCCCTTAGACAACCTGGGTTGGTCATGGTTCCTTCTCTGAAAATTTGGAATTGGGACTCAGAGCTTCCAGCCTTAGCAGGAGCTGTAGGTGACCTGGGAAGCTGAGAAAGCTGGCCAGTAGTGAGAAAGAGTGATGTGGACATATTTAAAAGCACGGAGAGGAAAGAGAAGCAGCCACAAAGGCATTCCAGTTACAAGTTTTGGTCTATTCCTGAGGCTCTGCTGTGTCCCTGCCCTGGGGTTCAGTGAGACCATGTATGAACAATGAAATACAATATGGCAAATTTCTATTTTTGTTTAAATTAATTAAGTGGATTTCTGTCATTGGCAGAATAAGCGGTCTTAGTTTGGAGCGTTTAAGGCTCAGCCCCAGGTTAGAGGACAGCCCTGAATCGGTAGGGGAGGAGGTGTGGCGGGAGGATGGCTGTAATAAACAAGAAGCCAAGGAAAACAACAGCATCCCTATAGAGTCTCTATCAAATCCTGAAAAACTGAGGATGCAGGGTAGTGGTATTTACAGTCCAATAATGGAATTCCCCATGGGTGGAGAGAGGAAAGCTCACCCACTGCTCCCTCCACAGTGCCTGCTGCAGCAGAACGGAAGAGGGGGTGGCGATGGGCAGGAGGCCCAGAGTAGCAGTGGAGCAGTAGCCGATGCTGCCCGGGAGCCCACAGTTGGAACCGTGGGGGAGACGGTGGGCCCCGGGAGGGCCATGCCCTATGAGAAACCTGCAGGGAGGGATTGGGGGTTTCTTTGATCTGTGGGAGGGCCTGTGGAGGATGTGCTATGATGGTACTGTTGTTGAGATGCTACAGCACTCCCAGGGCTGATGTGGTGTGAAGCAATGAACCTTACCCAAGCTGGGAAGGGCAGGAATGAATCTGGGCTCAAAGGGAGGATAACTAGCAAAGCCAACTAACTTACCAGACTCAAATTTGGCCGAGATGGCTTTTTGAATGTAGAGCATTGTCTTTCTGCTTGTAGCTTCTCTCTACCGAAGCCAGAGGCATGAGACCAAGGAAAATAACCATGGCCCACGCTGAAACAGACACACCCCTGTCCTTTCTAAATGTCCCTCCACGCTCCTTCCAGGCCAAGTCACCTCGATACTCTCTGAGTCAGCCCCTGTGGCCACATACTTCTTCTCTGCTGCATGGATTCTAACTCTATAATTGAAGTAAACAAAAATCCAGGAACCGAATGAGGTGGACTTCTTACAAGATGTCACTCTGTTTTACTACATTACTTTCCTTCTTTAAAAAAAAAAGAAATGGGGCTTCCCTGGTGGCGCAGTGGTTGAGAGTCCGCCTGCCGATTCAGGGGACACGGGTTCGTGCGCCGGTCCGGGAAGATCCCACATTCCGCGGAGCGGCTGAGCTCGTGAGCCATGGCCGCTGAGCCTGCGCATCCGGAGCCTGTGCTCCGCAACGCGAGAGGCCGCAACAGTGAGAGGCCCGCGTGCCGCAAAAAAAAAAAAAAAAAAAGAAATGTATTATCTTTGCAAGCAGAAGCGCCTGAGAAACGCTATGCTAGACTGACAGAAGGGGAAAATCTAGCGTTTTAGGTGTTTTTCTAAATACGAATATTTAGATGCTTCTTATTCTTTTCTTCTTCCTTGGAACTCCTTGGTCTTTCTGATAAAAAGTCCTGTGATCTGTGAGCAGAATATCTCCCACCTTTGTGGTACCAGGTCATCTTGGTGATGATATGCTTTTGATTGTGTTCATGAGAAATTGGTCATTTATAAGTCACTGCACACATTTTATACCTGAATAAAAGAGAAATATGCATGGATGTCATTGTGCTTGATTGAATCCTTATGCATGACGATCTGAAAGTGCTTATGTGAGGCATTACGAACAATTAATGATTTACTCATATCTGAGTTCAGCATTGTGTCGTATATTACCTGGGGCTGATGAAAGGCACCATATAAGTGCAAAATGTTATTAGTTTTTAGGGAAGGGATGATAAGATTTGAAGCATAACCTAGCCCTAGTGAAATACTCAATCTCAGGTAAGCTGCTTGCAGTTCAAATTGCAGTAGCAAAGAGGCATTTGGTCCCCCCACACATTAATCTTTTAAGCAGAAGTGATGCCTAGAAACTCATACGTCTCCACATGGAGGGGGTTCCTGGCATGTATACTGCAGGCATCTTACGAATCACAGTGGGGATCTGGAGATGCACCCACCGGCTTCTCTGGGTGATCTTTTGCTCAGGGGCTGAGTGTGGTGGGTGGAGGATGGAGTGAGGCTGGGCGGAAGGCTTTGTTTGGTTCTAGGAGGCACCTCATCAGGAAAGGATGAGACATGCATCTCTGACTGATGAGCTGTTAGAGGTTTAAAATGTTTGCCTTGGGTGAACTTAGGGAAAAACACCATCCTTTCTGGCTTAATGTGAATTAAATTTTTCGATTACTCCAGAGGAAGGAAAGGCAGCGGCTCCAAGCATGCTTATTTGTGGAAAGTAAAATGAAATTAAACACTCCAGTAGAAGGAATCTTAGCAGCTCACTGATCCCGGGCCATTGCCCCTTGCCACTCAATGGCAGTGAAAATTTTAATTTGAGGGTAACGGATATTTTAAATGGAGTATCCTGAATCCATCTAAACACGTTTTTATTCTGAGAGAATAATGATACTAATTTGTATATCCTGGGAAAGAAATGAAGCATTTTAATGTTTTTTCTCCCTTCAAGGAGAGTGTTGTAGGTCTCTTGAGTAATGGAAGGAGAATCAATATAGGGATGCGTGGTCCTCCTGGCAGCTGGCGTTTTGCGGTTTGCCATATACCTGCATGTAGAGAATCCCCTTTTGGTCATGGGATGCTCGGATAAAAAAGTGGGAATCCTGGGAATGGAAGAAAGTCGTGATGTTTTCATAAAAGTGAAAACCTGGGTGACCCTTTCCTTCTGTTTGAAAGAGGACAAGAGGAAAAGCATCTCTCTCCGTGTGTGCGTGTGTGTTTGTGTTTCGTTAGAATATGGACAAATACTCTTGATTATATATCAGGAAGCCCATGATATTTTATGCATGTAGGTGTATTTAAAGTCTGGAAAAAAGAGTTGTAAAATTATCATATCATCATCCTTGGGGGTTCCTATGAATATGCCAGATCCCTCTGAGTTTGGAGTGATTAGACTTAGTTATTCTTGGTCAGAGCAGGAGAATGTAGTGTGGGGGGGGTGGGGGGGGTTAGGCATGACTTTTGTGCTTATGAGTATTCCTCATAGCCTTTGTTTGGGGATTGAATGAAGAAGCAAACTAAAAGGATGAGGGAAGGCAGGAAAAACAAAAAGATATTTCATAATACCTTGATTTTTTAAAGTGTGCTGATGATAGAGACAAAAGTCTCCATTTCTGGTTAAGACTTGAGCAGGCAGGGGTGATCTGCTCAGGTGGGCAAACTTGAATTTTCAGTTACGAAGTAAGACTTTCCAAAAAAGAGGAGAAGGTGGAAACAACCCTCCAGCCCACGTGCCACGTATACAGCCAAGCACCATCTTACATCTCCGTGGCTTCCTCTGAGGCTGCTGGACCATACACACCACTAATAACGGATGATAGTTGCTCTGAAAAAAGAAAACTTAGAATGTAGAGGAATCATGTTACTACTGACATGTTTTTAAGATTAGAGCTAGGTGATGGGGAAGAAGAAAGAATAAAGAAAGGAAAAGGAAGAGGAAGAGAAGGAAAACAAGGAGAGGAGAGGATGACAAAGGAGGAGGAGGAGAAGAGGAAAATGACAATGATGTCATATTCGGGACATACTTAGACTAAAAAGTTATTCATTGTTCATCAGAAATTCAAATATAACTGGGTGCCCTGTATTTTATATGGCAATCCCAACCATGTTCCAGGCAAAAGGCTAAGCATTTCCATATATAATCTCATTTAAACTGCACAAAACTCCTATCAAACAAGGGCTAATGTCCTTTGTAGTTTTAGGTAAGAAGCTGAGACTCAAAGAGGTGAAAAGACTTCCCCAGGGTCCCATAGCTGGTGAGTGATGGAGCCAGGCTAAGAACCCAGGCAGAGCCTACACACTGGAGCCCTAGAAAAGGAAAAAAATGAAGCAAGGGAAGCAATTCCACCTTGGGACATTTTGAAACAATTTAATGGAAGCTTTAGTGCAAGGAAAGAGAAGGCAATTAGCAAGACTCATGGTTTCTGAAGATTATCGGCAACTACTTCATTGTTGGCAACTAACTTCCTTTAGGGAGCTCCGTGTAAATTGTAATCCTAGATCTATGACAAAGGAGACACCCTTTCTATCCCCTGTTGGTGGCAAAAATTTAAAATCTTCCTATATTCTGAATAGAGAAATGAAACCTTTGTGGTAAATCTCATAAAAATGTGCCCTGGAGTTGAAAAATTGCATTCAGACCTCAGCCATCTATATTAATGATGAGAAAGGACAGTGTGAATAGGGAAAGATATGAATTACGAAATATTTCTAGGTGCTGAATGTTAAGAGAGACACTGTTAAACCAGAATGTATCTGAGGTTGTGTGACCAGGCTGCTGGCAAAGTGCCGCTGCTGGCGGTGGGAAGAGGGTGTGCTTAGCGTGGGCTGGAGGTCCCTAAAAATAATTTGAGAGAAATAAGGGACTGGAAGGAGTTAGCCTGGAAATAGACTACGAAGAGGAGCTACAATAGCTACCTGAATTATGCAAGAGGCATAATTCTAATTTCTAGTGGCTAGAATTCTGTTACGACAAAAGATAGAACTAGACCAACATGTAAAATTTTATAGAGGTAGGTTTCTACTCATCATAGAAGATCACTTTCTAGAAACCAGAGTGGTCTGATGGTAGGATGGCTGACCTCTGGAAATAGTTTTATCATCTTATACTACAGGCCTTTAAACTGCACCTGAATGCCAGGCCATTTGGGATGCTGTAGGGAGGATTTCTGAATCAAGTGAACAACTTGGCCAGGCACACGCATGTGCGTGCACACACACACACACACACACACACATATTTAAGAAATTGTACTTTGATTACAAATGAAACTTGGAAAGATAAAGTGTCTGTCAAAGCCTGTCAGTTCAGTCTGTCTCCACTGCTGCCCTATGCCTGGGCCCCTCCTCTCTTCCTTGGATTACTGTCCAAACCTCCTCGTTGGTCTTCCTGATTCCAACCTCTCCTCTGCACAATCTATTTTTCACAGAACTTCTAGTGTATTCTTTTCTCAATTCAAGTATATTATTTTTATTCCCTTGCTTAAAAACCTCTTCCTACCTTGATAAATATTCCCTCATCACGACAATACCAAATACATGTAAAGCTCTGTGTTTTTAATGACTGAAAGTCAGCAAAATACCAAAGATGACTGAATTTAATTATTAATGCACATGTCTGAGAGCTCTCTTGATGAGTTGGTGACATTTGCATGAGAATAAAATGAAGACATACATAATTCATAAAGTACCATATATTTATTCCATTAAATTTTTTCTCTTCCCTTAACTTCAGCAAAAATCACTAATTATGTGATTTTCACATAATTTGCGTTCTATTCATAGTGATCATCTAAAGGATGAAAATTGTAATTGTATTCAAGATATACAAAGTTTAAATATATTTTCATAAAAAGATAAATTAACTCCGAAGTCAAAATATAAAATTATTTTTCACATATATTTTCAAAAATTTAAAATAATATCACTTAAATAAAGCTAACATTTTAAAATTTAATTTAATTTTTTTTTTTTGCAGTACGCGGGCCTCTCACTGTTGTGGCCTCCCCCGTTGCGGAGCACAGGCTCCGGACGCGCAGGCTCAGCGGCCATGGCTCACGAGCCCAGCCGCTATGCGGCATGTGAGATCTTCCCGGACCGGGGCACGAACCCGTGTCCCCTGCATCGGCAGGCGGACTCTCAACCACTGCGCCACCAGGGAAGCCCTAAAATTTAATTTTTGAAAAGATAAATAAACCTTATTAGGTGTTTTGTAAAATAAAACGATTTGCATTTCTAGCATTCAATATCCAAGTGCTAATGTAAAAGCTCAGTATCATACTTCATGCATGATATATATATATTTAAGTGCAATATGAATTATTTAATATTGCAGAATATTCCTTAATTGTCACATGCACCTGTTGTGAATACCTTGGTAATTCACAAGTCCATGTAGAACTACAAACAGGAATACAAGGAAAAGCAGCAAAGAGGACTCTCGGTGCTACTGGGAAATAGTCCTTCATTATGCACATTCCACTGAATTCATGCCACCTTAGAGAGAGGATTTGACATGTTAGTCTTTTCTCTTACCTAAGCACAAACCCTTACACCCCCAGAATCTGTGTTGGACAAGTGGCAAAATTCTCAAACCTTCATGGCATTCAGGTACAGTTGCCTTCTGTTTTTGTGTTTCTATATATTTGACATGTATAATTGACATCTAACATTACTTTCAAGTGTGCAACATAATGATTTGGTATTTGCACATTGATGTTGCAAAATGATCACCACAGTAAGTCTAGTTATCATTCAGTTGCCCTTTGTTTTGAGGACTTAGGGCAAGAGATGCAAAGCGGTGTTGGTCTGGGACCTGAACAGTGTTAGTTACCAGGGCAGATGTTTAAAGTTCTAGATCAGGCTGTGTCAGTGCTAAGAGCCAGATCTTGAGTGACAAGGGTGCCCACGTACGCTTTAACATATTACTGTTATTACTATCGTTTGCACGTTCTCTAATCCATACAGGACCCTCTATAAGGTAGAGCACAGGCCTCTTTGCCTCAGCCTAAGGGGTGTACTGACAAAATCTGTCATTTCTGTGGGTACCTTTAAAAGAGTTTGATTTCTTTCATATTTAAAATATTATTTGCCAACTTGTTACTTCAGATTCATAGCCCAAAGTCCTAAAGGCCCGATAGTAAGAGCACTGATGTAGAGATAAAGAGATCTGGCTTTGAATCTTAGCTTTGGCACTGATTTACTCTATGAATTTGGGCAAATCTGAGTCTGTTTTCTCATCAGAAAAAAAATGGGAAAATGTGGGTAGTTGTTAGGATTGAACAAGGTAAAGTAGTTGGAATTTCTTTGTAACTAAGAGGCAGTTCATAAATTAAGAGATTCATTTGATATAGCCTTGTATTCATTTTGTAGGCCTACCATAACATATACCGTGGACAAACAACAGAAATTTATTTCCTCATGATCATGAGGTCAAGGTGTTAACAGGGTTGGTTTCTTCTGATGCCCCTCTTCTTGGCTTGTAGATGGCTGTCTTCTTCAAGTGTCTTCACATGGTCTTCCCTCTGTGTCTGTCTGTGTCCTCATCTCCCCTTCTTATAAGGATGCCAATCACAAAGGATTGGGGCTCATCCTAATGACCTCATTTAACCTTAATTACCTCTTTAAAGTCCCTATCTCCAAATACAGTCACATTCTGAAGTACCGAGGGTTACAATTTCAACATTTCAGCCCATAACAAGATTTATTTCCTTTTTTAAAGTGAATTTCAGATTTTATTTGAATTATCCTAATTCCATTGTAATAATCCCACTTAATGGCAAATTACTACACTTATTTAGAAGATAGTTCCAGTTGAAGATGGTTATAGGAAATACTAGAAAGATGTGCACAGCACTTCACCATAACATCAGTTCATTTGAACGCAATAAACCCCTTCCTGTAGTAAATAAGCTGGCTGAACGTGACAGAATGTTAGACTGGATGGGATTTGCAATGTGCTCCCCTTGTTTCTGAGGAGCTCAGGATGTGTCAGGGGAAGAGCTTTGGATCCTGACAGTGAGGAGAGGTTGTGGGGAAGGTCTTCCTGTTCTGCAGCCAGAGGGAGTCGTGGATTAAATGCTCAGGGCCTCAGAGCCCTGGAGGGGTTGGTGCCAGTCTGGGCAAAGTGGCTTTGGGAGTGGCGGGCATGGCCTGCTCTGTGGTCCTCTGTACCCAGTTCTCCCATACCACTTTCAAAGCAGTGAAGGAAAGTCTTAGAGTCAGCAGAGTTCTTGGCTACTGGGGAATAATTTTACTTTTCAGCTGATTTAAAATCAGATCTGTGGAAAACCTAGGAGTAAACTGAGAATATCACCCTTTGGTGCCTGAGAATCTAGGGGTGTATACAGGGATGCTTTTCTACTTTTTATGGACATGAAAGGAAAATAGGAAATATTCTAGTGTAACATTTCTCAACCTTGTGCAAAAGAAAAAAAATTTCCAGTGTTCCTAGTATTATGAACATAAATTATGTTTCAACATAAAGTTAAGTACAAATCCTTGTGCCTCCATACCTTTTCATAGCTGTGAAATCGAAAAAAATTTACAAATTGAATTCAAACGAATCTATAAAATCCACCACATTCACATGAACATAATTTAATATGAATAAAATGTTTTACTATGATAAAAAAGATGGTGGGGCTTCCCTGGTGGCGCAGTGGTTGAGAGTCTGCCTGCCAATGCAGGGGACACGGGTCCGATGCAGGGGACACGGGTTCGTGCCCCGGTCCAGGAAGATCCCACATACCGCGGAGTGGCTGGGCCTGTGAGCCATGGCCGCTGAGCCTGTGCGTCCGGAGCCTGTGCTCCGCAACGGGAGAGGCCACAGCAGTGAGAGGCCCGCGTACCGCAAAAAAAATAATAATAATAAAAGATGAAATGTGTATCTAATATTTCTTGAATTGACCTTGATTTTGAGGATGAGGATATTTGAGTCACGATCATGATAATTTTTAACAATGACTGAATTTTATTCATGTGTTTGATGGGCCAATCAATTTAATGGTGCACCTCAAAATAAAATTTAAAAATACACCTTTTACAAAAAAAACTTATCACCTACATTTTATGGTTTACTCCATTAATGGCTCCCAAAGTATTACACAGCCAAGACAAGGGTGTGCACTTTACCAGTGTGAACAGTGCATGCAGCTCTGAGCAGGCACTTTGGGTTGGGTGTGCTTGTACCATCATGTGCCTTGTGACGGCTGACAGCTCTCCTTCCTCTTTGTCGCCTTGCTGTGAAAACTTTGTTTCTGCAGCATGAGGAGACATCATTATGCCACAGATGCAGGTACTTAAATTACGGGGCAGTACTTAGTTATGGGCAACTGCCTGATTCACTGTGGGCTTTACATTTTGTTTAGCATTTCATCAAATGAGGATACCAACTTAAAATACATTCTCGAAGAACTCTCAAGCCCCTTGAGAGCATTTTCCACAGATTCCCCAGTAGAGAATGAGACTTCTAAAGGCAGTTTAAAAAAGATCTGTTGCAACACATTTTTTTCCCTAAAACTCAATATATTTTGACAACTTTATTGAAATATAATTCATATACCATACAATTCATCCATTTAAAGTGTACCATTCAATAGTTCACAGACTTCTGCAACCACTGCAGTCTAATTTTGGAACATTTTTATTACCCCAAGAAGAAACCTTATACCCGTTAACTGTCACTCCCCATACCTCCATCCTCATACCCCTCTTACTCTAAGGAAACCCCTAGTCTATCTTCTGTCTCTATGAATTTGCCGATTCTGGACGTTTCATATAAGGGTATCATATAATATGTGGTCTTCTATGTCTGGATTCTTTCACTTAGTGTAATGTTTTCGAGGTTCATCCGCATTGTAGCATCCATCAGCACTTCATTCCTGCGGCTGAGGAATAGTCCATCGTATGCATATACCACACTTATTTATCCACTTATTTACTGATGGATATTTAGGTTGTCTCCAATTGGGGCTATAAGGAATAATATTGCTGTGAGCAATCGTGCACAAGTTTTTGAGTGAAATCATGTTTTCATTTCTCGTGTATACACCTAGGCATGGAATTGCTGGGTCACATGGAAACTCCGTTTCACATTTTGAGGAACTGCCACACTGTTTCAGAAAGCAGCTGCATGATTTTACATTCCCACCAGCCAGGAGTGAGGGTCCCCATTTCTCCACATCCTTTTCAGCAGTTGTTATTGTGTGTCTTTTTTGATTATAGCCATCCCAGTGGTGTGAAGTTGGATTTCATAGTGGTTTTGATTTGCATTTCCCCGGTGACTGATGATGTTGGGCATATTTACAAAGTGCTTATTGGCCATCTGTTTATATTCCTTGGAGAAATGTTTATTCAGAGTCCTCTACATTTAAAACTTTGTTATTCAAACTCCATGTATTTTGAAATGAGTGTTTGTGAAAATGAGAGAGCGAGATGGCAATGTCATAGGTTTCTAAGAGCTCAGGCTCTGACTTACCAGCTCTGCATCTTAGATAAAGTTTTAACATCTCTGAGCTTCTGCTTCCTTGCATATAGGGTGGGATTACTATCTGCTAGAGCTGTGGTGGGGATTAACTAAGGTAACCTGCAGACAGCTCTTGGCATAGAACCTGGCACATGGGGAGTGCTCAATAAACAGCAATAACTACGACCTCCACAGTTCTTCCTGGCATTGAATCCCAAATGGGCTTGTCCTCTTCTTTGTTAGTTTATTGTCTCTCTGGGTAGATTGTAGACTTCCTAAGGGCAGGGGTGGTGTTCTAACACTTCTCTTAAAATTCCCACAGGATTTCATAGTCTGAGTGGACTTGGGGTATGAGAGCGAATTGGGAAATGTCTCGTGGCGCCAGTTGCATGAGAGCGGGGTTGTAAAGACCAGATGGTTTTGAACATGCAGATATGCAGGGGAAGAATACTTTGGGTAGAGAGAATGAAATGAGTAAAGGCTCAGAAATAGGAAGGCTCAGTCCGCAGCTCGGTGGAGCTCGTTCTGTTTCTTGGTGAGCCTGCCACACCATCGGGGGCAAGAGATTAGTGAAGGGTCTTTACAGGCTCTCCTGGAGGAGCGACTAGAAGGACATATGGAAGCTGAAGAAAGACGCATTGCAGGGCCTGGTCTCTCACGGCCCTCAAATAAGTCTGAAGATGCAGCCTCCTGCCTGTGGTCTCCAGACATAGCCATCACTCACACGGGTTTTCTAGGCCCATGGCTAAGGGCAAGGACAGACTTTTGTCATTATTGTTTCTGCTGTCTTAAATAGCTGGAGAGTTGCTGCTTTTCTCTTCTCTTAGATAGGACAGGCAGCCTCCAGCTCCAGTTTATGGCATGACTTGCTTCACTCTCTTCTTGTCATAGGAATTTGCGACATTTTCCATCACAAACCAAGACTCAGAGCAGTTACCTTACCCATCCGATATCACTCAGAAAGTCAGCAGGGACATGGGGAACTAATTCACTCATTCGTTCTCCAAGCCTGTGCTTTTTTCAAAAGACAAACTGACCTCTCTTCTATTATAGAGAATTAGTAGGCACTAATTTATCGTCACTTTATTTCCCATCAAATGAGTATTAGAAGTAATAAAAGGCCTAGATAAAGGCTATCCAGAAACTCCTAAATTGGAGTTATCTGTGACCAATTGTCTTCAGACTTTTAAATCCCATTTAGCAGCTGGTAACCATTCCCTTCCATGGCGTTAGATGCACCCAAATCTCCCTGTGCTTCCTGAGCATTGCAAAAAATATATATGGTTTTTGGACTTCCCTCGTGGCACAGTGGTTAAGAATCGGCCTGCCAATGCAGGGGACACGGGTTCGAGCCCTGGTCCAGAAAGATCCCACATGCCTTGGAGCAACTAAGCCCGTGCACCACAACTACTGAGCCTGCGCACCTAGAGCCTGTGCTCTGCAACAAGAGAAGCCACTGCAATGAGAAGCCCGTGCACCGCAACAGAGAGTAGCCCCCGCTCGCCGCAACTAGAGAAAAGCCCACGTGCAGCAACGAAGACCCAACGCAGCCAAAAATAAATAAATAAAATTTAAAAATATATATATGGTTTTCAAAAAGGTACGGGAAAAGGTGCCGTGTAGTAGACTTCCAGAGAGTGTGTGAACACACGGGGTGGAGATGTGAGAGAATTCCCTGTGTAGCCTTCCAGCCTCTGCTCTCCCCGCTCACCGCGGGGCTCCATCGCTTAGGGCACAGTGTGTCCTCTGAAAAGTCACGCAGCTGTTGGCAGTGGGAGGTGCTCTCCCGGCAGTGTGGGCTCCTCCCTTGCTCCTCCAGGCTGGCTCACTTTGCTCGCAGAGTCCTTGGGCCTTGAGGACAAGGACAAGAGAGCACTAATGAGGAAGAACACACTGGAGGGGAATTATACTCAGCAAGGCTTCGAGACACTGACTCCAACAGACAAGATCACAGGCAATGCCTTTGGCCGGACGCTGAAAACCTGTCAAGGGTCCCTTTTGCTCACTGTTTCTGTTTTCAGTTGTTTCCCGTGTCTGTAGGTGCTTGTGTTCAGGCAAACATCTTGCTGCTTCTGCATCAGAGAGGCCATTGGAAAGGAGAGTTAGGGTTTGGAAACGTTTCTTGAGAAGGTGAGGAAGGACGTATGGAGGGCATACAAGGTGGAAGTATATAGCTTGGATTGAGGACTAAAGGGATTGAAAAATATTAAAGAAAAGTAATGTGTGTAACTGAAAAAGGAAGCAGAAAGAGTGGTGCAAGAGTTAGGATAGGTCAGGCACCTATAGATTTGGTCAATGACAGACCGAAGGAGAGGGGTGAGAAGTTTAATCCGTGGTTGACTTCATGGATACTGCTCAGGAGGCAGCTGGAAGGAATCCTGGGCTCAGGGTCTAATCCTGCTTCTTGCTCTGATATTTCCTAGTTATGTAAACATGGGCAAGTCGTGTAGCATCCTTGAACTTCAATTGCCTCAAGTATAAGCATTCACTAATAATAATATCCAGCAATGATATTATTGCAGGGATCAAAGGAGATGTGCATGTGAAAGCACTTTGTAAACTGTAAGCACTATCTGATGTAAGATATTGCATACCACTGACTCTCATTATTCACATGGAGCAGACCAGAGGCTGGTCGGCAACCACAGTGTCGTTAAAGGAGTGCACTTTAATGACTTCCCACTTCATAGTAACTTGGACTACATCAACAAGCTGGCTTAGTGGAAGACCTTGGGGTCTCCTGTTGTGATGTGGTGGTAGATATTGGAGGGCTTAGTTTAAAAAAATGCAAATCTTCCTGCTTTATAAATGCTTATGATGCTTCCTAACCTAGTCCATGGTCTGTACAGGGTAGAGGTATGAATATTCTGGTAACCATTCAGGAAGGAGTCCTAGTTACCACCCTACCAATTCACTCTACCTGGAAAAATTGGTTTCACTCTTAGTCATCCTTTTTTTGGAGACTGGAGGTCATGCAGGTGGAGATACACTTCTGTACTCTGTGGCTTTGAGAAGGTAATAAATGAGGTAGTGCAATGAAAAGGGCTTGTGAATTATAAAGTGCTAAAGACAAGTGCTATGCGTGCCGTATTATTGTAGTTCACAGAGGCCGCTTGTGGTAGTCGAAACAAAAGGAATCTTAAGTAAGAAGAGCTGAGCCCCAGTCCTGACTCTGTCACTGTCTATTTGTTGGAAAGTCTCCACCTCACCACTGCCCAGGATGTGGGGAAGACAGAATGCATGACAATGGAGCTGAGAGTGCTGAATGGTTGCTCCTGTCTGAGTATAAAGCGTGTGAGCTACCTATTTTCTCTCCTGTTGTCCACACCTGTCCCTCAGGGGAAGTCTGACTGGTCTTTCTGCACAGCTCTGCATCTAGGTTATATGCGTACAACCCCCTCCTGAGTTCTGCTTGCTGATTCAATAGTCATAAACTTTCAAATCTGCAATGGCTTTTTAGACCAAGTGACCGTGAAGAGACAAGAAGTGTGATATCCCATGATGGAGCCCAAGGTCTATACTGTACTTCTCATGAAGGTGATCCCTTGTTATCTTTGGTTTTGAATACCTCCATTGTGCGCTTTCCATCATTTTTATGATGAGAAAGATGTCATCTGTGTAGCGTCTGCAGGGCTATGGTTGAGAAGTGAGTTGATTTAAAGCATTTCATTTCAGATTACTCATAAAGATTTTCAGGGCACTTTTCCTTCATCCCACCTGGTAGTCAATTTTCTTCACGGCCACAGTAGCATGAGTATCATCTTTTGAGCCTAAATACTGTAGTTTAAAAGTCCCCTGAACCCGAACAAAAACATTTGTTTTCTTTAAAGTGTGAGCTTTTCTCCAGCCTGGCCTAAATTCCTTTCACGTCTGCTTTGAAATGCAGCTTCTGTTAGCCAGTCACAAGATACGCTTCTTCTCCCTCTGCTTCTTCCTTAGGACCCAACGTGGTCCATTATTAGTTCAAGTACACAAGGCAGGTGCAGGCTGTATTTGACCAGCATTTTAAGTGAGATGGAGTTGGCATTTAGTGTGGTGTCTCGCTATCTGGAGAAAATCTGTCCTTATATGGCCAGGAGTTTTCACTCACCTGGGGAACACTGACCTCTTCCAATACTTATGATGCATTGTCGACATGTTTTCTTCTCTTTTGGGTAGTGCCAGCCGGCAAACATTGCAGCAGGTGGGACATAACTCATATTTTTGCTTTGCAGGAGAGTAGCTACTGTGTGAGGCACATGGATGTTATTTTTCTTAATACTAAAATTTTAGGGTGTTGGTTACAAATCAGGTCTTAATTTCATAATACTAACGAGATGAACATGATTCTCTCCTGCTGAGAAACAGTGTTGTAGGAAGAGCCCCAGTTCTGGAATGAGAAGATCTGAGCTTGAATCCTGGCTATTCTACTAATTAGCTAGATGACCTTGGGTAAAACACTGAACCTTTGTAAGTCTTAATTTCTTTCTTTGTGAAGGGGGGGATAATAAAGATTGTTGAGATTTCAAATGTGCTAATACACATGATTATAGAGTGATACGTAAGTGGAAGATTATCATCACTGAATCTTTATCCTTATAACTGCTGGGAGTTGGAAGGTACATTTTTAATTTTTTTAAATTTTTAAATTTTTCTTGGAAATACAAGGGTTTTAATATTATACTTTGCTAATACAAATACTGAAATAGAAATATAACAAATGGTTTATTAATACCAAAGTAGACTTACTGACAACCAATGACTCATTTAAAGAAAAGAGTTGGTTCACCAGAAAGCACTGAACCATACAGTCAACCTTCATCTCCTGTACTCAGGTATTTCTTTCTTTTTTTTTTTAGTTCATTTGATAATTTATTTTATTTTATTTTATTTATTTTACAATTTTATTGGAGTATAATTGCTTTACAATGGTGTGTTAGTTTCTGCTTTATAACAAAGTGAATCAGTTACACATATACATATGTTCCCATATCTCTTCCCTCTTGCGGAAGGTACATTTTGATTTTCTTGGGTTTGGCCAATAGATTTCATATGATCCCTGCTCTTGTAATTTCAGAGGATGGTGCAAATTATCAGTGCTTCACACCAACTTTTTCAATGGTGCCATTGTTTGATAAGGAAGAGGAGGAAGAGAAGTGTTCCTTGAGGAAGAAATTTACACTCAGCTGGATAAAGCCTTTCTAAAATCCCTCCAATCCTCACATCTTGTTATGATCATATTCTAGCACTAACAATTGGAATAAGTCTAAGAAACTCATGGAACTCAGACACTGTCCTGCTCATTCACATCACAGAGAGAACAGTTAGGAAACAGATGACACCGTGCCAAGGGCTTGACAGATAACACTTGCTTGGTGGTTTCAGTTGACTGAGGATCATTCCATCCTCTCCTTAGGCCTTTTGTGTCAATCTAGCTGAACAGATACTGAGAGAAGTAGAAGCCCAGGTGCTATGCAAGATACAAACATTATAGAACTCGTGCATTTGTGTCCTCAGGAGTCAGCAATCTTGTTAGTCCAGTCTTTGGTGCTGCCTCTCTGTTATCTACATCTATCTCTGTCTAAATCGGTATCCCGTTTAAGCCTACACTGGAAGGGGATTGTGTCTATGAGCTCCTTCAAGACAGAGTTCCTCTGCTTCTAGCCTCTGACCCACCAGGAAGCAGGTCTGGCTACCCAAAGGCTGGACCTACAAAGGATTGAGATCTGTAGTTGGTATATTCAGGACAAATGATAACATGTACTGGGTTCATTGGCTTGGGGGAAATTGGTGGAAAGCAGGACAGTTTTGGGATCAGTGATCACTCTTGTGTGAAAGTCTATGCAGTCATGAGTTCTGGCCTCAACAGCTGCTTGCAGACTGGGGACTCCTCTCCATCATGGCCTCTGACACCACCATTTATGGAAACGTCAGGCTCAGCTCCCGATGAGGCTGTAGTAATAGCTGCTATTGCCATGGGCCCGTGGATGCTTTCAGCTTGCTCATTCAATCATTCACTCATTCATTCATTCAATAAATGTTTATTGAATGTCTACTATGGGACTGTTCAAAATACTGGTGGCAAAATGGTGAGCAACACCGCACATCTTTATTTTCATGGAGTTTACAGTTTGTGAAAGAAATACGTGGATGAAAGTTATCCCTACAGTGAGCATGTATACCTGTGATAAGTGCTATGAAGGAGAGGAACTAGGCCTAGAAGGAGAGATCAGGGAAGAGCTAAAGGAGGAGTGGAGGAAAACAAGCAAAACGGGCCTGGGAGAGCTTTCCGAGCAGAGGGAATACTACACGCCATGGCCCCCCTCTCTGGAGATGTGAAAGCAGCCAGTGTCTGGAATACTGAGAGTGAAGAGAAGCAAGGGTGAGATATGATTAAGGAGGGAAGGAAGGGCCTTTGTAGGTAGGGTCAGGGTTTTAGATGTTAAACCTGTCAGCGAGGAAAAGACAAAAGGGTTTTGGACAAGCAGATGACAGGGTCAGATTTGCTTTTTTTTTTTTTTTTTTTTTGCGGTACAGGGGCCTCTCACTGTTGCAGCCTCTCCCGTTGCGGAGCACAGGCTCTGGACGCGCAGGCTCAGCGGCCATGGCTCACGGGCCCAGCCACTCCGCAGCATGTGGGATCTTCCCGGACCGGGGCACGAACCTGCGTCCCCTGCATCGACAGGTGGACTCTCAACCACTGCGCCACCAGGGAAGCCCAGATTTGCATTTTGTTGAAGCCTACTCTTGCTGCTTGTTGGTGAAGGATTGCAGGGGGACCTGAGATTAGGTGCAGGGACTCCAGGTAGGCTGTTGTCTTCATCTAGGAGAGAGCGGGTAGCAGCCTTGGACTAGGGTGGTGGCCATGGAGGCTGGGAGGTGGAGGTACTGAGAGACATTGAGGGGTCAAGGCCTTGGAAAAGGTTTGCTCACGGGGGGAGAGAGAGAGGAGGCAAGTCATCAAGCAGAGGGGTGCTCAGGTGGGCCAGGAAGGCCAGAAATGAAAGCAAGAGTCAGGGTTGGGGAAGCAGAGTTGGGAGGTGGCAGGGAGAGAGTGGCAGGAAGGCTTCTGGTTAGTTTTCTTCCTTCTGCTTATCAACGCTGCTCTAAGCCTTATGTGTCCAATTTGGTTTCAGCTTTAAGCAATTTTGCTCTGGAGGTTAACTGTGAGGGGTCATTCATGTCCTGGGTTCAGTTTTCGGTTTGTTTATCAGGTCTGCATGTTTATGAGTGTGAGTCGGGGCGTGAGAGGGGACATGGATATTTGGTCCTTCAGCTCTGAGTCCCCACCTCCCCCCGCTTCTGGAATGTGGCTTTCCTGGCCCTATGCAGTCTCCACCCCCCATCCCCCCTTTCTCCTCGCTAACTTTCACTGATGACCGAGCAAGTTTAGTTAGCCTGAGTTTGCTTAAAGCTTTTCTGGTTCTTGTTTTCAGCTCAGTGGTCATTCTCCCCTCAGGCAGTGTTCCTGGCTGAATGGTCTCACCTGACCCTGCAGGTGCTTCAGGGATTGTGAGGGTGGGGAATGGACCGAAGGCAGCTTTCTTTTTTTTTTTTTCTTAATCCAGCTGATGTGTAACGGCGTCCCACCCCCATCCCAGGAAGTTTCAGATTGTCATTTAGTGCCAAGTTGCCTACAATGACAGTACCTATTACTCTTCTTGTATTACAGAGAGGTTGGTATTAGAGGGATAAAGATATCTCGACATTTGGTATGAAGAAACTTGTTTTTTTTTAAATAAACTTCTCTGCTCCTAACTTGTATGTCCATTTGTCTATCCAGTTAACCAACAAGTACAAATGTATTGGGCCGTTTCTGCAGTGCCAGAAGTAGTGATGAGAAATGGGGGAATGTTTGTGATGAATACAGTCAGTCCCGGCAGTGCTTCTCAAGCTTTTCCTTGAAGTATTCCAATGGTCAAGGAGACTGCAGGAGAATAGAGACATCAGTCTTGGATTGAGACACTGCTGCTGGTGGTTGGGACAGCATAACCTGAATCGTCTTGCCATAATCTCCCTTGAAATTTGTTTGAGGGCTTTAGTTTTAGTTTGAAATTTTGTGCACATTTTGCATTTGGTTCTATAATGTATCCATGTGTGTTTAATATTAAAAATGTCTCCCAACCTAAAAAGAAAACTGTTGCCCCAGTTTTGTGCATCCTGCCTATCCCAAGCCCCTTGATATATACCTGTGCACCCCGAGACCACAGTATCACAAGAAAGATGAGTGAGAGAGCTCCATGTCCGCTGTCACACATACAAATGATGACAGTACAATGGAGAAGAGAGGCAATCATGGAAGCAGGCATTAAAACCATTAAAACATTGCCTTGAAGAAAGGATTATGTATTTTGAGGGGTGGGGCATGCATTCTAGGAAATGAGAGTTGCTTATGCAAGTGTGCGGAGATCTGAAATAAAACGACTCGTTTAGGGAATAAATTGCAAGAGCACAGTTTGTCGAGAAGGAAGGAGCTAGGAGAGTAGATTGAAAAGGACGCTGAATGTCACACCAAGAGTCTGAACCAAATCCAGAGCCGTTGATTCCATAGGCAAGGGGAAGTATCTTAAGTTTTCCTCAGGTGGGTTGCTGACCTAGGAATATCATGGAGCAGGACTCAGCCGTGCATGGACTGTTAGAGGGGAGGGCGGTTCAGAGGGCATGGATCCCAGGATTCCCCTCTCTCTCCAACCACCTGAGACATGGGGTGGGTGTGGGGCAGCCCACCCACTTCTAATTCTGATCAGGTCTGGGGTGTGGCCTGGCCATCTGTATGTGCAAATATTTCATTTCAGATCTGAAAGCACTTAGCCAGGTTTGAGACGGGCTGATCTTCTGCGATCCTATCATGGGGCACAGGGAAGAGATGGAGGCCTAGAGAGGTGAAGCCATTTCCCCAATGTCACCCGCTAATTATTGGCAGAACTGGGTCAAACACAGTCCTTCTGCTCCCCAGTCACGAGCTGCCCCACCAGCCCAGGCTGGGAGTTTTGACCTACGTCAGGGTCTCTCTGTTCCTCTCTCCCTTGAGTATTTCTCCATAACTGAAGGCATGTGGGAGGCCAGAGTTGTTTTGCAGGGCTCTGGAACTTTTGTGTCCCAGCCAAGGTCAGTTTAGCGTTCTTATTAACATGCTGAAGATAATGGATGTCTAAAAAGTCTGAGGACATAAATATTTTAATGTAGCCATACCGTGTCGCTGTTTCTTTCAGACCTGCACTTCAATTTTTATTTACTTTTACATGTGGCTGGCTTAGGGCCACAAGGTTTTCCATCAACAGAAATGGCTGCAGGTTGAAGCAATTTTCTTTCTCCCCCAGTGCCGAAGAGAGACCCATTCTCCAGAGCAGGTGTTTCTAGATCAAGATGGGTTATTGGATGACACAGTGGGGAACACACTTAGTAAGGCACTGTCATAAATTGGGCTGGTGTCGGCTTCCTGATTTAATGCTTTGCTCTGTTTGGTCATGAATTATATATTCTTTTTCAGACTGATCATTTATCCCACTGATAACGGGACAGTGTTCTACCCAGTGGGTTTGGCCCCTGACCTAAGAAATATACTGATGCATCAGAATTCGCTGAGCTAACAGCTGGGATGAACTCTGGAAACTGTAAATCTGCAAAGGCAGAGAGGGGGCAGGCAGGCCTGTGTGCTACAACTCTCCCGTCACTTAGTATGCATCGACTACCAGGATGGCTAAGCAATTCCTTATCTGCTTTTTAGCCAATGTAATTTGCAAATTGATTGCTCTTCCTTAGAAGCCTTTCTTAATTAAATAGTAACTGTAGTTCTTACCCTCTGACAAAGGGGATATTTTAGTGTCCTGGCAGAGGATTTCCTCAGCTCAATGGATTCTCTTTTGTTGCAGCGCCCACTGTGGCCTATTGTGTGCAGAACCCTACTGGATGGGTCCTTCTCGAAGGATGAGAGGGCGCCTCCTGCCCCCTGAGAGCTAGAATCAGGTGAGTTAATAGTAATGCCCTATAACAAAATGTGTGTGGAATGCCTTTGCTTTTCAATGCACTTATTTCAAACCATTCCATCCCCGTTTCACACAATGTATGGCAAACTCACTCCATTTGTCAGATGAGGAAACCGAGGGAGAGAGAACTTAAGGGTTTGCCCAGACTCGTAGAGAAAAGTGAGAAACAGGACTAGAATATAGGTGAGCTGCCTCCTGTGCTAACCTGTCTGCTCCCCACGTTCAGTTATGCCCAAATGTGTTCATTCAACAACTATTTTAATGTGCCAACTACGATTGGGCCCTCTGGGGACGGATAGAACAGCCGTGAATGAACAGGTGTCTTCAATGCGCCTCAGCCTTCCAACCACAGCAGTGGTTCTGAGTTCTTGATAGGTGTCAGAAGCATCTGGGAAGCTCATTTAAAGGCACAGTTGCCTGGGCCCCAGCCTGGGGTTTTCCTAAGTCTGGGATATGCCTCAGCATATACATCTTCAAAAGTTTTTGAGGTGAATCAGATGACCAGTCAGAGTGTAAGCCAGAGAACTAGGCTTTTATCTCACCCCGGATTGCACACACACACACACACACACACACACACACACAGGTGAAGTAGAACTAGGAGACCCAGCATTGGAACCCAATCAGCCTGGAGATTTGTAGAGGTACAGGTGTCAGCAGGAGTGCCTCAGAGCCCATATAGAGGCAGGCACCGTCTCTGCTCTAAGGAAACATACCAGTGTGTCCTGGATGAAACTCTCCTGGCTTAAGCCAAGTCAGCGTAACAGGCTGGAAAAAGAAAGCCTACCCCCTTTGCCCACACTGGGTCTTTCTCTCCTACTTTTCCTCTCTTCATTGCTTCCTCGCTTCCTTATCCATACTCAAAATTCCCTTCCTCCATCAAAACGCTACTCATCCTTCAAGGCCCAGCTCACCTGCAACCTTTCCCCTGACATCTTTGATTTCCCCTCTCAAAGGGACTCTCTCCTTCCTCTATGCCCTTCAGCACTTTGTACCTCTATGGATTTTACTTAACCATTGTATACAAGGGCATATTTCTGCCTTGGGGATTGATTCTCTGTTCATCTTTGTCCCTCCTAGCAGCCAACACAGAACCTGGCACATTGGAGGTGACCAGTATTTGTTGGTTGAGTTAAATTGACTTACTGAACTGTAACTACTTCTGAGTCTACTCAAAAGTAATGAATGAATGTATCAGTTCAAACTTAGAACCCATATCCCCACCACCAACTTCTATACTTTGACAGTTTAAAACAATTTTTAAAAAAAGAAAAGCAAAACACATTTAACTCAGAATACTTGGAGAATAATTGCTGGTTTCAATGATGAATCCGCCTTGGCCACTGGTAAGCTAACTCGGATCACGGATGTAATGAAACGTTAGAGTTATCTGTGGATCACTTATTGTGCCACACAGCCACCCTGTTACTGCTAAGGCAGCCCTGCATGCTACTCTCCCTGTACCCTAGGGCTGACCTTGGCCCAGCCTCCTCCCCATCAGGAGGAAAAACCTATTCTTGATGGTCTCCTCCCCTACCCGGCCCCTTCTCATCCTTCTGTCTTGTCCTGGAGCCTGCAGAGGCTGGCCCTGGACAGGAAAGGGGTTGACAAAGTATTTGGCAGAAATGCGGCCCAGAGGTGGTTGGTCTAGGTGGGTGTGCACCCTGGCTTGGAAAGGCTGAAGGTCAGGTCTGGTGTTAGGAGAGAGCCCTCCCTTCTCTCTTTTGTCTCTCCCTCCTCCTTTCTGCCTCCAGAGTCAGGTTTGAAGACCTGCATCTGGCTGGCTAACTCTTCCTGCATAGCTTTTCTAGCCAAGTTTTTCAGACCAGGGCCAGGAACACTCAAGGTCAACTCTAGCCAGGGTTCATCTTCCATACAAGCATGACAAACTTTATGTACCTACAGAGCTGATTCCTTCCACCCAGAAAAGCACCCATAGGGAATAGCCTCGTGATCTTGTCTGCACCTCCGGAAGTGGTGATGGGCCCACACGTCTCCCTGTCCATCATCTCACACTTAGTGGGATGCCTTGGCTTTCAGCATGGCCCTGAATCTGGAGGATAGGCAAACACGATGTATTTGAGATTGGGAGAGTCACAAAGCTCTCTGCTGGAGAAACACCGAAGGATTTAGAGAAGAGAAAATCAGCAAGGCCAGCACAGCTGTCCTTAGACTCTCGGAGGATCTTCCAGAGGAAGGAGGACTGAGCTTGCCCTTTGAGATCCTGATGGGTAGAACCAGGCTGGCTGAGTCATAAATCCAATCCCTAAATCACCTTCCTTGTCTAGGCTCTGGCCATGCTAAATGGCCTCTGGTTCTGTATGCATGCAGTTCCCTTTGGTGCAACAATCTCCCTAGATAACCTTGACTCCTCCTTTGGGAAACAGCTTGAACTTCATCTCCCCAGAGCAAGGGGCCTCCCTTGAATCCTCTAGATCAGGTTTCTCTAAGTGACCCTTTTGGGGGCGGGATAACTCTCTGTTGTGGGGCCTGCCCTGTGCCTTGTTAGGATGTTCAGCGGCATCCCTGGCCTCTACCCACTGGATGCTGGTAGTATCCTTTCAGTTGAGACAATCAAAAATGTCTCCAGATATTGCCCGTTGTCCCTCGGGGATTAAAATCACCCTCTCCTCCCCCAATCCAGTTGAGAGCCAGCACTCTAGGCCAGTGTGCCCACAGCACCCTGTACTTTCACTCTTGTAGCACCCATCACATTGCTCACACCTCCAGAGTTCTCCATGCTTGTCTGACATCTGTCTCCTCCTCGGTCAGCTCCCTGATGGCAGGGGTGGATTCTGATGTTCTTTGCTGGTCCTCATTTTTCAGTTATAAAAAATGAGTGAAGAGATGAATGATCTAAACAAGAACTTTGCAGCTCTCACAGCTGTCCACAGCCTAGTTTCCCCCCAAGTTTATTTAATTTCCTATCACTGGGTGAGTCCAAACAAGGCAAACGGCCACTTGTTGAGGATGTTGTAGAGGAGATGGAAGCTCCGAATGGGTGATCTTGAAGTTTCCTTCCAGTTACAACATTGTATGGAATGTGGGCTTTCGGCCAACCACCCTCTGGGTAACTAATTAAATCACAAGGAAGAGGCCAACCACTCCTTCAGGAGTCAGGTGCTAAGTGTTCCTAGGAAGGGGTGATGCAGCTTGGGGAGTGACCTTTAAGTGGGTCAAGAGTCACATGAATATGGAATGCCTTTCCCTTCCCTTTCTCCTCTCCTCAGAGGTCATTTGACCCATATCCTCGGGGGTAGGATCATGCTTGAGAGGTTTAGAAAACATCCTTTCCCCCCTAAGTCCCCCTCTTCGGCAGGCAGAGCCGGGCAGGCTTCTGGGGTGTGAGGTGGGTGAGACGGGAAGACCAGCACGTTTCCCTGGATGGTGCACCAGTTGCCTGGGGCAGTGTTCTTTAGACTTTGAAGGTTACAGCATGTATGATTTATTGCTGTATTTTTCTTTTCCTATAACCCCCTTTCCAGTGGGGCAAAGAACTGTAAGCAGAGACAAATGGTTGCCCTCTGAGCCCACACTTGATTTCAAGGGCTGTGGGAGAATCAGCTTGGGCTGCCATTGACTACCTGCCCGTGTGCCTGGCCCTGTGCTGGGCTCTTTCACACGCACGATCTCCTTTAATCTTCATAACCCAACGAGGGAGGTGCAATCACATCTGTTTTTCCAAAGAAGCAACTGAAGGGGTCAGCAACTAGGCCATCACAGAGCTAGTTAGGAGCCTGTGCTGGGGGCAGAATCTGTCCATACCTGCTATGCCCCCTGTATGTCCTGTCACTAGCAGAATGGGAAAGCCTTCTACCCCCAACTCCCGTTTTCAAAAGTCCCTATGAGTTGGCATTGTCATGATGAAAACTATCCTTGAACTCAAATTCCTGCTGCTTTTGTGGCTGCTGCTTCAGATCTTGCCGTGATTGACTTGATTATGTTTTTGCAAATCTCTCCTTACATATCTGCAGCTGAGCTGCCTTAAATCATTGTACTTCTGACTTAACAGGGCGAATTGCACAAACATGTTTATTTCTCTTTAAAAAAACAAAAGCAGAGGAATAAAGAAGGATAAATCTACAAGGACAAAGAAAAGGAGAGTGAGGATCTCAACCAGAATTTGGAAGATGGAAACTAGATGGATGGACAATAAATGTCCTGGCATACCAGAGAAATCTGAGACCCAAACGTCTGGGGGTGGGGTAGGGTGGGGTGGGAGTAGAGTGGGGTGCAGGGATGGCAGAGGAAGATGTGAGACCACCTAGATCCTTTCTACCTCCCAGCTCAGCTGTATGACCTCTCCTCTCTGACCTCAGCAAACTGAGTACAGTATACTCTGTAGCGCTCTGGATTCAGACATGCCAGGTAGAGTCAGAGCCTGGGGAGAGACACTAGTGGAATCAGGGGCTTCAATTAAAGTTTGCACACTGAATGAGATTCCACCAACCCCATTCTCCTGATTGGCTCCTGGATTTCTGGAAGCCAGGCCTCTGCCCAGCACCCCAGGTAGGAGATTGAAAATTTTTTCTCGAGTGAAACTAAGAGAAAAGGCCTAAATATTTGGATATTTTGGGCATTTTCCAGTAGAAGCCTGTGATACATCAGCACTACCCATGCACACGGACCATCCATTCAGTGGTAAAGCACCTCACTTTAGAAAGCATTAAGCTGTGCTATTGCTGAAACTGGATCTTTCTTCGTTATCAAGCGAGCAACTTGATTGCTATTGAGACATCACTGCAAACTTAATATTTGAATTTGATGACCTTCTAATTGCAAATGCCTTAGTCCTTATTCCTTTAAAAATTTTGGCCTCCTCCTTTACAAAGCTGGCCGTCTTCCTCCATACCCCACCCCACTCTCCACCCCGTCTTCCAAGTGTGGGGTTGGTTCGTTCAGTTTTATTCTGCATAGATTGAAGCTTGGATCTGCTTCATGGGGGCTGACAGCTAATTCCCATTGTATACTGTTTGACGCTAGTTTAACAATTTTACCGGTATTTTTACTGTGTTGGTGTTTTTTGTGTTTCTTGTGTTTTATGCCATTTTTCTCCACCTTACTCTTTGAATGCTCTGAACCTGATCCTGTTTTCCTGGGAATAAATAACAAGTGCTTTAAAGCTTTTTGTACTCTTGCCAGGTGCCATTATCTAGAAATATGTTGGCATCTGATCTAAACATATGTTTAGATTTCTATAACTAAATGTATCCTTATGTATGACTTATTATTGTAACGGAATTCATCTATAAAGATATACCTTTATTTACAGGTGAGATCTATTAAGCTTCTATATTTCTATTCAGTTGGTACTTGTGCCCAACAAAGAATGTGTTATTTTTCCTTAGGAATAAAATCACTTTATTTGTAAAGCCTTAGTAGAGCTTAAATGAGTATAAGCAGTATTTACCTTAACTAGATACTTTCAACATTTATCATTTAAAAGTCCCATGTTCAAGGACGACGTTCTGAGACATTTCAAGGTCACCTGTAGCTCTAGAGCCAAAACAAATGAGAAAATGTGGTAAAGCGCTGCTATTTGTGGATGTTTTGCAAAGGAAGGCAGAGTGGTAGAGTGGAAGTGACAGGAGGTTGGAAGCCAGAGACCTAGCAGGCTCAAGCTCTCCATTTACTGACTGTATGATCTTGGGGGAGCCACTTTACCTGGCTGTGGGGCGTAGATGAAATGGGAATCATTTTCATCACCTCACAGTTTATTATGAGTTGAGTTAATGTGTAGGAAAGCACGACTGTAAATCGTTAGGCGTATTTAAATGGCTGTATACCCAAGCCTGTTTTTTCACCCTGTTGCTCACAGTGCCTTGGGCAGAGTACTCATTCAATCAGCATTTGTTGGATAACAAATTAATGAATGAATTTGTGAGTCTGGGTTTTCAAAATGTTTTTGCACCCCTCTGAGTCATTTATAGACATTTATAAAATCGAGAATTTATAAGTTGTTCCTGGATAATCAGATCTCTTGATTCAGAGGTAAAAGATAACTTGTCGGACTTTCAAGCCTTTCTTGCATATGGGACAGTAACTGGCAGGGCTGATGATGAGAAATTGTCTTCATCCTGCTCGAATATAAGAGCACGGATTGGGAGGAACTTAGAGATAACCACTTTCCTCTCAAATATGAGGAAACTGAAGCCCAGAAGCTCTTTGAAGTCGGTGACTTTATATAACTTCTCCCTTCTATAGCTCTAGGGCTATTGTAGATAGATGTACAACAAATACATTTTTAAAATGTATTTTTCAAGGACTGAGCTAAGCGCTGGGGAAATAAACATTAACAAGATAATTCCCACCCCCACCCCTGCTCCATCTCCCCCCTCCTCCTGCCTTTGAGGAACTCAGTCTAGACAGATATGGAAACCAGTAGGTGTGCTATTAGTCATACTCATGCTGTGGGGGTATTATAGAGGCAGAAGGGAACTGCCGAGGGAAGCATTGAAAAGAGATGGTGTTTACACTCTGTCTTAGCTTGGGTTCCTCAGAAGGAGACACTGAGGTGACTGGGCAAGTGATTCATTAAGGAAGTTCTCCTGGGAAAACCTAGAGAGGGAGTATAGACAGGAAGAGAGGGTCAGGAGAAGACAAAAGCAAGGATGAGATTACTGGTCAGGTCCCATGGAAAGTAGGTTAGCCACGTCCTGTGGGAGGACTCTGGGAAATAATGTGCTCCTCTGAGTTTGCTCTTGGCTTCCAGACAAAGGAACTGGGCCTTCATAGTCTCACATTAGTTGGTCAGTGGCTAAGGGTCATGATGGGTGGGGCTGGGAAAATATGTTGACCCCCAGAGTCGACTTTTGGACTTTTGGTCCTAAGACTCCGGTAGTCAGAGGGTGGGCCTCTGAAGGTTGTTGAAGGTGCGGGTCATTAGAAACAAAAGTACACAGAAGTCTGAGGTCAGGTGTATAGAAAAATAATAGGAATCTAGGTAAAGCACCAGCAGTGTCCACTCCACCTGAGATCTATGAGGACGATTTGAAGTAGGTAGGAAGGTCATTGCTGGCATAAATTATAACCTGAGCAAAGACCCTGAAGCATGATGACATAGGATGTGTTTAGAGATGAGAAGGTGGTGTGGCTGTATTGCCTTATATCTGGTAAGAAGTAAGAAGCTGAAAGATAAGCTCAGAAAGGTGGGCTGGAGTCAGATTATGAACTTAAAAAAAACTGGTTGTGGGAAAAAGAGATCCACTTGGGGTATTTCAAATTAAAACTGGCTTATTGTAAGGATACCTGTGCTCAGGAACCTAGGAAAGGCCTGGCCCCAGGAAGAGCAGATCTCAAGAAACTAGAACTCCAGAACAAGCAGGGATTTTTGCCCTGGTGCTCAGTCAAAGCCATGGCTTCATGTGCTGCTCTAATCTACCCTACTCCCAACACTGATGCACACTATATACCTTTTTTCCTGTCTTGGTTTCTGCTAACTCATGTTTCTACCTCCTTGTTTTTCTAACTTGCCTTAGCTCTCATGGCCTTTTCTATAACCCAAGCTTTTCTCTATCTTCTCTTTTACGGTTGTTTTTTTTTTTTTTTTTTTTTTTTGTGGTACGTGGACCTCTCACTGTTGTGGCCTCTCCTGTTGCGGAGCACAGGCTCCGGACGCGCAGGCTCAGTGGCCATGGCTCACGGGCCCAGCCACTCTGTAGCGTGTGGGATCTTCCCAGACCGGGGCATGAACCCGTGTCCCCTGCATCGGCAGGCGGACTCTCAACCACTGCGCCACCAGGGAAGCCCTCTATCTTCTCTTTTAACTTCTGCTTCTATTTCTACCCACCTCCTTCTCTCAGCATGTCTGATTTCAGATTCTCAGGATGAGCTGAATGGACCAAAAGATGTTTTCTGATGGACCATAGCATCATAGACTGGATTGCTATCCAATATATGATTTGAATTGCTGTTCTAGACTGAGGTACACACTACTGGTTTGATTGGCTATGCCTTGGGGAAGGAGCAGTATGATAATATAATCACAGTAGCTAAGGTTATTCAGCACTTTTTTGAGGATTTCTCATATATCATTTCATTTAATCATCACTTTTATTTAATCAATGTTCATTTAATTCACATTCACATGCATTTAATCAACCCATGAGTTTGTTCTAGGATTGCCTTCAGCTTACAGATGAAGAAACTAAGTCTTAGAGGTTCACACAACTAGTATGTGGTGAACTTCCTCCCACCAAAAGCTGAGTTGCTCAGCTTTCCTTAGCAGATGTAGACAGGGCAGAACCCAGGACTGACAATAGCCTTGCTTCTGCATGAAGGAATTTGGAACGTATCTGATGATAGACATTAAGCTACATGTCAGTAAAGGTGGAATGAAATCTTAGGTGTGATCTGGTGTCAGGTTTGGGGTAAAGAGTGATTAAATACTCTAGTGCTAAAAAATATCCCAAGAATATTATATTTGTTTCATTCCTGCATAATTTTCTCTACCAGCATCAGTTTCAACATATTAAACTATTTGGGGTGAGAAGCAAGTTTTTCCAGTAGCTGAGCAGCAAACTCAGGAAGTCCACAAATAGTGGCAATGGTTTCCATGAACAAAGTACCCATTTTCAGAGAAGTCTCTCCCTGTTTCCAGGCTGACTCATGTGCAGGTCTGCTCTGATCACAAGGAGCAGGCCCGCTGGATGCATGAAGCTGAAGGTACCATGGGCTCCTATGGGTGAGACAAAAGGTTTAAGAGACTCTGAAGGCATGGTAAGCCTGCTTCACCTTGACAACCTGGAAACAGGGAGGCAGGTGGTTATCTGCCTAGGCTTTTTCTTAAAAGGATGGAATTGAATGGCATTATGTCTTGTGAAGAGGAGGAACCACAGGGAGAGGAGACTGTTTTTACCTAATTTCCCCCATGTGCTCAGGCTTACACTGGCTGGTGCAGCATTAAAAGGACTGGAGAAAGGCTGGTGGGGAGGTCTCGAGAAGGTAAATGTAGACCCTGTGCCTGGCCTCCCACTGTGCTTCCTTGTTGGTGACTCAATGAAGATGGCTTTCCTGCCAGACACTGAAAGATAGTCCATGAACACCTGAGTCTGGGACCAAGCTAACTGTCCACCATCAGACCTTACTTTCTACTACATCACAGGGAAAAGGATAAGATATGCGCAGTGAAGAGAAAAAACCCCATCCTGAGAACGGAGGGGAGAGTTTGTTAAAATTCCATCTTGTTTGACAGCCTCCCCGGGATTGAACGGCAGGGATTTGTTGGGAAAGAGCCCTGGGCTGAAGAATCTGGCTTCTTCTCATCTCACGTCCGGCTGTGTCACAGCTCTGCGTCTCAGTTTCCTTGTCTGCAAAATGAGGCTTCTGGTCTCAGTCTCTAAGGTCCGTTACAGCCCTCATACCTGGTGCTTACAGAGGGCCTGGGCAACACTGATGCCCCCAAAGACAAATTCAGGGCCCATCAGGGAAGGAAAAAAAGCACTGTTAAGGTCAAGTCTAGCATCAGTTATATTGAAATTTAGACTTTGGGTGGTTATTGCAGAAAGTTTTTGAAATTAAAAAAAAAAATTCTATGGCTTTGTCACTTCCTATTGGAACTGCCATGGAGTCTGTCTCAGGGTTACACCCAGGCCACCTTTTCAGACCACACTGGTTCCCAGCACCCTCCTTCCTTTCTCATAGAATGTTCTAGTATGTACATACCTCCATATACACATAGTGTTGATACCTCCAAGTCTGGCTGAAGCATGGGAGGCCATTTCTTATCTGGAGAGGAGAGAAAAGAGCAAACTTACAGAGGTCCTTTCAAGGTTCTTGTAGTCACTCTTCTGGAGTCTCTGGCTTCCTCCTGAGATGTAATTGGAAACACAGTTGGCCTCTGTCTTCTGTTCACTGATCCTCTCCTCCATCCAGCCTCTGCTTAGCCAAAGGGCATGTGGTCCCTTCCTCCTGGAGGAGAGAGAAGACAATTCAGGCAAATCAACATATGCCTTTATGTGACCTCCATTTTACTGGGCTTTCTCCTGAGGCAGAACTTTTCTTACACTTTCTCTCCTCATTATTTTTTTGACCTGTGGCTATTTCCCTTTTGTAACCATCTGACAAGAGGGCTTATGTGCTTTCTTCAGAAAGGTGGGAGAGACAGAAAAACTGTGTAGAGTTGCTTGTTCCATGGTAAACCAGAGTATGAAAACTCTGAGGTGGGGAGGGAAAAGAGCAAAGGATGTGGGTGAATGGTTGGTCCAATCCCCGAGTCCTGCAAGGGAACCATCCTTGAGTCATCTCCAGGGTCTAGACGTGGTTCCCATTAAGTACGCAGCATCAGGAGGCTTCCTTTGGCGTTTCTTAGCAACACTAGCTTCTTTCCCTCATTGTGAACATTCCCTGAGGAAAATTCTACCCCTAGTTCCTTTTCTTCACATACAAACACAAAGAAGGGAAGACAGTGAGGCAAAAGACCATTGCCTTCTGCTCTGGCTCTCCTCTCCTGAGGTCTGAAGTGCTCCTGGAATTGAGCTGGAAGAGGAAAATGTTAATTTACACAGCCTTCTCTCCTGCCTCTCTAGGATGTCATTAAACTAGAGAATAAATTAGGGAGTCCTGGAAGGGTGGCGTGTGCTCACGGGGATGTAAAGACAACCTTACCTAAGGTACATTTTACCGGTGATCACTAGCATTTCCAGTTCTCCTCTCCTTTCTGAAGATTATGAACATGGAATATTGTTTTATGACTCCCTCTGTAGGCAAGTTCCCTTCTTCCAACACAGTGAATCCTTCTTCAAGCCTTATGTTGCAAGGAAGGTGCCTCAAGATCAGTACATCGTGGATCACTGAGCCACCACATGTGTGTGCGCTCTGTGTGTGCCACAGCACAGAGCTCTGCCTGATATGGGCTGTGAGAATTGTAACCCCAAAGTACTGAGGGAGTTCAGAGAAGGGAGAGATTTCAATTTTCTTTGACTATTGACTTGCTACTGCATAGTAACTGTAATATCTTCTAAGAATGACAGTCAGGCATTTCTCACAAGGGCCAATGAATCATTCCATTTAGCTGTGACAACAGCAAGGCAAAGACATATCTTCAAGGGCCCAGACGTTATTTTTCCAGCCTTGTCCCGGGGATACAATGTGCCTAGAAGTTATGAAAAATTAGCTGCTTGTGGCAAAGCTACATGGACCCTTTTATAAAAAATGGAGTTAATGGGTTATTATTGGCAAGGGAAATCTAGTTGGATAAGGAGGGTGGGTCCTGGCTAGGAAGGACTTTGAAAAGCAGCAGAAGAGGTTAGACTTGACTCAGGAAGCCCAGGGATGAGTAACAGTGTCAAAGGCATGGACCCAACCTCCATTTAGTCACAGGTCATTGCTGTACTTCAGTGTCCCAACAGTTAGTTTACACAGGAAAGCTGAGGGCACAGTCACCAGACCATCGTACAGGGTCATGGAAAGGAAGTAAAAGAGAAGTAATTAGAAAAAAGCAAAATGAAACTATAGATGTGAGGAGAATGCAATTCTATGCTATTTTTCTACCGTGCTAACTTTTTTTTTCTTACCATTACCGTTTTCCTAGGAGCGAGCATCTCTTAATTTCACACTGCCATGTTTAGGCTTCCAGGTGTCTGAGCTACATTCAGAAAGACCAGCCTCTGGGTGCTTTCTGTGCTTTGAGGGGAAGAAGGCATCCTTGAAGTCAGGGTGCTTAAGAAGCAGAGCCTTCTGTTGGCAGAAATGTGTGTCCATAAGTTCAGGGAGGCTGTTCTGGTCAAAAGAACGTAGCTGACTTCAAGCGACCTCACGTCCTGGGTGCTGTGTGGTCAGATGCCGGGCTCTGGGGACCGCAGGAGAGCAAGCAGCCTGGTGGAGGAGGAGCAGGACGGGGAGGCCTCCAGCGTAAGGTGGCCACGGGCCCCACTGCAGTTCTGGGGTGCTCACTCTAGCTGCCCCCGTCAACGGGCCCCCTCAGCCTCCCAAGTGCTTCCTCGCTCCTCTCTCCACCTCGTGCCCCGTCAGCCCTAAGGCTTTGCACGCTCAGGGTTCCTGCCTCCTCATGATTTGGCATCCTTGTGGCCCATAATGGCCCCTGCTCCTGTCTTTCAAAATGGCTTTGTTTTTTTATTGCAAATTGCCCGCTTATATCTGTTCTATTTATTTTTTCCAACTTCAGCTCCCGAAAGAGAAAAATCTGACTCCACCAGCTCATTTTATTTTGTACCATGTCATTTTCATTAAAAAAACAAAAAACAGCTTCAGTGAGGTATAATGGATACACGAAGAATTTACACATAGTTAATGGAGACAGTGTGATGAGTTTGGGCATATGCAAACACCCAAGATACCATCAGCACAATAAAAGTGTGGGCCACTGATGACTCAGTGGATGGCACCTGTGGGTTACGTGCCTCCGAATCACAGCTGTGGCCCCTCTGGGAGAGGTGAGGGGTCTCGGGCCCGTGTGGTTAGCAGGGGCTGTGGCAGAGCAAGCTTTTGAGTGGCACATTTCTCCAGGTTCTCGCACTCAGTTTCCCCAGGCTCTCTGCTGGGTGCGAGTGTGGGGCCTCTGGGGGTCCCGGTACTGGAGGTGGTGATCATGGGAGGCCCTGGCATCTTCCTGCCCATCCTGTGATAGTCGTAGCATATGCCTGTGCCAGAGTCCACAAGGGTAGCCTGTTCTAGGTCAGGGCATGACAACTCAGTGTAAATGAGCATGTCACTGAAAATGACAAAGCAAAAGAGAAGCCAAGGTTTGTCTCTCACGGGCCTCCCTCTGTTGTTCCACTTCTGAGGTGTGAGTGCTGTAGGAAGCAGTGGCTGCGCCTCCCGTTGATGAGGCGAGGAGTTTAAAGCAGGTAGTACGCTTAGCAGCAAAGCCAAAACCCAACTCTGGCTGATCGAGTGCAGAAAAAGGTATGAACAGACAGTCTCAGGAACTTCTGAGATTCTCCCGGGGGGTTTGGAAGCTGTGCCACCAGGTAAAACCTGCTTGGTCATCGAAGACCCCTCTCTTACTGTGGCTGGGCATCCGGGCTCAGCTTGCTCCGTGGCACCACAGTCCTGGACTCTGCTGCTAAAACTGCAGCCACCCTTGCTTCTGGAAAGCAGGCAGAGCTACCACTAGCCTTTGACAGAATGAGCTCTCCAAGGCCCAGGCTTTTTCCAATTTAAAATTTGGGGTGCTGTTGTCTGAGGGTGGGTCCTGGGTTATACACCGAGGCCCTAGCTGCAAGGAAGGCTAGTGACGCAACTTTCAATGGTGGGCTCTGCTTATTAAGGGAGAGGATTCCCCAAGCATGGAAATGGAGTTCAGATACTGAACTCCTCAGATCCTCTTCTGAGGCTTTGTCCATTCTTAGAACAAGGGAACAATGTGAGGAAAACAGTATGCTATGAACTACATGTTTGTGTCCTACCCCAAATTCATATATTGAAACTCTTGTCCCCAGTACGATGGTATTTGGAGATGAGGCCTTTTTGAGGTGATTAGGCCATAAGGGTGGAGCCCTCACAATGGGATTAGTGCCCTTATAAGAAGAGACATGAGAGTTTTCTTCTCTCTGTGCTCTCCATATGAGGTCACAAGCAGAAGACAGCAATCTGCAAGCCAGCAAGCGAGCCCTCACCAAAAACTGAATCTGCCACACCTTGGTCTTGTATTTCCCAGCCTCTATGTGAGAAATAAATGTCTGTTGTTTAAACCACCCAGTCTGTGGCATCTTGCCTGAACTGACAAAGACGTGTTTTAGGGAAGTCGGTTTGGCAGTTTAAGGATAGATTTTATGAGAGAGACTTAAACCATAGGCAACCCCTGGTGAGTGGTGTAGAAATACTATGCTGATCTCACATGCTTAGAGCAGTAGATCTGATTACCTTATCGTGTCTCATGAAAGGAAGAGAATTCTAATATAGAAAATAATTTCTAAGCACCTCCATTTGGGGAGGAGAATAAGCTGAGATAGGTAGACCAATAAGCACATGGACAGATGCACAGAGAGACAGATGCATCCAGAGCACAGGAGGTGGTATTGTCTAGTTGTGGAAGAGTGTGCTT
Source organism: Delphinus delphis (assembly GCF_949987515.2). Lineage (NCBI taxonomy): Eukaryota > Metazoa > Chordata > Mammalia > Artiodactyla > Delphinidae > Delphinus > Delphinus delphis. The sequence goes on along the minus strand of NC_082684.1, from coordinate 91,168,403 downwards.
GCATTTTACTACTAGATTACTTGCTAAGTATGGAAGCTTAGGTAGGTTAATTCACCTCTAAGTGTCAAACTAGTCACCTGTAAAAAGGGGGAAATGATAACACCCATAGTATACAGTGAGTTAATGCATAAGAAACTCTCAGCAGAGTGCTCTCCAAACCAGGTCGCCACTAAATGCTAGGAATTAATAGTGATATTCTGACATGGGGTCATGAGGGCTGGGCTGTTTGGTAGGCATGGAAGGGAGGGAGGGAGAGTGAATTTGAGAAAGATGTGAAAGGCAGGACGACAGGACATTGTGACAGATAGGGTAAAGGGGACGGGAGAATGAAGGGTCAAAGAAGACTCCATAAATTATTGATAAATCATCTTTCTCGCTTGGTTCTTGGCATTGGGTTATTTTGGTTTGAGCCGGCATTTTTTCAGATAAAATAACAGAAAGAGAAGAATTGAGAATTTGATCTGATACAATGAATTTTCCGAGAAGCAAAAGAATGGCTGAGAGCATGTACACAGGGAAGCCGGGGAAAAATTCAGCTTACACACACACACACACACACACACACACACACACACACACACACACACACACACACACACACACACACACACACACACACACACACACACACACCCTGCACTCCTTCTTTATAAAAAGAGGACAACTGAAAACATAGGGGACAATTTTACACTGACTTTACTGATCAGATAGCCTGATCCTTAATCACATCTCCTTCCTTTAAATCTATTTTACAAGGAGATAGGATATAAATTGCAAATAAATAAATAATCAGGTCAGCTCATCCACCTTAGGGATTGACTCTTTGCTCAGCAAATGGAGGTCAGAGCCGTACAAGGAGAAAGATGAGAACTGGCCCTAACTCCAAAATTTCACCTCAGTGGCCAGTCCCTGGACTGGAAGTCCCTACTGTGTCGTTACCTGGGGGGACTTCCGAAATCCTACACATTCTAGCATGTTATTACCGGGAGGGGAAGTAGTTGTTAAGTTCACATGCTAACAGTAGTAGATATAATTTTCCATTAGCCTCTGGTCTCCCGTAGCAGAAGGGTAACTAGGGAATGAAAGATAAGATTTATAGATAATAAGCCTCAACTTATTTCATGCCTTGCTGCCAAGAGCATAGTCTGGAAACCAGAAGTATCAGCATCCCTTGGGAGCTTGGTAGAAATGCAGAGTATCGGGCTTCACTAACCCAGACCTCCTAAATCAGAATCTGCATTTTAATAAGATCCCCAGGTAATTTGGGTGAGCATTACATTTTGAGAAGTACTGGCTGAAGGCAGGAGAGGGAGAGAGAGAGAGCCGGAGATCAGTTTTATGGGCAGGAGAAAGCTGAGGCACTGAGAAGGTGGAAGAAGAATGAAGGCCTAACATAATTTTACCTAAAGCTGGCTTTTGAGTGGTGTTGAGAAAGTGACTCATGACAGAATCCCTTGCAAGGTAGAGGCAGCAGTAACAGTCTTCACAAAGTTCTCTGAAGCCCGTAAGTGTCATGTCAGCTCAGCTCCAGGTGCAGAGCTGCCTGTCGACGACAGGTTTATTGAGCTCAGCGTGTGCAGAGCACTTGTCCTCTTCCTTTAAATTGGAAACAGATTGAAGCGCTGTAGGCAGTGTCATTGAGAAGGTGGCAACCGTCTTGTTCCATCTCCAAAGTCACCCACAGTGAAAGTGGACTCTAACAACCCCAGGCCACTCTGGTTGGACTTTCAGGCCCTCATAGAGTAACTTTCTAAATAAGTCCTCTTCTTCAGTATTTTTTTTCCGGTACGCGGGCCTCTCACTGTTGTGGCCTCTCCCGTTGCGGAGCACAGGCTCAGGACGCGCAGGATCAGCGGCCATGGCTCACGGGCCCAGCCGCTCTGCGACATGTGGGATCTTCCCAGACCGGGGCACGAACCCGTGTCCTCTGCATCGGCAGGTGGACTCTCAACCACTGCGCCACCAGGGAAGCCCCAGTTGTTTTTTTTTAAATTCCCTATGTTAGTGGTTCTCAAAGCGTGATGCCCAGACCAGTAGCCTCAGTATCTGGGAACTTGTTAGAAATGTAAATTTCTCAGGTCCCACCCCAGACCTACTGAATCAGAAACTATGGGGGTGGGGCCCAGCGATCAGAAACAAGCCCCCAGGAGTTTCTGATGCCAGCTAAATTTGAGACTCAATGCCCTATGTCTTTTAAAAAACTTAAATGGAAATGAAACAAATCTCCTTTGGCCAGCTTTCTAGGGGATAGAAATGTCGATTTTCTTCTTGGACGGCCATTGTATTTCTGTACTATGGCCACTAAGGAAAAAAAAGTCAAGTGCTTTTAAAAAGGACTTTTGCAAGTAGTGTTCCCTGTCCACACACACACACACACACACACACACACACACCTCTTTGTGAAGCAGATAGGGCAGCTGTCCAACCCCCATTCTCTGTCTTAACAGACAAGGAAACTGTCCCCAACCAGTCAGATGTTTGATTCCCAGGAGCCAGGTCTATTTGGGTTTTGTGTTTTCAGGAAACATTCAATGCAGAAATTCTGTAAAGTCTCCTCAAGGAAGAGATACCTCCCCATCAATGAGGCTATTTTCTCTCATGCCATCTGAAGTTCTGTGGTCTTTTTGGAGGCCCTTTGGAATGACTGAAGGTGTGGGAAATCTTTGACTAGTTTTTGCTTTATTTGTAAAGTTCCTTTTTAACATGGCTCAGTAGAGCTAGTGCATCTCCAGTTCCTTCCAAAGAAAGGGGTTCAGCACCCTGAATCTGCCTTCTCATTTGCCTTTGATTGAAATTTGAGAGGCTCCACAAGCCACTGGGGTTTGGGGTTCGGGGCTGGGAGCTCTACTTTAAGAGGAGAGCTACCAGCCCTTTGAGGACATTAGAGTGTCTTGGCTACTGCCATGGTAGTCCAGACCAGTAGCCCAGTATCCTGCCAAGTTAATGTCCTGCCCCCATTTCCAGAGCCCTGAGAGCGTCCTGTGATAAGTGCATATTTGACCAGGAGCGGAGAGCAGGCACGACTGAGAGTGGGCAGGAAGGTGCGGCCACCCTCACCAGACTGTGGGACCATGTGGCTTCTCGTTCTGGGTTATATCTGAGAGGCAGGCTCTGAGAAGCTGCCTCGTGGTGGAGGATGAATCTTTAACTAGGATGCAAAGATAAAGGTTTCTGGTCCTAGATCTCCTGATTCATTTGCCACATAAGTTTGGGCAAGTCACTGAAGCTCTTGGACTTCATTCTCCTCATCTATTAAATGGGAGTATTAATACCTGCCCTGCATGTTTCCTGGAGGTGTTGCAAGACTTACATGAGGTCTCCCTCTGAAAGTAGCCTGTAACCTGGGAAGTGCTGTGCAAAGGTGGAGGCTGGGCATTCCGCATGATCCCTCCAACTGTGTGGTCCCCGCTGCTTGTCCCCTCGGGGAGAAGTCTACTGCTCCCCTCCCACATGGGAGCACAGAGAATGTCTTTCAGGGGGACCACATAAGCTTCTCGCAACAGGGCAGTGATTCTTTAGCAATGCTTTTGTACGCCTGGACTCAGAGCCACCCAGAGGAGCCATGAGAGGGTGCCTCACCCCTCTGCGCCCACGAGACTCTGCTGCCAGTGCGCTCTTCTGCCCAAAGCATAGAATCCAAACCCATGAAGACAGTCTCTGTTCTGCCCTCCACGAAGCTGAATAGAGTCCATTCTACTTCTTCTGCACCTTTTATCTCAAAGCATTCCCAAGCACACAATACACTTCACAGCCTGGTCCTCTGCCACAAGACAATAAAGGGTCTTTCACTAACTGGCCCTGTTGAAATGCCACCACCTCCACTGTGCAGCTGCCAGATAGCTGTTCTGGGCTGAGCAGAAAACATCTCTCAATTCCAGGTCATTTAGAATGTCATACGCTGATGAGAGTTCAGGAGGATAGCACCGCGGCGTGCAAGTTATGGAGAGAAAATCTGGATTTTCGTAAAATGCACACAGCAAACCCAAACCAGTCTCCCAACCAATCCTAAGAAAACTAGACTGACTCTATCAGAATGATGTTGGTTTGCTTTGCAATGAAGATCCAAACTTTGACCCTGTCCATTTTTGTCCCATTCGAAGTGGCCTCTTTACTCTAAACAATTAGGCCTCTTAAAATGGGAGTTGTATGAATAAAATTTGAGAGTGGTAGAATAAACTTTATTTGGTCTTGTCCCCAAATAACTATGGATATATTAGTCTGTTTTTGCCTAACTCAATGTAACAAAGGGTCTGTTACGTGACAGAGCTGGGTTAGGAGCTGGGAGGCGAACGTGAATTGGACAGTTTCTGGCCTCAGTGTCAAGCACATTCAGACGTTCACATACCCTGCATAAAAGGAAAGGGCTTGGGGGTAATTTCAGACCCCTGACTCTTTTTTCTTCACGACATATGGGCCTCTCTTAGCAGAGCACCCAACTAGAACAGCTCTAACAGCCAAAGGCCATCTCATCTTGTCCTCAGTTTCCTTCTTACTATTGAAAGGAAACCCAGAACAAATTCATGGAGGTTTTTAGTAATTATTTGCATAAATGACCTTATAGTCACAATACCAGAAATTATTACTGGTATTTGGGTTTCTTTTCAAGGGCTAACTAAATCTAAGCACAACTTTCATTAAGTTCTCTTCAAACGGTTGATTTAAATTTTTATTGAGTATGGTTTAGATTTTATTTTTCTAACTGCCCAAGTAAATGCCCCGTAACAGAGGAAGTTTTGAGTTGTGTTTATTCCCTTGATCTATACATGTGGGTCTAAGGCAATGCCTAGAAACCCTCACCCTTTAATTTCAGCTACTTTGGGTGTGTTTTAGCTATTTTTGAAGTCAACATGACCCTTTTGCAGAATTCTTCATGAGCACAATGAAGGAAGGAGGGGGAAACTTGTGATGGCTTAAAATCTATTCACAGACTCAAATCTGTATTTTCAGAGAACCATATAAAACCCATCACCAGCAATTTGTTAAACACCAGTTTGTGCCAGAGCTATGCTGGGAACTTGCCAGAAGCATAGGGATAAGTATATGAGCCATCTAAGCAAAAATCCTTGGGGAGATCTGGGCAGCGAGATGAGGTAATCACGAGAAACAATTTGAGAATACTCCAGGATGGTAGGTCGTTAAGTACTAAAGTTTCTGCTACAGACTTCAGGGGTCAAAGGCATTCAGGGTAATTGAAAAATACGGATGTATTGCTGTTCACAGAAGGCTTTGTGAAGGAGGAAAGAAAACCTGGGTCTTGAAGGATTATATTTGATAGTTGGAGTTCAGCCAGGGGAGAGGTATTAATTTAGACAAAGTCAGACAGAGCAGAGGGATGCCTGGTACATTTTTGTGTTGATGAACTAGGGCGAAAAACTTTTTAGTTTTTAGACTTCCAGTTGACCATTGAGATGGTGCATCGATGGCCACATGTCCACTTAGTAGAGTGGTGAACCTGCTTCTTCAGTTCCAGCTTTCCCTCAATTGCCCTCTCCTCCCCCAGGGTCAATTTTCCCAGGGATTCAGCTCCTCCACGGACGGGTGTTTGAACTGCAGGCGATATCACTCTTGTGATGTGGAATAGCGTATTTACTGGATATTTCTAGATCATCTAACCCAGTGATTCTCTCATTTTTATGTATATTACAATCACTTGGAGGGCTTGTTAAATCCCAGATTGCTGGGTCCTACCCGCAGGGTTTTCAGTTCAATAAGTCTGGGGTCTGGGACAGGGCCAGAGAAACTTTCATATTTAACAAATCCCCAGTGAGGTTGGTGATGCTGGTCCAGGGACCACACTTTGAAAACCCCCAATTTAATCCATTATCTCAGTTTACAAATGAAGAAACTGGGGCCCAGAAAGCTCTGAGTTTAAAGAGTGCTTAAGAAGGCAATTACCCACTACCCCTTCACTACTCACCCCGTGCCAAGTCCAGCCTAATTCCCAATTCCTACAGGGCAAGTCTGACTTAGATTTTAATTGTCTGAGAGCTGAGCTTCTTTAATCTCAGTGAAAATTTGTGTATATTTAGGGACAGATCTTCCGAAAGGCAGGAGGATGAACCAGCTAACTTTGAGGCTTTTGGGTCTATGAAAATGTTACGTTAATAAAATAACTTTTTTTCTACAAATTAAGTATTAATTTATTATGTCCCTGATTTTACAACCTGTAGGTGGCAGTGCCTTCCTTCTCTAGATGCAGCTAGAGGCCTGAGCCGGTTCATTTTCTGAGGAGCTGGGAAGGCTACAGTGTATTAGAGATTAGGCCATCTACCCCGGCCCGGCCCAGGACAGCTCTGCCAGGGACGGCAGAATCAGATAGCAGCGTTTAGCATTCTGAGAACTGAACTGTCCCTGATTAACGTGTGAGGTTTTATTAATTTCTAATGTTTTAATCTTATCATTTTCTTGTTTAACTAGTTACATTCTTATTCTTGCCCAAGGTTCTAAAACTTAAGACTTGTGAAAAGCCAGAAACCAGAGACATAGCGAAGTGGACCTATTAAAATGCCATGAATTTACTGTAAGAGAGCATTCTTCACTGGAGAGGTTTATCACTGCCAAAGCACTCTTTCACTGGTGAAAGTCCGGGGCAGAAAGGAAGAAAAAGAAAAGTATGATTCTAGGAACCACATTGCAGAAATGCCAAAGGGAGGTTCAAACAAGTAAGTGAGTGTTCATTAGCTCCTGTCAATGATTAAACATGAATTCCCATTTACATATGACCCAGGACTTGAAGATGCATGATTTCCATTTCCATTTCTTCAGCAGTCACTGACAAAATTCACTCTACGTTCAATCTTAAGATGAAATGGTATTGTAAAAGGCTGAGGGGTGCGCTTGCAAACATCCAGCACTGATACATACTTGTTCACTCTGCCTCCCAAAGACCCCAAGGCTCGTTCCCTTTCCCAATTTCACTTCCCCTCGAAAAGCCACTGAACTGTCTCAGCAGCCACCAGGGCAGAGAAAAGTTCTGATCTTATGCCTTTTGACCATTCCCTCCCTTCTCTCTCCACAGAGAGAGCTATGATTTCCTGATGCTGTCTTCTCTCTTTTAAGTCATGCAAAGATCAATTAATTCCATCTCAGTTAATTTCATTGGTTGTTCCAACATCTTATTACCAGTTGAAGCTATTGTCTCCAAGTTACCTACGGAATTGAGTTTAAACTCTCTTTGCGTTCAAGGATGTAGGGTTAGTTTCCACCTTAATTCTTCAGCCTCATCTCTCTCTATGTCCTATTCTCCTCCCTGCACTTACTCTGAACATCACATCATTTCCAAAATGATTTTATGCCTGTGCTTTTGTACATTCTGTTCCTTCTAAAAAATTCGTATTCATTTTTGAAGATTAACTGTCATTTAGGGGAAGTGTTTCCAGACTCCCACAAACAGCAGCTAGATCCTCTTTTAAAACAGCTTTTAGCACATTATGGTGTAATTTATATGTTTATGTGTCAGTTCTTACTCCTAGGCCCCCTGCCTTATTTTATTCTACCACCCACTGCAATAGGTTGGTGCCGAAATGGTAGCAACTGTTTTATTCTTCTTTGTTATATCCCTAAGACCTAGCATAGAGCTGGGCAGATAGTGGATGCTGAATAAACATATGTGGGTTTTTAATCAATGAATCCTATTCAAGATGCTTCTTTCTTTTGTTTACTCAGGAAAGCCCCTCTTTTCTCAGTTTCAACCTTTTGCCTTTCAATTCTCTATTATTTCATTGCAAACCAACCAATAACTTGAGTTCTACAAGTGGTAGGGTTGTATCAGTGAAAAGACAGAAATGTTGCAGTGAAAAGCTTGCATAATGATGACAGTTCTTCTTGTCTTCCTCCCCCTCCCTCTTTTTCTCCTCCTCCTCCTCCTCCTCCTCCTTCTTCTTCTTCATCTTCTTCTTTTCTTCTTCTTCTTCTCCTCTCCTTCTCCTTCTCCTCCTCCTCCTCCTCCTCCTCCTTCTCCTTCTTCTCCTCCTTCTTCTTCTCCTCCTTCTCCTTCTCCTTCTTCTCCTTCTTCTTCTCCTTCTTCTTCTTCTTCTCCTCCTTCTTCTTCTTCCACTACTACTACTGCTGCTAAAAAGCAGCCTCGTTAGTATCTGCAAATCTTTGAAAGTTGCCTGAATCCCCCTTCAGAATATTCACAGAAGTTTTCATCTACCTTTTTTTCTGCTAGATGAATTAACCTTTCCTTAATCACCTGAATTCAAATAAATAAAAATGATTTATTTGCAACTGTTGGGCATTATATTTTATTATCAGTTGTGAAACAATGTTGTGTTCTGCTTATTTTCACTGCAATAGTATGCTTTTTGTGATACTTTTTTAGATAGAGTATTGGGGCCAAGTGTGTGGTCAGCACCAACACTGCAAACATTGTTTTTTAGAAGAAAATGAATGTCACATTTCAGCAACTGACCTAAAAGTGAACTTTTTGAACATGCCCTATGTTTTAATGTGAGAAATTTGGCTCTGCTTATACATTTGGCATCAATCTGTAAGAGTGGTCAATTCTTTCATTATGTAACGCAAACAGGGCAGAACATGGGGCTGAAAACATGTAGACCTGAGATTATGCTGGAAAATCTCTTACGATCTCCAGAAGCACATCCTTGATAATCCCCAGTGACATGTCCTTGTGTTTTCCGTGGTAATGGGGACAAAATGGGAGAAAACTGGAGGAAACAGGAGGCAGTCCTTTAGAAAAGGGCTGTCCAGCTCCATGTCAGGAAAGCTGGAAAGCTGCCAAATATGGGTGAGGATTGGCGACCCAATTTAGAGAGTCAGTGACAATGACTGGCAGAGCCTGACATGGCCTCTCACTGTGGTTAGTGCACCTGGGCACATAGAAATAAGTAGTGTAGAAGCAGAAGATTATCTTTAAAGAAGGAGCCCATTGCTCTGGCATTTAGCAGGCAAGCAGAGATTCCACTTGTTTGGGAAATCAGGAGATTAATTCCTCCTAAAATTTCCAGATGGAGATTATAAGGGAGCAGCGAACTCCACAAGGCAGCCTGCAGGACTTGTTAGGCTGGAAGATGAGCCCTCCGACTAGAGAGAGAGGGCAGGAGGAGATCTCAACAGTGATTCAAGGAGAGACCCTGGACCCACGCACATGACTTTTCCCAGTAAGATCCATTTGGAGTAGGAATTAAAATATTAAATAGCACAAGCCCTGTGAGAAAGCAAGTGGACAGATTTTATCCACAGATGCTGCAGCCAGGTGGTATATTTAATAGTGTTACACAAGAAATCACTATAAAGAACTTCAGGGCTTCCCTGGTGGCGCAGTGGTTGAGAATCTGCCTGCTAATGCAGGGGACACGGGTTTGAGCCCTGGTCTGGGAAGATCCCACATGCCGCGGAGCAACTAGGCCCGTGAGCCACAACTACTGAGCCTGCGTGTCTGGAGCCTGTGCTCCGCAACGGGCCGCGATAGTGAGAGGCCCACGCACCGCGATGAAGAGTGGTCCCTGCTTGCCGCAACTAGAGAAAGCCCTCGCACAGAAATGAAGACCCAACACAGCCAAAAATAAATAAATTTAAAAAAAGAACTTCAGAGTGTGCAGGAAGAACTTTCCAGATAGCACTCATGTGAGAAATTATTTTCTTTCCATCCACAAGTTAAGATAATTTATAACACCTTCCCACCATAGCAAGGCAGAAGAGAAGGCATTTTAGAGCAGTTATTTTGCAGAAACATTTTCACGTTGGAGTAAAATAAACCTAGAGAATTTCAGCTTTGCATATCTATGAAGTAGCAAATAGTAACCAAAATACCTAGAGCAAGAGAAACACATTAAAAACAAACAAACAAATAAATAAACCCCACTTTCTTTGAAGGCTGACCTCAAAGCATTGGTAACTGCACTGACAAATATTTGTGTATTTTATATATATATAATACATATTATATATATATATTCCCATTTATTTTTATTAAACATAACAATGCAAAATTATATATATATATGTATTAATTAAAATTTATGTGTAAAGTTTAAAGAGTAATAATGAAATGGACTCACCAACAAGCTTAAGATACATCTAAGGCCCCTGTGTGTTTACCCTGCTCTGATCCCTCGGCCTACCTCCTAGAATTAGAATTATTTTTCTTATTCTCTTGTTTTTCTTTAATGTTTACCAAATTTATATCCCTAAATTGTTTACTTTTAAACTTTATACAAGTGGAAGATAATACCGTGTATATTCTTCTGGAACTTTCCCCCCTCTCATCTTTGTGCTTTGAGAATTCTGTTTTACTGCTGTGTGGTATCTCTTGTAAGAATACACCACAGTTTATTTATCCAGATTTTTGTCAATGGACATTTAGGCTCTTTCTAGGTATTACAGTTCCCCCAAATGCTTACATGTAAGAATGCTTACATTCTTGTCCCTGTTTTCTGGAGCGCATGTGCAAGTGTCTCCCAAGATCCAAATAGTGATGTAGTAGGAAACACACAACTTCTACTTGATTAGGTAATGACAAATTGTTTTCCTACCAGTGTGGTTTACTCTCAGCCAGCAGTATATAGGAATTCTGGTTGTTCTATATATATTCTCTTCAACACTTGCTATTGCCAGACTTCTACATTTTTGCCAGTCTGGTGGGAGCAAAATACTTGTGGTTTTAATTTATATTCTCCCTTTCAATGAGGTTGAACATATTTTCATATGCTTTCTGGCCATAAGTCTTTTTTCTTTCATGAAATACCCAATTTTTATGGGATTGTTTGTTAATTTTGTAGAGTATTTAAATATCCAGTATCCAGTCCTTTGTCAATTATAATGTGTGGCAAGTGTCTTCTACTAGTTGTAAGTTAAACTTTAACTTCTCCATAAAATTATGGTAATATTTTCACCATTTGTTACATGCATATGCAGAGTTAGCTCTGTTTGCATAGAAAAAGTAAATTTCCATTGCAGTATAATAAAGCTGTTTTATATCCTAATATCTGGCTTGTAGTAACAGTGTTTTACATATTTGGTTATAATAGAATCTGAATGGCTAAGGCTTTGTCTTCATCATGCACGTCCGTCCTACCTAAAGGAAACGCTTGGTACTATTTATTGTCCTGAAAGAGGAGAAGATCAAGCAAGCCACTGGTGAGTAGCAGTTGTCTCTCAACTCTTGACTCTTTTTGTGTCCACTTCAACATCCTTACATTCTCCCAAAGACAGAGAAAATAAAAGATAGAGACCTAGTATCTGCGAGATTGAAACAAACGATGATGATTAATACGTTCATATGTACTATTACACTTAACAGCCTATAGTTCTTGATTTCACTTACCACATTAAACACAGCACTTACCATTATTCCAAAGTGTAAATTGTTTGTTTAATGTCTGTTTCCCCCACTCCACCCCAGACTGTAATCTCCATGATACTGGGGTTTGTCTTCATCTGTTGTAGTGCCCTCAGCACCTAGCACAGTGCCTAGCACCCAGTCGTCCTCAAAAAAAGCACTTGTTACATAGATGAAAGAGCACATTTATTTTACTGAGCCTGCTTCTCTCTGTTCTCTGTTTGTTATCTGTTTTTGCTGTTTGAAAAGATGATGCTTCTCTACATTATCTCAGATAATCACCTCTACTTTTTCAGTTTAAAGAAAAATTTGTCATCTCTATGGTTGAGATATCTGTGCTTTGATTTTATGTTATATTCAACTTGTTTACAAAAAAATCAATGGCTTGGACAATAGTATTGATAACATCCTGATCAAAGACGCCCACACATAAAGCTTGGAGGGATGGGGATTATGATTGGCTGAATCTATCCATGCGGGATCTAATAAACATAAATGCAAAACGGTTAAGCTGGGTACAGAAAAGAAACAACTGCAAATGGTAGAGAAAAAAATTGTGCTTCAATGGCAAACTGTGCATTATTTAGGACACACTATTCAGAATTATGGAATTCTGATTCTATGCAGATTCTGCATCTTTCATTGCCTTTGAGCTATTTTAGTTATGTGGATTGTAGATAACCTATAGCAGTTTGAAATAATTCTTGTCTATAGACTTACAAATAAATTTTGTCTAGTAGAATTTCAGTTGACACTGTGGATTTGCCAGTTTTGTATCTATTTGCAAATTTTTTAATTTCAATATTCCTAATCTATAAATGTGTCTGTTCTTTGGATTCTCCTTTGAATGAAAAGTGACATCTGCTTGGTTCCCTCATTAGATAATGAGTTAAATAAAATCTTTAACATGTGTTCACTTTATATTTATATGAGAATCATGATTTTATCTTATTCTGAAAGTTATTCTTTAACAAAATAGAGAACGGGAAAAAACTTGGGTAGATAATACAATATGTGCAAAAGATTTGAAGTCTTAGTTGACAATAAATTCAATATAAGTTATTAGTGTAGTATGGCTGTTGCTTTGGTTATTTGGATATTAAGTACTTAGTTTAGAATCACTGTTCTGAGATTCTAAACACTGGTTAACTTTTCTTATTTTTAAGCCAATAACTGATTGTTTTGATAATTGTTGCTATAAATCATGTTTTAAAATCTGGTATAGCAAGCCATTGTAATTATTCTTTTTAAAAGAACACTTCAATATTCTTGATAGTTTATTCTTCTAGATGAATTACACTGTGAGTTTGTCAGAGTTTATAAAGTATTCATTTGGGATCTTAGTTTTGCATAAAATCTATAAATATTTGCTTAGGACTTAATTGTTATTACTACTGTATTTGGTCTTTCCAGTAAGGAACAGTATATATATCTCCAATTATTCCTCTCATCTTTTATTTCTCCCACTGTGAGTTTTAATTTTTATTTGAATAATTAAATCATTTGTGTCTTGAATTAAATAAAGATGCATTTAATGGTTTCGGTTGTAATATAATCTTTTTTTATTTTGTTTCTAGCTGTTTGTAATGGGCCTAAAAGAATATATTTCATTGTTATGTTTATTTTTTCCAAAAAATTATTATCAACATTTTGAGAAAATTTATTGTATTTTTCTCAAATATCACCAACATTTCTAGTGCTATGTTTTAAAAAGTAGGTTAAAAAAAAAGACATCCTTGTTTTGAAAATAGTCTCCATTCATCCTGGAAAAAAATAAAATGAGAAAAATATTAGGTTTTCCTTTTCCTTCCTAAACAATGTCTTGAACAAAAGATGTTTTACTTTTTAGGTAAGGTTATTCTGGGGCAAGGCAGTTAGAAACACCAACAAAGTTTATAAGTTTTTCGAGTCCATGCTTGACCAAAAATAATTTGGATATGCCATGAGTGTTTGTGTGCCTAGTCCAGGGCCCAGGAGTTTGTCTACGAAAGGTGTATTAGGAGATTCCACACCATCTCTTCAGCATTCTTTTGAGTGTGAGTATCATGCAAAGGAGATTAAAAATTTGAAATTAAGATTAAACTTTACTCAGTTTCCTTTGAAAGTCCTTGGTATTTCCTAAGTTTCAGTTGTTTGACCTTAAGAAATTCTGAAGCCCTTCTTAGCCTCCATTTCCTTATTTATAAAAAGGAATGAAAAATTGTTTTGCCTGTCTCCGTGGGTGGTTGTTTGAATCAGATAGATTGGTGAGGGCACCTTTTCCTTTGTAAGAGTGGTTGGCCACTGAGGACTGTTTCAACTAAATTCAATAAGAATATGTTCAATCTATTTCATGGCTGCCATGATTCCATGTAATTATGGAGGGATGGGAATACAAATGAAATACAGAATAAGGTCCCTGTCTCCTAGAGAAATGCCTCCCAAACATTAATGTGCACACAGATCTCCCAGGGTCTTGTTAAATGACAATTTCTGATTCAGTTTGTCTGGGGTGAAGCCTGGGATTCTGCTTTACTTTTAATTTAGCATTATAGCACTTGTTTATTGAAATTACTTCTCTGTTTGGAGTTGTCATTAATTAGATATCCAGGTCTTTGAGGAGGAAAAACACACAACCTCTGTTAATTAGGTTACCTACAGAAATCCAGACTTGGTAAACCATCAGAACACTTGGAATCAAGAGGATTCAAGTCCACTACCAACCAGGAGCACCATGAAAATGTGGTCATTTGGAGTTTGGTCAGGGGAACAGGGCCATTGAAAGCCAGAGGGGAATATAGGGCATAAGGTTAGGAACTGCAGCGTCCATGGGTATGGAGGAGAGTTAAGACTGGAACACTGCAGTGGGCAGATCAGAGCACTGGAGCAGTGGAACAGGAAGAGGAAGTGAATCTTGGGCAAAAGTACAGAAAGACCTTTCCAAGGAAGACATTGTGCATTTCTAACACCCCGCTAAGTGATGCTGATGCTACAGGTGACAAGATCCTTACAGAAAAGTCATACATATTAGAGGCAGAGATCAGGAAAAACTAGATATCATTAAGTATCCAAATATATGGAAAATTGGAAAGATCAGTGTGGGCCAGAGCATGGGAGAAGTTTTCGTGGCCATGAAAGATGGACAGGATTCACCTTGATATTCCTTTCTACTGTTGGTAAGGAGACAAAGCAGGCTCAGTCATGCACATCTCTCACTGGAGAAAAAAAGTGGTTTGAGTTTTGAAACTTCTGTGGATTCATGCATTTTAAGATGCTTGAAACGGCTTCTGAAAAAAATGTATGAAGGTGCTTAACCAACAACAGTGGTTTTAAGTTGCTTTTGGAGCTCAGTATTATGTATGCACATACATTTGGAAGTTGAGATCGCTCCTGCATCCATGGAACATGTATGTGCACATGCCCTCTTACATATGATCTTATTGCCAGCCAGGGTATTTTCTGTGCTTCTTTGTAGACAAGTCACATGTTTTGTGTTTGTAGTATCGTTAAAGGCAGCATTTAGGCTTCACTAAGAACCAATTAGGCTTCCAAGACAGTTAAGCAATTCCTTAACTGCTCTGGAATGAATGAGTTACTGGATTCTCATCCCCAGGAGTGGTCTGCAGCAAAGCTACAAAATTGCATACGTTTATCTTCAGCGCTCACTGACTCATTTGCTGCCCCATCCCTTGGGGACTCAGTGCCCATATGCTTCTCCCTAATGGTCCTGATCACCCTCACTCTAGTTTCCATGCTCACACCCCTTCCTGCTATCAAATGGGTTTCATTCTGCATCTATCCCTTCAGAATGGAGCTATTACAATAAACTCATCTCCCACATAGGCCCTACGTGTACCCCAGACTTCAGCCAGAGGCGTTTATTCATTGTTCCCTGACCACTTCTAGTTTCTGCTCTACGCGTTAGCTCTCTCCTGGACTGCCCCTTCTCTTCCATTCTTTCTAGCCAGGCAAGTCCTACCCATCTTGAGCTCAGCTCAAATCCTGCAGACTTTGTAAAGCCTTCCAAAACTTCGCTAACACGAATCCCTCAGTAGATTGTTGTTTCTACTATGCATTGACAATTAATCATTTGCTGCTTTATTACCGTTTTTCTATTGCTGTCTTCCATCATCATTTAGAACTTATATTCAGCTGTTTAAAACTTAACATCCTGGTTCCTCTGCTACAAAAACTCCTTGAATTTAGAGTTTGAATCTTATATATTTTTGTATATTATACAGAGAGTCTCACACAAGTAAAATGTTTTTTTTTAAGTTCTTTTTATTTGATGAACTAATTCTAAAATTTTCAGGATGATCATAGTGAATATAGAAGGCCATTCCATTGGCTTAACTGAAGAGAAACATAACTTTAAAAAACCTGGATAGGATCAATGGAAGTCTTTCTGATTCCCTCCCAAATGTACTCCAAAGCTCTGGAGCCTGCCCCTTCTGTTGGACTGGACCTGTTGCCATGGGAACTTGTTGCCATGGGAACTCTGCCCTCAGTTGCAGCCCCACTTTCAAGCTGCCAAATAAGAGAGGATGGAGGGGAGGACATTTCTTATGGCTCCTTGGCTGGCCTCATTTCAGTCCTGTTCTCCACCCAAGTAGGAGTGTGGTATCACTCCAAGGAGAATCACATGCTGAAGCTGGGAAATAAAGTGCACCTGAAAGTGAAAACCCTGCATAGGCGCTGGAAGAGGTGCTCTTCTGTCTGTGGTGCATCCATCACGCACACCCAGCCTCCGTCTTCAGAGTCTTCTGGCCTGTGACAGAACGCGATGTGGGGCTCTGTCTCCCACCCTTCTTTGCTGATCCTGGTCTGGATGGCAACTCTGGTCAGACGTGCCTGGTTCTCTGTTTCCCTGAGAGAGTGAGTACCAATCACTCTGTGGGGGTGAGGTAGGGCAGGGCAGGCCCCTGGCTTGGAGATGCAGCCAAGTTTCTGCACACATGGGCTCCCTCCTAGGCAGCAAGTAAGGACTTCAGCTTCAGGGGTCCAGCTCTGGCTTTGGGTCATTCCTTTTTCCTTCCTTCCACCCCAAACCTTTCTATCATACCCCAAGCCTAGTTACATCACTGTGAAAGGCAATGCTTTCAACAGCTACCTCAGAGCATTGATGTCTGAGAAATCACAACTGCCACCCAGGGAAATGACTGGGGAGAAGCCAGCTTTCCCTCTGCTTTGTTCTCTGCTGGCAGCCACAAGACCAGCAGTGGCCATCTTGCCCCGATGAGGTCAGAGCTGGGCTTTCATCCTGCAGCCACATCCTGGCTACTCGACCCATGGGCTTAGATGTTCTTTCTTCTGCCCACTCTCTCATCTGAGCCTTGGAGGCTATTCCTCGAAAGAGAAACACTCGTAAATGCACCTCCTTCTTCCAGATGGAGGGAGGGTATCAGGAACTGGACTCAAAGGAACAAAGAAAGTGTAAGGAATTGAAACAAGAGATTGAGGCAGTTGGGTCTGGAGCCAAGGAGTAGTGTTCAGGTTTGGATACCAGTTCCCTGATCCCTCCACTAGTCAAGAGGGCAAACCGGGGGGATAGAGGACTAGGTAAGAGGAGCTGGAGGGTGGAAATAGAAGAGGAAATTTCTTTCTTTGGAGAGCTTACACTCCTATGGACACAGGATATATTTGTCTATTTATTATGTATTTATTCAGGATCCACACGTGCTTTCCTGAACCAAACCAGCATCCTCTAGACCCTCTCTATAGAGTTCTTACTTTAAGATATCACAGCTCATGCCTCATTCTCCTTCATGTTGCTTGATCTTAAATGCAATAATGATGAAGTGATTGTCCAACCTCAGGAACCTTATTTAGAGCTTCCCTGGGATGATCTGAGAGACGCTGAGAAATTTTCCCAGACCCTTCCTTCCATACCCTTCAAAACATGAAATCTAACGCACCACTATTTCAACCACCACAATGTCAGAACCTGAAATTGCATGTTAGGTCTTTTGAAGGTATCTCAAAGATATCTTGTTTCCTGAAGTCTTTAGTTAAAAGGTAGTGTCACATACACAAGACAAAAAAAAAAAAAAAAAAAAAGGATTATTCAGAATTATTTAGATATTTGGAAAATAATATAATTCTCCCTTAGTAACTCCATAAACCAAAAACCAAAATAATTCCCACTTTAGTGTAATAATACTTAAATGTAAAAAGAAAAAAACACAAATCCTTAAAATGCAAAAAGGATATAAATAAATGTTTACTTATTCCAGGCCAGAAAGGCCTCTAAAGCAATGGAAGAAAATATGAAGGAAAAAAAGTAGATTTGATTACATAATAATTTAAGAATTCAGTTTGTCAGAACCGATTATAAACACTATTAATGATAAATGTCAAATTGGGGGAAGTTATAATAAATATGGCAAGAGTCTGATATCATAAATGTATAAAGAGCTTTTCCAAATCAATATAAAGATCTCTAAGACCTCCGTTTGAAAATGATTAAAAATGAAGATAATGCACATATGAACAAATATTCAATTTCACTAGCGATCAAAGAAATGCAAAATAAAATGATAAGAAAATACTATTTTCATGTAAGAAATTGACAATTAAAAAAAACAGCCGAATGGGGACTTCCCTGGTGGTCCAGTGGTAAAGAATCTGCCTTACAATGCAGGGGACGCGGGTTCGATCCCTGGTCAGGAAACTAAGATCCCACGTGTTGCAGGCAAATATAAATAAATAAATAATAAATCTTAAAAAAAAGATACTTCAAAAAAAACAGCCAAATGGAACTGAGGTGACAGTGAGTGAAACCTCCAACCTGATGTCCCCTCCCTCCCAACAGAGGCTCCTGATTGGCTCCTCTCTCTGCCCCCTCAGGGACTGAATTTGTCCTTCTGCATTTCTGGGTTTTCCACTCCCCTGAATGCTCTTGTCTTTCTTTCAGTGTTTATCTGTGTCCAGGGTAGTGCTGAGAAGGAGGGGACAGAGCGCAGATGAGAAGGAAGTCTGGAATAACTATGTCATATTTCTAGAGATGTTCTTTTACTCAGACTATCTCACACCTACTGCAGGCCAAATAACCTTTTGGTTCTCACTGCCAAATTTAATAGACACTCAGTAGAGAATGACTTATACTATAGCTTGAAAGCCATTAACTCTAGCCTTAATAAGTGGATAAAGGTTACTCTCTGGGCCCATAATTTGTCCATTAGCCCCTGCCTAGCTTCCCTTGATTCCTTGCCTGGCTGGGCCTCCATATTTGACATCTTTAATCTTGTCCTCATCACTAATCTAGAATCTTGTCATCTTAACTTTCTATTCTGTCAGTTTGCTTTGCCTCCCACCTCCAGGGGTAAATTCCTACTTTCTCTGCTCCTTGCTTCTATTCCCTGCTTGCTGAAGAAGGACACAGGACCACACTGGCTATGCCCACTGCAACTCATGTGCTACACAATATCAATATCCTGTTGATTTTCCTGACCACTTCCTGTAATGGCTGGTCGAAACGTGTTCGAAAATCCACAAAGTTCCTCCTTCTCTGATAATAATAATAACAACATCAACAGTAACAATAATAAAAACAATAGTAACAGCAAATACTACTATAGTACTTATTCTATTTCGGGCTATTCTATAAGTGTTTAACAATTATTAAGTCATTGAATACTCCTAGTAACTCTATAAAAGAGGTAGGTATTATTATATTTCCCATTTTACAGATGAGAAAACTGAGGCACAAGGAGTTTAAGGAACTTTCCTAGGACCATCCAGGGGGTCAGTGATGGTGCCAGAATTTGACAATGGGTGGTCTAGAGTCTTTTTCTTGACCACTTTGCTGGATCACTTCTTTATATTCCCATCCCCTCTCTCTCAGGAGACAATTTTGCTTCCTACATCACTGAGAAAGTCCACATTTTCTCCTTTTATATTATGTTTTTTGTTTGTTTGTTTGTTTAAACAATAGAAATTAATTTCCTCACAGATCTGGAGGTGAGAAGTCTGAGGTAAGAGTCTTGGCATAGTTGGATTCTGGTGAGGACTCTTTTTCTGGCTTGCAGATGGCCGTCTTCTCACTGTGTGTTCACATGACCTATTTTTTGTGCATGCATAGGGAGAGGGGGCAAGCTCTCTGTAGTCTATTCTTAGAAGGGTACTAATCCTATCAGACCAGGGCCCCACCCTCATGACCTCATCTAATCGTAATTACCTCCCAAAGACCTTGTTTCCAAATACTATCTCTTTGGGGGTTAGAGCTTCAACATATGAATTTTGGGGAGGCACATTCAGTCCATAACACTTGGTATTCAGTTGTGCATATTATGTTTTTTGGGGTCTCCAAAGCCATTCTCTCCCCCTTATTTCAGACTCAGAAAATAGCATTTACCTATCAGAGGAGGCAGGCCCCCCTGCTGTGTTCTTGGCCCCACCTCTTTCTTTTTTGTTGTTGTTGTTGTTGTTTTAAATTATTTATTTATTTATTTATTCTTTTGGCTGCCTTGGGTCTTCGTTGCTGCGCATGGGTTTTCTTTAGTTGAGGCAAGCAGGGACTACACTTCGTTGTGGCATGCGGGCTTCTCATTGCGGTGGCTTCTTTTGTTGCAGAGCATGGGTTCTGGGCTTCAGTAGTTGCAGCATGTGGGCTCAGTAGTTGTAGCACATGGGCCATAGAGTGTGCGGGCTTCAGTAGGTGTGGCATGTGGGCTCAGTAATTACAGTGCATGGGCTCTAGAGTGCAGGCTTAGTAGTTGTGGCACACAGGCTTAGTTGTTCCGTGGCATGTGGGATCTTCCTGGACTTCCCGGACCAGGGATTGAACCTGTGTCCCCTGCATTGGCAGGCGGATTCTTAACCACTGCACCACCAGGGAAGTCGCTCCCCCCCCACCTCTTTCTAAGAGGTTCTTTTCTCTCAGGTTTTGCTCTCCTCCATTCACAGCTTATTGCCAAGATCTTCAAATCCTCCTCCCCAGTACATCTTTCCTTCCAAAGCCTTCAAATATGCTCTGGTCTCCCTCATCCTGAGAGAGCTCTGAGCCCTCCTGTATAGTGGGCCTAGAAGGCTTTACCTGCTTGTCTACTTAAAATCGTGTCCTTTCTTCGGGTGCCACTGGGACCTCCTCAGGTGCCGTCTCTGAGCTCCATAGCTTGTCTTGCATTTCCTGACTCTGGGCTCCCATGGCCCATGTGCTGAACTCAGTCCTATTGGCATTCAGGACCTACTGTCTCAGCATGCTGATTACTTATTCCTGCCTCATCTTCTAGAGATTATGGCCCCTTAGAAACAGAGCCCATTCATCTCTCCATCGATTAATTAGCTAATAAATGGTTTCATTAAAGTTGTTTATTGAGTGTCTACTGTGTGTCGGCACTGTGAATTAAGAATACAAAACAGGGATTCCCTGGTGGGGAATCCCTGTGAATTAAGAATACAAAACAGGGATTCCCTGGTGGCGCAGTGGTTGAGAGTCCGCCTGCCGATGCAGGGGACACGGGTTCGTGCCCCGGTCCGGGAAGATCCCACATGCCGTGGAGCGGCTAGGCCCGTGAGCCATGGCTGCTGAGCCTGCGCGTCCAGAGCCTTTGCTCTGCAATGGGAGAGGCCACAGCAGTGAGAGGCCCACGTACCACCAAAAAAAAAAAAAAAAAAAAAAAGAATACAAAACAAATATGGCAGCCCTGGAAACTGAGACTTGCACAGATGAAAAGTAGAAACCCACTAATTGTAACATAGTAAGTAATATTTTGGTGGAACACCCATGTGTAATAGGCACTGTGCAAAACCCATTCTTATATCATTTAAACGAAGGAGCCATTATTCACAATTTAAAGATGAGGCAACTGAAGCATAGAGAGAGGTTAGGTAACTCTCTGAAGATTATACAGCTAAATGCAAGAACAGGAACTCCAAGTCCATTTTCCCTTTTAATTCTGCTATGCTAGCTACTGCAGACATCTCTCTAAGAAGAAATGGGAACCCAGAGGCAGAGGAACCAAATCTCTGGGAGGTGAGAGCTGTTTTGCAAAGGCTTCGCAATGATGCTAACACTTGATCTGTGTCTTGGAGGAGAAATAGACATTTGTCCAGTGGACTGGAGGGTGAGCAGAAACAGCAGGACATAAAACAGTGAAAATAAAAATGATTAGATTAAGAACTGCAAAAATACGGGACTTCCCTGGTGGTACAGTGGTTAAGAATCCACCTGCCAATGCAGGGGACACGGGTTCGATCCCTGGTCTGGGAAGATCCAACATGCTGCGGAGCAACTAAGCCCGTGCACCACAACTACTGAAGCCCACGCGCTCTAGGGCCCATGCTCCGCAACAAGAGAAGCCACTGCAAAAAGAAGCCCGCGCCTTTCAACGAAGAGTAGTCCCTGCTCCCCGCAACTAGAGAAAGCCCTCAGGCAGCAACGAAAACCCAACGAAGCCAAAAAAAGAAAAGAAAAAAAGAACTGCAAAAATACTTCTAAGCCTGGAATGTAGGCTATACGGAGGGACACCTGGAGATGTGGTTCGAAGCTCCTTAGACAGTGGCTATATTGTAAAGAGTCTTCTATGATAGATGAAAAAGTTTTAATTTTACATTTTAAGATCCCAATAGTGTCTAGCAAAATGATAACACTTCTGAGACGTCCAAACACTCTTTCTCGAACTGAAACTACTTTACAAGTATACAGAATGTGAGTCAGGAAATTCCTGAATCTGTGCCTTTCTGGTGAGCTCACTGTTTTAGCAGCCAGAGTCTTTTAGCACCTTTCTTGACCTATTATTACATAGTTTCTGTGCCTTCCAATTTTTCAGAAAACAATTCTGCCATTTCTTGTCTAGCTTGAGCCTTTTCCTCCCTGTACAAGGAGAAGATGATGTAATTCAAGTAACAGCTTGTTCTGTTTGGAAATAATGCCAGAGACACCAACGTCTCAAATAATTCTTTGTCTCTTGATTTCTTGTGCATCCAAATGGGTGTGTGCTTAATGGCTTTGAAGATCTAAATAGTTATCATCCTGGGTGGGGAGAGGGCAGCATGAAGCCAGGGGCCCATGCACTGACCCTGGAGCTCTGTGCTCAGCATTCCCCGTGTCACTCACTGAACAGTGGACCTGACAGCTTTGGCTGGTTCAGCCTTGGGCTACAAAACCCTTCAGGCTGAGGGTGAAAATAAAGGCTCCCTGCTCTAGGGGTTGTTGCTGGTTTGTTCCCTCCCTGTAAGCAGTGACTTACCCAATCCCATCTCTGTCCTCAGCACACACATCGTGGAAAAGTTCTGCCTTTCTTCACCTTGAACTGGTCATCAGTACAAAATATCAGCCAGATCTTTCCAAAAGGTTTTGGGAAATGCTGCTCACTGCTCTTATGGGCATCCAGTAACAGGACATTTATTTACTTAGCGTTCACGAGAACGAGATATTGACCAGCTATGAATTTTCTGGAGAACTGAAGATCAACTCTCTTTTTTTGTTTGTTTTGTTTTTCTTTTTTAAATCCTCCCCTTTTTAAACTGAGGTATAGTTGCTGTATAATATATGTTACAGGTGTACAATAGAGTGATTCACAATTTTTAAAGGTTATACTCCATTTATAGTTATTATAAAATATTGGCTATATTCCCCATGTGGTACAATATATCTTTGTAGCTTATTTTCTACCTAATAGTTTGTACCTCTTAAGCCCCTCCCCCTTCCTCGTCCCTCCCCCCTTCCCTCTCCCTACTGGTAACCACTGTTTTGTTCTCTATATCTGTGAGTCTGCTTCTTTTTTGTTATATTCACTAGTTTGTTGTATTTTTAAGATTTCTCATACAAGTGAGATCATACAGTATTTGGTTTCTCTGTCTGACTTATTTCACTAAGCATAATGCCATCCAAGTCCATCCACGTTGCTGCAAATGGCAAAATTTCATTCTCCTTCATGGCTGTTAACTCTGTTTTGAATATCATTTGGGCAGCAGTATTTCTGGAACATATTACATACGTGATGGGATAACGTTTTGAGATATTCCCTATGTTTTTCCCTCTCTGCCTTTCTCTTTTTTCCTTTCCGCCATCCAAGCAGGGTCAGCTATCTTTGGTTCATTGTCTCAGAGAAGGAATATGATGGAGCAGAAGGTAGAAGCAGACTGTACATCTGTCTGGCTTTTATGTTTCAAAGGCCCAGGTTCTTAGAACAATTCAGTGGATTCGCAGAGGGGGTGAAAGAGAGAGGACTTGGGGTGTGGAAACATGCATGAAGAAGGATAATCCTCCAGACTAAAAATAAATGCACCCCGGGGCAGAAGGAGGAGAAGGGAAGAACCACAGAGAAGGGGAGGGGTTGGAGAGAATGGGGGGAGTGGCAGGAGAGGGGAGAGGTAGAGAGACAGAGATGCAGACCTCCAGAGCCTAGACAGGACTGCCTGAGTGGTGACTCCAGGAAGAAGAGCCAGGCAGAGCTTTGCAGGAAGATCTTTACTCTCCAGGACTGGATGAGAAGCAGCAGTGAGCCCAGGCTGGGTGAGGAATAAGAGTGCTGAGGGCAACAGTGAGCTCACCTGTGTGTGCAGGTGACTCAGGGACCCAGTGCCCAGCTCACCAGTGTTTCAACATTATTGGAATCTCTTGGAACCTTTGACATAACCTCAGAGTTATGGAGGCTAGGAGTGGAGGTGCTATGAAACCTTGAAGTTTGAATTCCTAAACCACTCCGTGGGATAGGGGCTCTCAATAGAAATGAGTGTGAACTAAAGAACGTTAAATTTCTTGCAAACCTTGCTTTTGTGAAGCATCAGGCAATCTTCTCCATGGCTGGGACTGGCTCACAGTCAAGGTCCTGAGTGTGTGTTGAGAAGGGAACACTTTTACCCGCCTGCCAGTGTTGCAGGCTGTGGTGATTTTTCAGTTTTTCTTTCTGCTTTTTATATAGCTTCCCTATCCCCAGCCCAGCTTTCACTTCTTGATACTTATCGTGGATATACATAGCTCTCACTGCTTTTTCCTCTCCAGATTTGCTCTCCTTAATGTGCCTTGGCCAGGAAGCCAGATAACGAACCTTAGAATTATATATAAAGGGAGAGGAAATCGAATCTGAGAGTCAGCTCATTTTCCTCATCTACAAAATGAGGGAGCTGTAATAGATCATTGCTAAAGTCCAGTCCAGCTCTAACGTTTTATGATTCCTCTGAATAAAGTATGGGAGCTTTTATGCACCGTTTTTGGAACGTATACTTTTCCCATTTCCTGATTCTCAGCCATGTTCTCAAGGGATGAGGCTGCTCTGTTTGTGACATCTTAAAAAGTGACGTTATTTAACTTGGCATTTATTGCTCAATTTACAATTCATCCATTCATTGAAAAAATCATCGAGCATCTACTGTGTGCGCAGTGCTGTAGTATATGGTTGGAATACAAAGATTAATACACAGTGCCTCCCTCAAGGTGTTCACAGACTAGAAAATTGATTCTCCATCTCTTCTGCAGTCTTGGAACCCTTTGGGAATCTGATAAAAGCCCATTATATTAGAGGCTATTATTTATTGAGCACTTACTACATGCCAGGTGCTGTTCCAAATGCTTCAAAAGTAGCATATTTTAATCTTCAAATATCTATGAAGTAGTTATTATTATCTGCACATACAGATGAGAAAATAGAGATGCAAGCACAAGGACACACAGCTAATAGGTGGTGAGAACCAGAATTTACTCCCAGGCAGTGCAAGTCTAGAGTCCATGTGCCGCATCTGAGACTGCTGTGTTACTGAAATCAACCACAAGAAGAACAACAAACATGATGACAACAGCAAGAGTTTTTGAGAATGAGTGCCATGCACCAGGCAATGTATCAAGCTCTCTACTTTATCTCATTTAGTACTAACCCCAACGTCATGAGTGGATACTTTCATTATCTGTATATTTTAGTGGAGAACCTCTTGGCTTAAAATGGTTAAATAATTTGCCCCAAGGTACACATCTAATAGTGAGGGGAGATGAGGTACAAAGTGCATTTTTGATACAGTTTTAGATGGTTCATGAACTTCTTGTCCTCTGACCAAGAAGAAGAGACAGATAAAAAGTGTACTGAGGGCTTCCCTGGTGGCGCAGTGGTTGAGAGTCCGCCTGCTGATGCAGGGGACACGGGTTCGTGCCCCGGTCTGGGAAGATCCCTCATGCCGCGGAGCGGCTGGGCCCGTGAGCCATGGCTGCTGAGCCTGCGCGTCCGGAGCCTGTGCTCCGCAACGGGAGAGGCCACAACAGTGAGAGGCGCGCGTACCGCAAAAAAAAAAAAAAAAAAAAAAAAAGTGTACTGATTTGTGGTAAGTGCAGTGAGAAGTTCTGTGGGAACAGCATCTATCGTTCTGCAGGATCAGGGAAAGCTTCCCAGAAGAAGTCATACTTGAGCAGAGTTTAAAGGATAAACAGGAGCACAGACAACAGCAGTGGGGAGAAGGGCATCAAGGGTAGAGGGAAGAGCATGTGCCAAGGCAGGAACCAGAGACAGTAGCACGATCTGGTGAACCACAGAGTTGAGTGTCACTGGGATTTGCTGTGCGTGAGGACAAGGCAGCAGAGAATGAGGCTGAGAAGTCAGGCAGGAGTCAGGTCACCTAGGCCCCTGGGTGTGAAGGAAAGGCATTCGAACTCTACCTGCTCTGTGAAGAGCCATTGGGGGCTTTTAAGTGTGGGGATGTGCATTGTAGAAAGTAAGGTGCAGGGAAAGCTAGAAGGGGGGCCCCCTGGACCAGAACAAAGAGGAAAGTGAGTTAGGCTATTGTGATGAGAGCCTGAGTTAAAACACTGGAGGTAGAGATTGATTTGAGAGATATTTAAGGGATAAAATCAAAGAATGGTAGGAGTGCATAGGAGAGTCTAGGAGACTCCTGGGCAAAGCCTGGGGCCTGGCTTGTCAGCTGCCTGGGATCCAATCTAGAAAGGTCAGTAAAACAACCCAGAAAATGAAATGAGGTAGTAAAAATGATATTGCCCAGTTTAACTTAGGGAGACTCCTGACTGTAGCTGATGGTTCATGATCTCCATATACTACATGAGGTAGTTGAAGTGGGCCTGGGAGGTTGAGATTCCCAAGTAACCAACACCAAGTGTTGTGGGTTGACTTGTGTCCCCCTAAAATTCATTTGTTGAAGTCCTAATCCCCAGTACTTCAGAATGTGACCTAATTTGGAAATAGGGTCATTGCAGATGTAATTACTTAAGTTAGGATGAGGTCATACTGGAGTAGGGTGGGCTTTTATTCCAGTATGAGCGGTGTCCTTCTATAAAGGGAAAATTGGGACGCAGACGCATGCACAGGGACAAAGCCACGTGAAGATGAAGCCAGGGATCAGGGTGTTGTCTCTACAAGCTGAAGAATTCCAAAGATTGCAGCAAACCACCAGAAGCTATGGGAGAGATACGGAGCAGATTCTTTCTCACAGCCCCCAGAAGGAACCGAACCTGCCAACGTCTTGACTTCGGACTCCCAGTCCCCAGAACTATAACACAATAAATTTCTGTTGTAGAAGCCACCCAGTTGATACTTTGTTACAGCTGCCCAAGGAAGCTAGTGCAGCAAGTAACCACAGGTGGTCTCTAAACTGCCTTCTAATGAGAGAGAGAGAGAAAGAGAGAGCAACCAACTGTCCAGATTTGCTCAGGACCAGGGGGTTCCAAAGAATGGGATTTTCAATGGTAAAGTCAAGGAATTACTGGGTAAATTGGGATGAATTGGTCATCCTACGGGAGTGGGTCTGCTTAACTGCAGCTTGTAGGTGTGAGGCCAGAGCTGAGTTACTTAGGACAGGAGAGAGCAGTGAGCACAGCCACCAGTGGGGCTCAGTCTTCCCACAGGCAGCTCATACGGACTCCTGTAAACATGTCAGATCCATATTTAACAAATGCTTCTTTGGAGGGCCATCGGTGTTGGTCTGTCTCGGTCACTCTAGTTCTCTGGGTGGCTGGTGGTACCATTCTCTGAGATGGAAAATGCTAGGCGTGGAGAAGGCCTGGCAGAAAATATGGTTCTGTTTAAGGTGTGTTGAGTTTAAGGGAACTGGTAAATCCAGGGTGGAATGTTTGTCATAACAGCCAGATGGAACCAAAAAGGAAGTACATCTGGAAGTATACATGGGTCTTCAAAGGGAGAGAAGCTGGAAGAAGCTGCTGTAGTTCCAGGAGAGTGGTGCCTAGGATACAGGGTCCAGGACCACTCCAAGGCATTGATAATGAAGAAACTGTAGTGAGAAGGAAAGTAGGGGCGGGGTGGAATAAAGTCTGGACAGGCAGGAGGAAAGTGAGAGGTAGCACGACTTATCCAATAAGATGAAAGAGTAGGGCATATGGAGTGCCTCTGTACATGCAGACAAACACGTGGATGTTATTATGCTGTCCTACTGTGAACGACATTCATTCTCACTGCCTCTTGCAGCCCATGAAATAGCTCCCCTGGTCATATTAAATTGTACCTGGCTACCCCTGAGCTTCAGGACATGGGAGCTGCCATGTGATACTAGCATTAGGTTTGCAGATCCATCCTAATGTTTTCCTCTTTCCTCCATTTCCTGGCCCAGGAGAGAGTCTTAGTTTATTGACTTATAATTCAAGGATGAATGAATGAAAAAAAAGTCCCTTTTCAGATGGAGTGGGTTTAGGGCAGAGTTAAAGCCTGTCTCATTTCTTGGTGAGCTCGTGGTTGTTCACTTCTGGTAGAAACATATGTATTAAATAATAATAACAAGGTAATATCTTACATTTACAGAGGGCTTTATACTTTATCAAATGTTTTCCCATGCATTATCTCATGTGATTCTTGTACACTATTGGTGTGAATTCTGGCATGAATTTATACAATTCCATCACTGCCATAGGTAAGAAGTTAATTTATTGACTTAGTAATATTTGAAGATTCCATCCTAGCAATATTTGAAGATTCCATCCTGTGATCTTCACAGACACTCTTTGCAGGCCCAATAGGAGCTTTTATTCTCACACAATAGGAAAAAAGCTTTCAGGAAATTAAGAGAGAATTATTTATCCTATAATTAGAGCAAAACATTGGGCTAAGCATTATGGGAAGATGCAATGAGACAATAGATGGAGCTTCTGCCTTCAAAGAGCTGAAGATTTGGTTAAGAAGACAAGACACGCAAACCAAAAAAGATGACTCGGTAAAAGGATCTTATAGGCCGAATGTGTAAGGCACACACCAATTGGAAGGAGGGTGGTGGCTTTGAAATGTTCACCTGAAGGGTTCCTTGAGGAGATAGGGCTGAAAGGCCCTCCTAGTGTGGGAGGAGAACGGGGCAGCTTCCAGAAGGGGATGCACTGCTCATCCAGAGACTTTGATGATGGAACCTGTTAAACTTTGGTTTGCTTGTTGGAAAGAGCAGCAGAGTTGCTGCCAGCTGGTACATGTGTGTGTGCCTGAGAACACAGGAACGGCATTTCCTTGTAGAGCTTTAGAAGATAATTTTTGGCAGAGCCTGGATGTGTGTTGGAGAAGGTGAAATACTAGGTGTGAGCAGTGGTTTACTGCATGGGAAATGGGAAGATTTTCCAAACAAATGGTTAGGAAACCATGGCTGACTTAGGGGTCAGCCCCATTAAACAAACAAACAAGCCACTCCAACTTAATTAGCTAGTTTTGATCTAGAGTGAGTCTCCAATTCATGAATTGAGTTTGGTCCAAAATTTTGCTACTCAAAGTATGGTCCATGGCCGGGTCCAATCGGTATCACCTGGGAGCTTGTAGAAATGCAGAATCTCTGACCCCACTCAGATCTACTGAAATGAAATCCGTCTTTTAATAACATCCCCAGTAGACACATTAAAGAAAATCATTTACTAGGAACTCAGAGCATGTCCTGACACCCAAACAACAGAGTTGAAAAGGTTATTCAACACACGATGGTTCTAGTCATCACAGTGCAAACCTAAACATCAATTTATATCATCATTTCTGTGCATGAATATGTTCTTAGGCGCCACTTACAACCCTAGGAATAGCCATTCTCCCCCATTCACCATCCTCTACGGGACAGCAGAAGCCCAGTCCTCAGATCCTGGGTTAGGTTCTGGGGAAAGTGTTATGGATTCTGCCGAGTAGGGGATGGGCATCAGGTGCACAGAGGAAAAGGCATGGGCTTAGTGGACAGATGTGGATTCAAACTTAACTGACTTCTCAGAACCCATATCTTTCTTTAGAAAATAGGGCCATCAAAAGGTGAGCTTCTCTGCCATACACGTTTGTGAAGTTAAAAAAGGTAGATTATGCAAAGCATCTAGACAAATGCCTGGCATTTTGAGAGTATTCCCCTCCCAAAGCAAAAGTAATGTAAATTTCTACCCTCCTCCCCACAAGTTGCTGTTTAACCTTCAGTATATCATTCAACCTCTTGGAGACTCAGCTTTCACTTCTATATAATGAATCAGGTGCTAGATGATCCCTAAGATCTTCCCAGGGTGTGACTGTTAAATACCCTAGCATGCAAGCAGAGTGCACATAGGAATGGCTGCTGCCTCACTGCACTCACCCTCACTCCATCCCACCCTCATGATTCTCAGACCACTACCCATAGCCCTCTGCCACATCTCTCTAAAACCAAGGCCTGGCAACCAATTTCTGCCAGGCAGTTGACAAGCTGAGGGAATTCCATAGCCATCAGAAATACTAACACACCCAGGATGCCAGATCTGAGGAGAGGGCTCCACTGGGCAAGCTTGGCAGCGAATATAGAGAACCCGGCTAGGCTACACTCCTTTCCCGAGACATTATAATCCTGCATAGAGACGATGTAGGGAGCCAAGGGCTTGTGTTGCACAAACAGGTGTTCAACAGCAAGTCTTTCTTCATACAGCAAGTGAAGCGAAGACTTTTAGTCACCGGGCCCAAATGAAGTCGTGGTAACTTGCAAATTATCACATTAGGAGGTTTAGAAAAATTGTGTTAAGTTCCACTTGGCAAAGTTGGCTAAGCAATTTTGGTTTTGGCTGGGGTTTCTCGAAACAAGAGAGGGTGCTTGCTCTGTGGTTGAGAGCAGCTGAGGGAAACACCACCACGGTGGTTAATCTGGGTTTTGTCTTTCCTGCTGACCTAAAGGTTTCACCTGAGCCACTGTATGTTGGTAGTCCTTTCCAAGGCACAAAAGCAAAACAAAACGAAAGCCCCAAGTAAACAAAAACCAACTGTTGATTTCTTGAAGATTTGAGTTTGGAGGGAAAACAAGACTTGCCCGTTGCTTTGCTTGAGTGCATTTGCCTCTCCTGAGACTTGTGTCTCTGAGCTCTGAGCTCTGCTCTGCCCATTTCTTTTCTGTCACACATGTCTCGCCATGCCTCCTGTTCCACCTCTCCAAAGTTTCTTCTTCCCTGAACAGTGTTCTCAGTCTCATCACCATTTCATTGATGAGGGAACCATCATACGGTAGCCAGCTAGAACACTTCTCTAGCAGGATGCTTCTCCAGTGCCCAAAAGACCATTATTGTCCTTTCCACTTCCTCCTAAAAGTTGGTTTCAACTCCCTGTAGCTGCTCTGAATTTTGAAGAAACAATGAATCAGTTTGTCAATAAATATTTATCAAATGTTTACTTTCTTCCATCCTGTCATGGGAGTGTAAGAGCAGAGCTTCTCAAACATGAACACAAGGACCGTAAAAGCAGAGGAGTGTGGACTTAGACTCCAGGAAGAGTTTGGTGCAAGCTTGGGGGAGGGAGCGGGAGTTGGCATAACCTGACAGGCCTGCTGTGAAGATGAAATTTCATTCAAATCAAGTTTTATCTTAGAGAATACTGTAAATTTCCCACTCTACTTTTAAATATATCTGTTTGTGTTC
The DNA here is from genome assembly GCF_949987515.2 of Delphinus delphis. Taxonomy (NCBI): domain Eukaryota; kingdom Metazoa; phylum Chordata; class Mammalia; order Artiodactyla; family Delphinidae; genus Delphinus; species Delphinus delphis. Next base: position 91,137,357 of record NC_082684.1, on the reverse strand, counting down.
ATGTATAAATAATGTTTAGATTATTTACCGTGGAATAAAACCAATGCTCCTAGAAGATTTTTTTTCTATGTACTTATTGCAAAGAGTTTACCTTCCCAGCAAAATGAAGAGGAAGATAAGGTTTCTCATATACTCCTGTTCCCACACCTGCAGAGCCTCCCTCACATTTGTTACAATTCATGAATCTGCATTGACACAACATCATCACCCAAAGTCTAGAGTTTACCTTAGGGCTCACTCTTGGTCATTCTATGGGTGTGGACAAATGTATAATGATATGTTTTGTAAGAAAGTGCCAAACTGTCTTCCAAAGTGGCTGTACCATTTTGCATTCCCACCAGCAATGAATGAAAATTCCTGTTGCTTCACATCCTGGCTAGCATTTGGTATTATCAGTGTTCCAGATTTTGATGAGTAACGGTATCTTTTTTTTTTTTTTTTTTTTTGCGGTACGTGGGCCTCTCATTGTTGTGGCCTCTCCCGTGGGATCTTCCCGGTCCGGGGCACGAACCCGTGTCCCCTGCATCGGCAGGCGGACTCTCAACCACTGCGCTACCAGGGAAGCCCAATGGTATCTTTTTGTTGTTTTAATTTGCATTTCCCTGATCAAATAGGATGTAGAGCATCTTTTTATATGATTATTTATCATCTTTAAATAATCTGTTAAGATGTGGTGTTTGTTAAGGTCTTTGGCCCATTTTTTATTTGGGTTGTTTGTTTTCTTATTGTTGCGTTTTTAAGGTTTTTTGTGTATTTTGGATAACAGTCCTTTCTCAGATATATGTTTTGCAAATATTTTCTACCAGTCTGTGGCTTGTCTTCTCATTTTCTTCACAGTGCCTTTTGAAGAGCAGATGTTTTTAATTTTAATGAAGTACAGCTAATCAATTGTTTCTTTCATGGATTATCTCTTTGGTGTTATATCTAAAATGTCATTGCCATAACCAAGGTTATCTAGGTTTTCTCCTGTGTTATTATCTTCTGAGAGGTTTATAGTTTTGCATTTTACATTTAGGTTTATGATACATTTTGAGTTAATTTTTGTGAAGAGTTAATTTTGTCTGTGTCTAGATTCATTTTTTTGCATATGATGTCCAGTTATTCCAACAGCACTTGTTAAAAAGACTATCTTTGCTTCATTTGTTGCCTTTGCCAAAGATCAGTTAATTGATTATATTTATGTAAGTCTATTTCTGAGTTCTCTATTCACTCTCACTGATCTATTTTTTCACCAATACCATACTGTCTTGATTATTATAGCTTTATAGTGAGTCTTAACATCAAGTAGTGTCAGCCCTCCAATTTTGTTCTTCTCTCTTGAATATTGTGTTGGTTATTCGAGGTCTGTTGCCTTTCCACATAAACTTTAGAATCACTTCGTCAATATCCTCAAAATAACTTGCTGAGATTTTGATCGGGATTGCACTGAATCTATAGATCAAGCTGGAAAGAACTGACATTGTGACAATATTGTCTTCTTATCCATGAAGATGAAATATCTCTCCATTTATTTAGTTCTCCTTTAATTTTGTTCATCAAAGTTTTGTAGCTTCCCTCATATACATCTTCTACATATCATATTAGATTTATACCTAAGTATTTAATTTGGGGTTACCAATGTAAATGGTATTGTGGTTTGAATTCCAAATTTTACTTGTTCATTTCTGGTACATAAGAAAATGATTATATCAGTTGATTAATACTGTTGTTCAGTTCAACTATATGCTTACTGATTTTCTGCCTGCTGGATTTATCCATTTCCGATAGAGGGGTGTTGAAGTCTCCAACCACGATAGTAGATTTGTCCATTTCTTCTTGCAATTTTAGCAGTTTTTGCCTCATATAGTTTGATGCTCTGTTGTTAGGTACATACATGTTTAGGATTGTTATGTCTTCTTAGAGAATTGACCCCTTTATGATTATGTAATGCCCTTCTTTATCCCTGATAACTTTCTTTGCTTTGATGTCTGCTGTGTCTGAAATGAATGTAACTACTCCCACTTTCTTTTTTTTTTTTTTTTTTTTTCACGGTATGCGGGCCTCTCACTGTTGTGGCCTCTTCCGTTGTGGAGCACAGGCTCCGGACGTACAGGCTCAGCGGCCATGGCTCACGGGCCCAGCTGCTCTGCGGCATGTGGGATCTTCCCGGACTGGGGCACGAACCCGTGTCCCCTGCATCGGCAGGTGGACTCTCAACCACTGCACCACCAGGGAAGCCCTCTCACTTTCTTTTGATTAACAAGTTAGCATGGTATATTTTTCTCTATACATTTATTTTTTATTTTTTTAACATCTTTATTGGAATATAATTGCCTTACAATGGTGTGTTAGTTTCTGCTTTATAACAAAGTGAATCAGCTATACATATACATATATCCCCATAGCTCCTACCTCATTCATCTCCCTCCCACCCTCCCTATCCCACCCCTCTAGGTGGTCATAAAGCACAGAGCTGATCTCCCTGTGCTATGTGGCTGCTTCCCACTAGCTATCTATTTTACATTTGGTAGTGTATATATGTCCATGCCACTTTAAACTGGGTTTCCTGTAGACAACATACAGTTGGATCTTGCTTTTTGATCCACCCTGACAAACTCTGTCTTTTCATTGGTGCGTTTAGACCACTGACAATTCACAATGATTATTGATATAGTTGGATTATATCTACCATATTTGTTACTGTTTTCTACTTGTTACCGTTGTTCTTTATTCCTACTTTTGTCTTCCACTGTTTTTCTGCCTTTTGTGGTTTTAATTGTGGCTTGATTTAATTTTATATGATTCCAGTTTCCCCCTTAGCATATTACTTACAGTTTTTGTTTTGTTTTGTTTTTACTTTTTTAAGTCGTTAGAATTTGCAATACCCTAGAATTTGCAATACCCATTTACAGCTAATCCATGTCCACTTTCAAATAACACTATACCACTTTATATGGAGTGTGAGTACCTTCTAATAACCAAATAATCCTAATTCCTCCCATCCCTTGTATCACTGCTGTCATGCAGTTCGCTTATATATGAGCATACGTAAGTATATACAAATATAGGCACACATAATCAAATACACTGTTGCTATTATTATTTTGACAAACTCTTATCTGTTAGATTAAGAATAAGAAAAATAAACGTTTCTATTTTACCTTTCCTTATTCATTCTTGATACTTTTCCTTTCTTTATGTAGATCCAAGTTTCTGACCTTATACCATTTTCCTTCTCTCTAAATGTTAAACTTTTCAACATTTCTTGCAAGACAAGTCTACTGGCAAAAATTTTCTTCAAGTTTTGTTTGTCTGAGAAGGTTCTTATTTTTCCTTCACTTCTGAAGAATAATTTAATAAGGTACAGAATTCTGTGTTGGCAGGGTTTTTTCTCTCAATACCTTAAATATTTCACTCCACTATCTTCTTGCTTGCATGATTTCTAAGGACAAGTTGTTTTCTGTAGTTTGAAAATGATATGCCTAGGTGTAATTTTAGGGGGAGTATTTATCCTGCTTAGTGTTCTTTGAGGTTCCTGGTGTCTGGTGATCTGTGTCTGACATTAATTTGGGGAAATTCTCAGTCATTATCGTTTCAGATATTTCTTTTGTTCCTTTCTCTCTTTCATCTCCTTCTAGTGTTCCCATTAAACATGTTACACCTTTTGTAGTTGTCCCACAGTCCTTGGATATTCTGTTCTGCTTTTTTTTTTTTTTCAGTCCTTGTTCTTTTTGCTGTTCAGTTTTGGAGGTTTCTATTGATATATCCTCGAGATAAGAGATTCTTTCTGCAGCTGTGTCTAGTCTACTATAAGCCCATCAAAGGCATTCTTCATTTGTGGTACAATGTTTTTGATCTCTAGCATTTCTTTTTGGTTCTTTCTTAGGATTTCCACCTATCCACCTATATTGCCCATCTGTTCTTGCATACTGTCTGCTTTAGCCATTCACAGCCCTTAGCATATTAATTACAGTTGTTTATAGTCCCAATTTGATAATTCCAACATCCCTGCCATGTCTGGTTCTGTGTTTGCCTCTGTCTCTTCAAACTGTGTGTATTGCCTTTTAGTATGCCTTGTAATTTCTTATTGTTAGCCAGACATGATGTACCCATAAAAGGAGCTGCTGTACACAGACCTTCAATAATGTGGTGGTCAGTGGGAGAAGAGAGGGAAAAGTTCTATTGTCTATGATTAGGTCTAATTCTTTTAGTGAGCCTTTGGACTGTGAACTTCACAGAGCATTTCTCAGTTTTTTCTTCTCCTCCCTTAGGTGGGACAGGATGGCTAGAGTGGACCACGGTTGATTATTTCACTTCTCTCACATGGAAAACTAGCTCACTGGAGTTAGGTACTTTCCTCCCGCCAGGTCAGTCAAGCTCTGATAACACTCCAGCAAGTTAGGCTCTAGTTAACTAGTCTCTCCTGAGGGCAGGCCCTGTTAAGAACAGTGTGCTCTAGCGTATGTCAAAATCATTCCTTTTCCTCTCGCCCTTCCTGAAACATGAGGGAGTTATTCTCCAATATTTATTGGGAGAAATTGCTTGGGCTCCTGGCCATAAAGCCCACAAAAGACTGGGTCCCTTTGGAGTTTTTAACTCTCAGTGTTGTTCACACTGAGCGTCCAGCAATTGGTCAATTACAATTCAGATTTTCCCACCCCGGCCCTGGCTCCTGTGGTTGTTTCTGCTCACAAGTCTCTGCTCTGGTAAACTTTGGCTCCTTGTATTTGCCTGTCTGTCACTCCAATCTTGGGGGCAGTGGTTTACCCTGTGTCCTCCTCTCTGCTACAGATTCAAGAGGAGTTGTTCATTTTTCGGTCTGTTCATGCTGTTACTTGTTGTTAGAATGGAGTGGTGACTTCTAAGCTCCTTATGTGTGGAACTGGAACTAGAAATTCATGGAGATATTTTTTTACATGCTTTGCATCCTGCCAGCAGGCCATTATAGGCCCCGACAGTGTGCCGGCTCCAGTGTGAGAATATGACCCCAGGAAACATGAGCATGGTGACCACATGGATGTTCAGAGACAGCCGAAATTTAGACTATTCTGTCCTATTATTCTCAGACATGAACTTGTACTTGTAGACCCATATGAGCTGAATTTTAATTTAGGAAATAAGATTCCCACCAGCTTTTGTGACTTGTAGGGTATTTGTCCCGCCTTTGCAGAGTTACTAATCTGGACAAATGAGATTATCACATATGAAACAAAGGACAATATGAAACATTAAATAATACCCTGAATTATTCCCCAAAAGGATTTGAGATGATGAATAAGGCCATTTTTAATTGTTTATTAGTGAGTAGTGGATTATGAATGCTGAAGCGGCTCAGGACAAAGAAAGATCAGGGCAGAGTAGAGACCAAGGAACAGGGGGCTGTGCTTGAGCGGAGGGGAGAAGAGAGCTGGTTTTGGCTTTCAGAATTGCTATGACAATGATACTTGCCAATGAAGAAGCTGAAGCTTTGAGAAGAAGGGCTTTTTATCTCTTCCCAGAAGTCTCGGCCCCTGGGAGCAGAGAGGTTTGGAGTCAGTAGGTTCCTGCCTGTGGTTTGTTACAAGCTCAAGGGTTCCCTGAGGGGGCCATTCACCAAAGAACGGAGGCTTCCACATGATTTGTGGAGTAGCTGTATTCTAACCTTTTCCACCTCCATTTAGTCCCACAAAGGCCTCTTCTTCCTACATTGTTAGCACCCTTTTGACTTTCTGAAATGGTTCCTGCTCTCATCCTGGAGAACACCCTCAAGAGCTCCATCCAGCTCAGTTGGCCTTCATTTATTTTATGGGTCAGTTTTGTGAGGTTCCGGGAATCTTTGTATTAGTTGCTACCCCTACTTTAGGGAAAAAGTCACTTTATGGGAGTGGAGTCACTCTCAAGTAATAGATGGCCGCTTAGATTACTCTGAACCAAAGGTAAATGTGAAGAAGAAAGGACCAGCCGGTAACAAAATGGAATATCTACAGTAATATTGAGCAAACACTTAGATTATCTACCTCGTAGTGGGTTTTACAGGTAAAACTGCTTCTAAGCAAAACAGGGAAGTAGGTGACTTCCTACTTCCCTCTGTGGTCTCCTATCTGGGTGTTTCCCCCACTAAGGGGCTTTCTTCCACCTACCACGTAAGTGCCCCTTGCCTTAGGAGCTCTGTCACGGAATAATTTTTCTCACAGAAAATTCACATGTAAATTATTATCACAACCTCAAGAGTAAACTTCGTGGGGTACCTTGCATTTTAATAGAAATCAAAATCTTGCAGAAGGAAGGGAAGGATGAGGTTCCTGTCTTCAGTATGTCAGCCTGGCCATAATTCTAAGCAAGAAAAGGGTCAAGGGCAGCTCTGGGCTCCTGGAAAAGAAGTCCTAATTAGACTTGGTACCCGGCGTGGGCACAAAGAGGAGGGAGGGAGTTCCTCCTTTCAGTATATGGTTTTCTTGGTCCCGCTCACTTGGGCAGCCTTGCTAGAGAATATTTACTTCTCCTTTTTAATCTTCTCCTCAGTATCTAGGCCCTTGGTAGAGGATGCCATCATTCCCAGCACTTGGATAACAGAATAAACCTAATGGAACCAGAAAGGACCTCCCTCAGAACAGTCAGTGAGGCCTGGAGACGCCCTGGTGCCCAGTCCCCATTCAAAGCTGTCTGTAGCCACAGGGAGAAGGCCTTGTGCTTGTCAAGTGTCACATGGACATGAGGCCTGAAGTGACACAAGAACCCAACCTACATACCTATACTTGACCATCCTCTTTGAGGAACCCCAGAAATGACTGTGGCCACTTGCATGTTCAGATAAACCAGTTTAAAAATACTACATTGCGGGGGCAACCCTTGTCAACATCCAGTCTGCATCAGAATGCCTGAGTTGCGATAGGTATCTTTGCTTTGTGTATTTATTTCCCTGTCCCCGCTGCTCTAAAGTCTTTTAGGGCAGGAGCAAGGTAGACTATACTTCCTCTCTTACCCATAATGCCTAACACCTTGTCTTGTACATGAAAAGAGCGTATCTGTTGGACAGATTAATGAATTGATAGATCATCTTGTTTTAGAACCATTATGTTTTTATGAAAGAGCAATATTCAAAAATTGCAGTTCTTCTATGACATAACACAATCTCTGAACAAGTTATGGACAGGTACTCTTGAAGTTTGTGAAAGAAAGGTCTGCATAGAATTACGTAAGATTTGTCTACCTTATGAGATCCTGTGGATTTTCTTGTTTGAGGGAAAAAAATTACTCCCCACTTTATCTTTAAACTTCCTGCGGATATTAACATCTTTGACTCTAAGTGATGATGTGGTCTGTGAGAACATTACTGTGGGTTGGTGTCTTGGGTGGAGCTAAAAGGCGTTGGCAATAATCCGGGGCCCTTTTCCGAGAAATATACTATGAACTTGAGGGAGAAAGAACAGAGGGATGGAGAGGGCCCTCGAGTAACCCACAAGTCATGCGAATGCCTAAGCAGTCATGGACCACAATTCCTGTGACCTCCCCCCCCACACGTACACATACATACACACATAGGCCTGGCCCCTCACCCCCACTTGCTACTTATTGGAGCATGATAGAAAAGAATGATGCAATGACAGAAAAGTGGAAAAAAAAAAAGAAGAAGAAGAAAGATTAGAATGTGTGGAACTTAAGAGTTAATGGACACTTGCTGAATTAAAACAGGAGAGAGTAGAGGGTCACAGCTGGCAGAGACTTGACTACTAAGGTAGGAGAGATAGGAGTGGCAAAGGAAGCTGCAGATGGGGAACAGGTGAGCAAGAAGCAGGGCATACCTGGGAAGTGGGGCGTGGGGCACAGAGCCAGAACTGATGACGCCACCATGATAGATGAAGACCACTGAAAAATGTAGAGGGGAGCCCCTGTCCCCCAATAATGAAAGTTTAGGTCTAATCAGAACAGAGCAGCCCTGTGAAGTGAGGGCATTGAGTTGAGAGTTCCAAGATGAAGACGAATCACACGGAGCATATCCTAACCAGCCATTCTAACAGCAAAACGACTATAGATAATACAAAGCAAGGAATTATCCGAAGGACATTTTAAATAATTTTACAAATTTTATCCCATAAATATATATTCCCATTCCATTATGAACAAAAATCCCTAATGTATCTTTATTATCTTCCTTTTTTTCAATTTAGAATAGTAAACATATCTTTAAGAGTTAGATAAAAGGTTAAGACTCTGGGCTTCGGGAATTACTGAGCTCTAAAAAATTAAGTTTCTAGCTCTGCCACTTTTTAGTGGTGTGACTTTGGGCAAATTACTTAATGCCTATCTCTAAACTCTAATTTCCTTATCTATAAAATGGGGACAATAATATATACCTCCTATGATAGTAAGAAATAACATGAAAATGTACTCAGTGTATCACAGAGGGCTTGATCTCCAGAAAGGACTCAAGCTCAATCAATGGTAGCTTTTACTACCCACAGTCAGTGTCACTGATGGGAGTAGGTTGATGCTGGTAAACGTAATTGTCAGAGACTGAGGAAGGAGGTTGCAGGAAGATGTAGCTTCCCATTAACTTTGTCACTGATTGTTGGATAACTTTGGACCAAATGCTATTCTTTAATGAATGGGGGTGCAAAACGTATTATGATTAATGACTGTCACAGCTGGTAGCCAGATGTTTACATAATTCCCTCTGTTTTAAAGCAAACTTATCAGAGGAAAAGGGTTAAATGATAGAATTAGGCAAATTAAGTACAGTATTTTGGGAATGTATTTTGATTAGGCTAATATTAAAAATTAACATCCGTAAACCAGTAATCTAAATGAGGCAGTTTCTGGACACAGTGACTGGCAGAGCGAACCCGGCATAGGAGTGCATGTTTCTAGCAAAACCTTCGTCAATTAAATCCTCCCCTGCAGAGCAGAGAGAGTTAAATGTGTCTTTATTAGCCTGTAGTATAAAAGGGCAAATCATTTCTTTTAATTGAGAAAGAATAAAATATTTTTGCTCTACACATGTATCTATGTTCTATTTTAGCATCATAATTATTTTTGCAGCTGTCAGAATTTCACACAACCTAACAGGAAAATAAATCTTGAGTTCAGACTGGCTCAATACTTTCCAGAGGAGTCCAGTAAATAAAAACTTCACAGTGACTGACTGACCTCATTCAAATCAGACCTCCCGAGCCCAACTCTAGAGTGAATGGGAAAGAGGTTAATTAGTTGGAAAAAAATTCATGGGTTTTTTTTTTTTTTTTTTTTTTAAGGAAACACCCTGAATCAAGGTGATTAAAACAACACCAAACGGATAAAGGGTAGAACTGAGAGAGGACAAGTTTTGCATAATCGAGTATCTTGATTACGTGGAGGGGGGGAGATGGGAAAGAAATGTTGCTATTCTGGTCTTGAACTACTAAATCCTGAAAAGGCCAAGAGGGAGAGTCACCAAAGTCATAAGTGAAGCTGGAAGTATGGTTGAGCTGTATGGAGTGCCTGGTCTCTGAAGGGTTTTTATCAGTCACGTGGGTGAGAGGTGAGATTCTCTAGTAATTCCATTTATTTTTAGGATTTATAGTTAAGTCAGGAAGCTGAATTCATTCATTTGGCACATATATAGACACTTGTTGGCACTGCACGTGCCCTCAGTGAGCTGCTAACCCAAAGCTGCAATGGGGTGATCAAATAGGGAAACTGGGGTAGATAGAATACTGGCCCCTCCAAAGCCACCTACATCTTACTCCCCAGAACCTACATATATATGTTATGTTGCATGGCAAGGGGGAGATTACGATCTGCAAATGGAACTTAGGTTGCTGATCAGGTGATCTTAAAATAGGCATATTATCCTGGGTTATCTGTGTGGGCTCAAGGTAATCATCACGCTTCCTAAAAGATGGAAAAGTGAGGCAGAAGAGCCAATGTCAGAGTGATGCCAAATGAAAAAGACTCAACTTTCCGCTGCTGGCTTTGAAGATGGAAGAGGGCATGAGCCAAAGAATACAAGAGGGTCTTCCCTGGTGGCGCAGTGGTTGAAAGTCCGCCTGCCGATGCAGGGGACGCGGGTTCGTGCCCCGGTCCGGTAAGATCCCACATGCCGCGGAGCAGCTGGGCCCGTGAGCCATGGCCGCTGAGCCTGCGCGTCTGGAGCCTGTGCTCCACAACGGGAGAGGCCACAACAGTGAGAGGTCCGCGTACTGCAAAAAAAAAAAAAAAAATACAAGTGACCTCTAGAACCCGGAAGAGGCAAAGAAACAGATTCTCCCATAGATCCTCTAGAAGGACTACAGTTCTCTTGACACCTTGATTTTAGCCCAGTGAGATCCATGCTGGACTTCTGACCTCCAGAACTGCAAGATAATACATTTGTGTTATTTTGAGCCACTAAGTTTGTAGCAATATATTATGGCAGCCATAGGAAACTAATACAGATACCAAGGCAGTGGGACAGGAAGGCACCCCAAAATCACAGCAATAAGAGGAACAGAAAATGTCCTAGGAAAAGCCAATGTTTCTTCTGAAAAGGAAAGTTCACCGGCAACTCCTATTTGAATTTCTTAAGAAAATTTTCTTCACTCGTAGTCATCAATCCTAAGGTGACCGATTCTAGAGCTGATTGCTTATATACCCTTTCCTTTTTTAAAGGGGCTGTCATTTTCTTGACACTGATTTAAGGGGTAAGATTGTGGGTAGGGAACCACTTAAAGTGGGGAAGGACAATTGTTTCCCTACGTAACCCAGTCACATTGCCTCCAAACTTGCTTATCTTCCTGCTCTTTCCAAACCAGACCTTTCATACCTACAGACTTCATGGGGGTTAGGCCAGAACAAGAGTTGTGCCACACACTACTGTTCCTGTTATCATTTCGTGTCCCACTGAGCGCTCCCTGTTTCGCCACTGTCCAGGACCACCTGCTGGGCAGATCCTCTACAACCCAACAGGAAATCCCCAATGCCCATCTTGGAGGTGAAGTGCGGCCAACACTGATTGTCTGTGGGAATGCCATTTCTTCCCTGCCCTTTCAATATCCTTATGCCACCCCTGCGATCACTGCCAATCTGTAGAAAATTACAGGATAAAGTTTTGTGAAGGACTGAATTTGCATAACTTGTTTTTTGTTGTTTGTTGTTGTGGGGGGAGGGATTCTGACTTTTATAAGCAATTTGTATGCATTTTATTGGAGGGTACTGAGTTAGATTCATCCCATGCACTCACTATCCTGGCATTGCTATGCATGTGCTGTCGGGGCTTAGCATTAAACAATTTTCTTTGTTCAGATTTGGATTGCTGTCTCTGCTTGCAAATTATTTTTCACCAAGAATCCCCTCCCCTCCCTTCTCTTCCCCTCCCCTCCCCTCCCCTCCCTCCCTCTCCTCCCCTCTCCTCCTCTCCTCTCCCCTCCCCTCCCCTCCCCTCTCCTCCTCTCCCTTCCCCTCTCCTCCCCTCCCCTCCCCTCCCCTTCCCTCTCTTCCCCTCCCCTCCCCTCCTCCCCTCTCCTCCCCTCTCCTCCTCTCCCCTCCCCTCTCCTCCCCTATCCTCCTCTCCCCTCCCCTCCCCTCTCTTCCCCTCCCCTTTCTTCCCCTCCCCTCTCCTCCTCTCCCCTCCCCTTCCCTCCCTTCTCTCCTCTCCTCTTCCCCTCCCCTCCCCACCCCTCCCATCCTTTCCCTTCCCATCCTCTTCTCTCTCTCTCTCTCTCTCTCTCTCTCTCTCTCACTCACACACACACACACACACACACACACACACACACACACACAGATGAGATTAAACACATTTTTCCATTGCAAAGTTCAGGACCCATTAATACCTTTTCCAAGTTCAGGGCTCTTGGAAAGTTCAGGGATAAGTCTTCTTCATTTTGGTTCCTGATCATCACCCAGCCATTGTGTTCTGCTAAACAAAATAAATTACTAGAGGAGGAGCCCAGGTCTGTGTTTTAACAGAGCCTGATTTCTCCAATTTAGTTCTATTGACATTTTGGGCTGAGTAATTATTTGTTCTGTGGGGGCTGTCCTGAGCATTATAGGCTATTTAGCAGTGTTCCCAGCCTCTACCCTCTAGATGCCAGCAGCAACACCTCCCCAAGTAATGGCAATAAAAAATGTGTTCAGATACTGCCAAACATTGCCTGATGGGCAAAAGTCACTCCAGGGTGAGAACCAGTTGGAGTAGAGAGATCAACACACCCAACTTCAAGCAACTTGTTAAGACAGCCTCAAAAATAGTGAACAGGCTCAGCTGTTCACCCAGCTGTGTGGCCCACCTGCGGCCAATTACTTTGACGAGATTATTGAGTTACAGGCTTCGGCATGTGGCCTCAGCTCCAGGCAACTGTATGCGCTCTGTGGGTTGGTGCCACTGGCGGCGTTGGGTTACACACAGTCCACTTCACTCTGCTCTTCAGCTGCTGGAAGGCAGCTCAGTTACTTGCTAACTGACAGTGATGACAGTTCAAACCAGCCATATGACCCCAACACGGTTGAATGTGCTACGTAGAAATAACCATAGTCACTTTCTGCGCAAACTGTTATTGTCGGTGGCGCTGGTTGTTATTATTTATAAAAGAAAAAAGTTCCCAAACTCGAGAAATGACATAGATTTCAGTGACTTCTTTAACAACTATAGATCTGCCTTTTCACCAGCTGCTGTGTGTCCTGACGGCATGTTCAATAAGACATGTTCAAGTCCAAGTTCATCATCATTCCCCTCCCACAGAGCAGTTTTTAAATCTTTCCAATTTTTATTAGTTCTTTCTGTTACCTCGACTTGCAATAGCACACACATGAGGTGCCTAATTCAATTATCTTCCTTCAAATCTTCCAACATACAATTACCAAATTACTCTTGCTAAATCAAAGGTTGGATTAAAAATTCTATTGAAAAACATGAAATGGCTTCACTAACTATTGATTTCAAATTTTGTAGCTCAGCATTTAGGGTTTTCCAATATTCACCTTCATAGCCTGTATTTTTCCCTCTTTCTTTGTCCTTCCTTCCTTCCCCCTGTTTCTCCAATGTTATCTCCTAACCAAGTATTTCTCAAAATGTGGTCCATGGTTCACCTGAAAAGGAATCAACAAAGGTACATTTTAAAATGCAGATTTCTGGGCTTCCCTGGTGGTGCAGTGGTTGAGAGTCCGCCTGCCAATGCAGGGGACACGGGTTCGTGCCCCGGTCCGGGAAGATCCCACATGCCGCGGAGCGGCTGGGCCCGTGAGCCATGGCCGCTGGGCCTGTGCATCCGGAGCGTGTGCTCCGCAACAGGAGAGGCCACAGCAGTAAGAGGCCCACGTACCAAAAAAAATAAATAAATAAAAAATAAAATAAAATAAAATGCAGATTTCTAGGCCTAGCCCCAGATTTCTAGGGATAGGAACTGATTATCTCAAAAAAGTGAAATATCTTAAGATCCAGCTCAAACGAACATCTCTCTTGAAAATGCTTAGTGCTTTTCTTCTGGTACTTATTCTAACTTGGAGGAAGAGGAAGAAGATGAGGGAGGAGGGTAGCTACAATTTTTGTGACAGGGACTGTGCTAGGTACTTTACATTGACTATTTCATTAAATCTTTGCAATATCATTATTCACTTTATAGATGTGGAAACTGCGGCTCAGAAAGGTTTATTTACTTGCCAATGATTACATTTACAGCATAGGGGAGCTTTTCACTCCAAATTCACAGAGTCAATGCTGACCTGGCTCAGACTTCATTCTGCTCTTTCTACACTTGTCTTATGTCTTTTACTTTAAACTTTTGTGTATAAGGCCTTGATAAAATGGCTCTGTGGAAAGAGCTTTGGACTTAGATTCAAACTGGTGTCTGCTTGAATCCTGGCCTTGGCATTTTGGGGTTTCTTCTAGTTGTCCCTAAGGTATGGCCATCTGCCTCTTGTTCAGAGCACAGCCAGACAATGAAGGAGGATGGAGCCAAAAGGTGCGCAGGGCAAGTCCCTGCTGTCTTTTAAGGAAGATGCCTGGAAGTTTCCGCATATGACCACGTTTACTTGTAGGAGTCACAAATATGAAAAAAGAGGCCAGATAGCCAGAGATGTTTTTCAGAGCTCCTCTTAAGACCTTGAAAAGAAACCAGACAGGAAAGATCTCCCCAGTTCCAGTCAGGCTGCATCCATATTTGAGAGTAGAACCATTCCCAAATAGTTTCCAACTAAAATTTTATTTTCATTGATCATGTGTTGCCTGGCTTCCCGGTGATGAAATGCAGTGAGGGCACCATTTCAGTGTCACCAGATGGTGTCATCATGTAGATGGACAGTTGCTGCTTAGGTCCTCTGAAAGGGGACAGGGGAAACATTTCTGCAACAGGTCCTTCAGTGGAGCAAAATCTGAAATTAATTCAAGCATTTGTTCCTTATACCCATTTTGCTTCCAAAACAGATTTGAGTAAGCTTTCAATAAAAGACACAAGTGCAATAGGTCTGTTAGAACCAAGATAAAGGAACAAGTGCCGTAGAATGAAGGGTGATTATATCTATGAATTACAAACATTTTAGATAATAGCTACATTTATGGAAGCGTATCATGCATGTGGTTAAGTGCACTGTTTTAGCACTTGTGTCATTTCATTTAATTCTCACAACTCTATGATGGTAGCTCTTGGTATTATTTGCAGTTTATGGTAAGGAACTGAGTACAAAGAGATTTAGTGACCAGCTCGTAGTCATACATCAGTAATACATACACACAGCATAGCTGAGCCAGTATTTGAACCAGACAGTCTAATCCAGGACATGGGTTAGGCAGAGAAGCCCATCCGACAAGGTTGGAATCCCTGCTCTTCCACTTACTAGCCAATGACCTCGGCAAGTCACTTCACTTTGTTAAGCTTCAGTCTATTCATCTGTAAAATGGGGATAATGGTATTTGCCTGTTGGGTTTGTGGTGAAGACTAAAAGAGACAATGTATAAAGATGTGTAGTAATGTGACTGGCACAATGTAAGTGTGAGAGACACTGTGCTACATTCTATATTCTTCTCCTTTGAATAACACTCTAACAATGTTCCAATAATCTAATAGTAAGAAAATGTTAGATTACTAGCTGTGGAACTGTGAATGTTTTTCTTCTTTCCAATGTCATTTGCAAAGGACATCATCTGTCTCTCACCATTTCGTTCTGGCAACATAGTGCTAGGGTTGTATCCTTGTAGGAATGACAAAACTTTAAAAATTAAGAGGAATATTGCAGAGGTTCAAACTGGACAAAAGAGAGGCAGTGATAGGATGTGAAATAATAACATAGAGCAGACTGAGTGTCTGTCAGTTTTCCTTACTGAGTATGCAAATCCTCAGTAAAGCTCATCAAATACGAAAGTAAGATTTCGCTGGTACAGCCCAGCGCCTCTTCACTGTGTGCTTTTGAAATGAACTCTTCTTTTTGTTAAGCCAATAAATAACAAACTCCCAGAGTGTCCTCAGAACCGTAAGAAAGAGTGACATTGTCCTTCAGGGATGCCAAGAGTGACATTGTCATTCAGGGCTGCCAACACAAAGAAAGGAAGGGGCACAAAAGCCAACCAGCCATTGATTATGTGGAGGGTTGGTCCTGTTACAGAAATCATTGAGCAGATGTCAGCACCGGCCTGAAAACACTGGTATGTTATTGTGCTACAGAAAGACACAATGATGTGTAACAAGCCTCTGCTTAATTATTTGAAAAGCCTTAAATCCAAGCATTTGGTGTGTGTGTATGTATGTGTGTGTGCGTGTGGTTAAATTAAATAAAACTCAGTGGGCAAAAAATATACACCTTCCAGATTAAATTCTGTTTCTGCAAACCTGGGTTGTGAGCTGTCCACTTGGTGCTGTTCTGAGAGTTGCTGAACAGGTCAAGGGTCAAACAGGAGCAGATGGGCTCAGGATACAGAGCACCCTTCGCCTTACTTGTTGGGAACTAGATCTTAATTAGACTAGTCCAGGAAGGCCCCAAGCTCCAATTACTAGTTAATCTAATAGAGTGTTTTCTCTTAGGGAAAAAGTAAACATAATGTGCAGTGAAACCCTCGACCTGATGCTTCTACGGAAGGGAAGAGGCAGTGTCACACGGAGCCTCCTTGAGCCTTGCGGGAACTTGCTCAGTTCAGGGTGTTAAGTGGATGCTTCACTTCCTCTTCTCCTCTCCTGCGTCTCTCATCTCCTTTTTTCCCTCTTTCAGACTTTCCTTTCTTCATTTCATCTTTGCCTTCTATCTCTTTTTTCCTTCTCTTCTTTTTCCTTCCTTCCTTTTTCTATTCCATTTTTTTCCTTTCTCTTTTTCCTTACTTTTGAAGGATTCCCTAATTTGTATTATGTATCCAGGGGAAGCAACTAAGAAGTTGGGGGCATAACCCAAGTGCTATGATCTGAATGTTTGTGTCCCTCCCCCAAAGTTCATATGTTGAAAACCTAATGCCCAAAGTAATGGGGTTAGGAGGTGGCACCTTTGGGGAAGTGATTAGGTCATGAGAGTAGAGCCCTCATGAGTGGGATTAGTGTTCTTACAAAAGAGGCTCCAGAGAGCTAGGTTACCCCTCTTCCCCCACGTAAGGATATGGCGCATAAGAAGTCTGCAACCCAGAAGAGGGCTCTCACCCAACCATGCTGGCACCCTGATCTTGAACTTCTAGCCTTCAGAAGTATGAGAAATAAATTTATGTCGTTTCTAAGCTACCCAGTTTGTGGTATTGTTTAATAGTAGCCTGAATGGACTAGGACATCAAGCCAACTTGAGATCCAGGCCATTCTAACCATTTACCGGGTTTGCATTAAAAACAGTCTATTCAAGTTAATGCCATTACTTAGGCACATCATGCTGTGTCCCTCCAGGTCAGCATTCATTGTGATAAAATAAAACACGTTGTGGTATGATTTTATTACATCCGGTGACACACATGAATAGCTCAGAGAAAACCAAAGAGCTCTTCTTTCTTTAAAAGCTTCCCAGTTCCTAGAATTAATACAAATTTATTATAGCTGGTGTGCGGGACTCCTTGGTTTTACAGTTCCTATAATTCAGACCATCTACAGTGTGTTTGTTAGCAGAGGTAGGCTTAACGGTGAGCCAAAGGCAGAAAAATCACGTCAAAAATTATGTTTTAGTAAAAGGCCTAGGTGTAACTTGCCGTGTGGTCTCAATTCACACACACACACAAATGTTACAGAAAGAACATGGTGCTTTCACAAGCTGTAATCACTCTAAAAATCTACCCAGTTCTCCCGGATATCACGGGACTCTGCTTCAGGCCTGACATGGTTTTGTTAGTAAGAGGTAGTCCCCTGGGTTGCCTACAGCTGAGTGAGTGATGATTTTTCCCTCCAGAGTGGCAAGCTACTGGAAAGGGCTGCTTAGCTACTGTGAGCGTTTGGAGAGGTATTTGGGGAGAAAGCAACGTTTTAAAAGAGATTGCAGTCTTTCCTGGCTGCCAAGAAAGCTATACCATTTCATCTGTGAAGGGAGGTCATCTGACCGCCCTGACTACCCCCTGGTTTGACCCGAAAGCTGGACCGGGGCACTGGAAGGCTCCTCACCCCTTGCCCTGTTTTTGCAATGTGCCTTCGCTTGCCTTCCCTGCTCTTTGCTCCCAGAAGCTTCCCAAGGACACAGCCTTGAGTGAATAATGTGGTGGTGATGAGACTATCTGGACTGAACCCAGTTAAGGCTTCTGTATAGATTTTTAAGGTTCTGGCAGGCAGGCGTGGAAATCTACTTGTCTTGCGGCCACAAAAGACAAGACTCTAAAGTTAAGTTCCCTTGCTTCTTAAACCTTCCACCTACCAATCTGGAGTAATCTGCCTCTTTCTTAAATCTCACCCTGCCCTCCACCTACTGGTTGGGGGCTGCGTTTCAGATTACACCCGGGAGGTTCCAGAGGAAGTTTGAGAACTAACGTCATCTTAAAAATATTATTTTGGGGGCTTCCCTGGTGGCGCAGTGGTTGGGAGTCTGCCTGCCGATGCGGGGGGCACGGGTTCGTGCCCCGGTCCGGGAGGATCCCACGTGCCGCGGAGTGGCTGGGCCTGTGGGCCGTGGCCGCTGAGCCTGCGTGTCCAGACCCTGTGCTCCGCTGCGGGAGAGGCCGCAACAGTGAGAGGCCCGCGTACCAAAAAAAAAAAAAAAAAATTATTTTGATCCCAGACCATACCATGTTTCTGGCTAAATGTTACACTTGACAAGCTTTACCCAAATTACCATACACAGTCACATACTGTTTGCAGCTGATTCCATTTTTAGCAATGTCAAAGGGAAGAAGGAATCTCTGGACGGTGAGTACATTCGATATGCCTAATACTGCTCTCAGAAGGTCAACTCCACGCATGCCCTTCCCACAGACCAGCATTCCCCAGAGCTCTTCAAATAGCTCCCTCCTGCATGAAAACCCTCTAGGCTCTGCCAGGTTTCCCCTCCCAGTGCCTGAGCCCTCTCCTCCTTCAGGTCTAGAAGGAAATACAGATGGTCAGCATTTTGGCTGGCTTTGTTCACCGCGGTGCCCTCTTCCATCCATGATAGAGGGCTGCTAATTTGCCAATCTCAGCACTGGAGCTAGAGAAGGGGAAAGAAGTGTGACAACTGTGGCTGCAATCTGTGTGTGTGTGTGTGTCTCTGTGGACCTATGTAAGTTGTGTGTGTTCCCAGCCACAGGCTTTATGGAATTACTTTTGCATAAAGCCACAGGGTAGGATGAATTCTAGGCTTGGGGAAGAAATAGAGCCTGAGCATCAAAGGTCATAGCTTATATTGGAAACATTTTATATGCTAACTGGAAGCTTCACTTTTTTCTTTCGTTGTTCGCAGTTTTACTATGAAATATTACGTACAAAAGAATATATAATGAATATAAATATGTGAATGAACATAACAGATATATATACATATATAATATGTATGTGTGTCTATATATATGTGTGTCCATATGTATATAATATATAGCAAAAAGAAAAATACACAGCACATATCTTAATAAATAAAAGAAAAAAAAGAAAAGGTTCTCTATTGACATGGCCCCAGTTGAATTCTTCTCCTTTCTTTCTACTGTTTATAATTCTCTTTCATTTTGTTGGACTTTATTACATATGTAAGTATTGCCAAACAAGAATTATTACATTTATGGTTTCAGAATTTACCTGAGTAGGATATATAATGTGGTTGTCTACAACTTGCTTTTTCCACTCAATCTGAATTTTGAGCTTCATCCATGGTAATCTATGTAGTATGTGTTGTGAGTGCAGTTGAATGCAATATGAATGAATGAATGTTGTTCATTCATTCTAGCCACTGTAGGGAATTTTATGTTATGACTAAATCCCAATATATGACCCATTCTGCTCACTATGGGCATCGTGCTCTTTCTGGTTCATTTTGCTAACAGGAGCAGCGCTTCTGGGAACATTCTCCTGCCTGACTCCTGGTATACACATGCAAAAGTTTCTCTAGGGCACAAAATATGTGTAAAAGAACAAGGTCACGGGGTAGGTTCACCATCAGTTTTACTGCCTAATGCCAGATTGCTCTGGCTTTGTACAAATGTACATTCCCACCAGCCAAATATGAAAGCTCAGGCTGTCCTACATCCTCGCCAACGTTCGGTGTTGTCAGACTTTGGAATATGTGCCAGTCTGATGTGTATGAACTGGTACATCATTAGAATTTTAATTTGGGCTTCTCTGAATACTAAGGAGCCTGAACACCTTTTCATATGTTTATCGGTCATTCATACTCCTATTTTGAATTCATGTCTTTTTGGCTATTTTTCTTCTGGTTTTTTTTTTTTTTTTTTTTTGGTTTTGTTGAAATATAATACTTTTTAAAAAAAACCCTATATTCCAGATACTAACACTTTGTTTTTACATGTGATAAATGCCCTTTTACTTTCTTTATGAAACCCTTTGATAAACAGGAGTTCTAAATTTTAACACAGTCAAAATTACCAATATTTTGTTATAGTTACCTTTTTCATCTTCTTTAAGGAATCATGTCTGACATCAAGATCATAAAGATATTCCGTTTTGTCCCTAAATAGAATATCTTCAAGTTTTGTTTTCACACTTGTCTTTAATACATGTAACTGGTTTTTATACTTGGCATGGGAAAGAATCCATTTTCTTTTTTCAAATGGATAACCAAGTGCCTCACCACGTTACTGTTTATTGCATAGTCTATATACCATCCTCCTATCATCTATCAGCTTTCCATATATGTGGGGTTCTGTATTATATTCCATGGGTCTGTCTGCTACACTTGCCAAGATCATGTTCTTTACTCTTAAAGCTTTGCAATAAGTCTTGATTTTTGTAGTCTCCTTGTCTTGTTATTCTTCCTGAGGAGTATAGTAACCATTCTTAACCTTTTGTTCTTCTACATAAATTTTAGAATCAACTTGTCAGATTTCACTTAGAACCCTATAGGAATTTATATTAGAATTTTATTGAATTTATAAATCAGTTTGGAGAGAATAGATGTGTTTACAATATTCAATATTTAGATCCTTGAACATCCTTCATTCCTCTGTCCCTCCCTTCCTCTCTCTTTTCCTCACTTCCTCCCTTCCTTCCTCCCTTCCCCCCCTCCCCTCCCTCCCTCCCCCATCATAGGCAAACATTCTAATTTGTTTTATGTGAATCTTACGGTCTGCATTTTTGTAAGGTATGCTTTTGTGTGTATTTTAATTTCTGTAAATGCTATTGTGTAATATCATTTATTTCTCTTTTTTTCTCAGTCCTGTTTTTCAGATACATTTAAGCGCTTATATCCCTATTTAGATAGTTCTTGCTAATGGCTGCATAGTATGCCTACACGTGAAGCTACCTTATTTTACCTATCCACTCCCCCAGTTATGGGCACCCAGATTAACTCCAACTCATCCCGCCCTTCTTACATACACACAAATAATAGTTCCATGAACAACCTGGTATAGGTGTGTGTAGGTAAATTTCTTTGGGGCTAGAAAAATGCTGTGTCATAGAGGATGCATACACTAAACATGACTACGTCTTGACAGATTTCTCTCCAGAATGGCTGCAGTGTGTATTTCCCAGTCCCTGCCTTCCTGCTGCATTATCTATCTCTCTAATCTTATAGGTATAAGGGACTATAACTTTATTTAACATTTATTTTCCTGACTTTGAGAGTCTCTTGACATGCTTTTTTGCCTTTTGGATTTCCTTTTCTGTCATTTTCCTGTGATGTGATGGAATGAACATTTTCCTATTAGGACTGCTGCGTTTTTTCTTACTGATTTAAGAGACATTCTTATATATTCTAGATATTAATCCCTTGTCTGTTTTAGACACTGCAAATAACTGCTTTATATCAATATACCCCCAAACCTCATTCCATGTTTTGGTTTGAGTGTTCCTGGTTTGCAAACTGTACTTTTAGTGTGTGCATAATAAACTGTTACTGATTACTACCTCAGCAATTAATTGGTTTTACTTCTGTCATTTTTGAACTTTTGACAGCTCACCAGATACAGAATTTGAAAATATTTGTTCCCATTACATGGATTGTCTTTTAATTTTGTTGATTGTTTCCTTTGCTGTACAGAAGTTACTAGTCTGATATAGTCCCACTTGTTTATTTTTGCTTTTGTTGACTTTGCATTCGATGTCAAATCCAAAAAATCCTTGACAGGAGCTTACCTCCTATGTTTTCTTTTAGGAGTCTTATGATTTCAGGTCTTAAGTTCAAGCCTTTAATTCATTTTGAGTTGATTTTTGTATATGATGTAAAATAGTGGTCCAATTTCATTCTTTTGCATGTGGCTATCCAGTTTTCCCAACAACATTTATTAAAGAGACTATTCTCTCTCCATTGTCTATTCTTGGCTCCCATGTAAAAAACTAATTGACTATATATGTGTGGGTTTATTCTGTTCTATTGGTCTAAGTGTCAGTCTTATATGAACACCATACTGTTTCGATTACCATAGTTTTGTAATATAGTTTGCAATCAGGAAGTGTGAAACCTCTAGCTTTGTTCTTCTTTCTCAAGATTGCTGTAGCTATTTGGAGTCTTTTGAGTTGTGTTTCATACAAATT
Source organism: Delphinus delphis (assembly GCF_949987515.2). Classification (NCBI taxonomy): domain Eukaryota; kingdom Metazoa; phylum Chordata; class Mammalia; order Artiodactyla; family Delphinidae; genus Delphinus; species Delphinus delphis. Next base: position 91,115,389 of record NC_082684.1, on the reverse strand, counting down.
TCAAGATTATTTGTTCTATTTCTGTGAAAAATGCCATCAGAATTTTGATATGGACTTTATTGAATCTATAGATCACTTTGGGTAGTATGGACATTTTAACAATATTAATTCTTCCAATCCATGAGCATGGAATATCTTTCCACTTATTTGTGTCTTCTGTGGTTACTTTCAGAAGTTCTTTATCTTGACGTAATTCAATCAATCTTTTTTTTTTTTCTTATGGTTTGACTTTTTGAAATATTTCCCAGGATGTCCTTTCCTGTTCCTAAGTATAGTAGACAGAATAATGGCCCCCAAAGACATCTGTACCCTAATCCCTGGAACATATGAATATATAACCTTACATAGAAAAAGAGACTTTATAGGTATGATTAAGTTAAGGATCTTGAGATGGGAAGATTATCCTTGATTATCTGGGAGGGCCCAATATAATCATGAGGGTACTTATAAGGAAGGCAGGAAGCAGGAGAGTGAAAGAAGCAGAGGTCAGAAAGAGACAGAGATTTGAAGATGCTGTGCTCTTGGCTTTTTTGATGGAAGAAGGGAACACAGCCCAAGGAATGTAGGTGGCCTCTAAAAGCTGGGAAAGATAAGAAAAGGGATTCTTCCCTAGAGCATCCAGAAGGAACACAACTTTACAGGCAGCTTATTTTTAAAACTTCTGACAATAAATTTGTATTGTTTAAGCCACTAAGTTTGTGGTAATTTTTTTTTAGCACCAATAAGAAACCAATATACTAAGTTACAAAATTATTTTCCTGTGTTTCTTTTTAAGAATTTTATAATGTAACTCTCACAGTTAGATTTTTTTTCATATGTTAGTTCTATTTTTAATTTTTTGAGCAACCTCTGTACTGTTTTCCACATCCTGGCCAATTCTTATTATTTGTTGTCTTTTGGATGACAGTCTTTCTGTCAGGTGTGGGATGATAATCTCATTGTGGTTTTGATGGCATTTCCCTGATAATAAGTGATGTTGGGCATCTTTTCTTGTGTCTGTTGGTCATCTGTATGTATTTTTAGAAAAATGCCTTTTCAGGTCTCCTGCCCATTTTTAATTTGGTTGTTTGTTTTTTAAAGATTGTGTTGTGAGAGTTCTTGGTCTATTTTGGCTATAAACCGTTTATCAGATATGTTGTTTGCAATATTTTCTTGCCTTCCATAAGCTGCCTTTTCTTTTTGTGGATGGTTTCCTTTGCTTCTCACAGTTAGATTTTTAATTCATTCATTTAGTTCACTTTTGTAAGCAGTGTTATAGAGAGGTCCACATTTATTTTTTTCCTAAAGTAAGTCAGTTTTCCCAACACCATCTACTAAGTTATATATTCTTTCCCCATTAATTTATGGTGCCACTTTGTCATACAGTATATGTAAAGTTTTCTTATATACTGGGCTCTCTGTATAGTTGGTCCATTTTTCTTCTCTCCATTTATTTGGATCTTCCTTAATGTTTTTTAATAAAGTTTTCTAATTTTCTCTATGAATACTTACACATTCTTTCTAAGATTTTTCTTAGGTATTTTATGGTTTTTTAATTGCTATTGTAAATTTTATATTTCAAAATATTTATTGCCAATTTGTTCCTGGTGGCAAAAATGTGACTGATTTTTGTATATTGATCCCATTTCAGTCATTTTGCTAATCACAGTTATTAACAATATTTTTCTGTAGATCCATTCTAGTTTCCTATGCAGAAAATCAATCATTGCGATGTTTTGATATCTTCTTGTTACAGATGGAATTGTTGCCCTCACACCCCCAAATTCTTATGTTGAAGCCCTAACTCCCAATGTGATGGTATTTGAAGATGGGGCCTTTGAGAGGTAAGTAGGTTTAGATTAGGTTATGAGGATGGGGACCTCATGATGGGATTAGTAGCCTTACAGGAAGACATCAGGAGTTTGTTCTTGTGCTTGCCATGTGAGGACACAGCAAGAAGCTGGCCCTTTGCAAGCCAGGAAACAAGGCCACAGCAGGAACCGAATTGGCCAGAACCTTGGTCTGTTGTTTAAGCCACCCAATTTATAATATGTTGTTATAGCAGCCCAAGCAGGCTAATACACTTCCTTTCCTTATATTTATATCTTCTTTTATCTTGCCTTACAGCTAGGTCTCTAGTATGTTGTTGAATCAAAGTAGTAATAGTGGGTATCCTCACTGTATTCCTGAATTTAAATGGAATGATTCTAATTTTTCACCATTATCACAATGCTTGCTATGTATTTTTGGTAGACACGTTAACAAGTTAAGGAAAATGCCTTCAATTCTTTTTTTTTGCTAAGGTTGTTGAATTTTATCAACTGCCTTATCTGCATCTATTAAGATGACTATATGATTTTTCTTCTTTAAATATTAATTGTGAACTTTTTTTTTTTTTGCGTTACGCGGGCCTCTCACTGTTGTGGCCTCTCCCGTTGCGGAGCACAGGCTCCGGACGCACAGGCGCAGCGGCCATGGCTCACGGGCCCAGCTGCTCCGCGGCATGTGGGATCTTCCCGGACCGGGTCATGAACCCGTGTCCCCTGCATCGGCAGGCGGACCCTCAACCACTGCGCCACCAGGGAAGCCCTAATTGCGAACATTTTATCAGTAGATTCATAATGTTCTAACATTTTATTTCTTGGATAAATATATATTTTATACATATTCCTACATATAATATTTTGATGGACTTTGTTTTCTAAGTTCTGGTTTAGGTAGGACACTGAATCTATGTTTATTAGATTAACCTGCAATTTTAGTTTCTCATATTCTTCTTGCTGGTTCTGCCACCAGAGTTATACTCATCTTGCAACATGAGTTGGAGGTGCATTACCTCTTTCTCTATTCTCTAGATTGAATAAGATGAGTGTTATCTGCTCCCTAAAACTTTGGTATAACTCATTTATAAAATTATCTGGACCTGTATGAGAAGGTTTGAAACTACTAATTCAATTTCTTTAAGGGTTATAGGAATAGTCTAACTTTCTGTTTCTTACCAAGCTTGGTAATTTATAATTTTTTTCTAGAAAATGTATCTATTTTGTCTAAGTTTTCAAATTTATAGGCATTAAGTATTAATAATATTGTCTTATTAAATTTTAATCTATGCTGTATCTGCAGTTATATTCCTGTTTCATTTCTAGCATTTTTTGTGTGTTCTTGCTCTATTTTTTTCTTGTTCAATTTCTGCCTAGGTTTGGTTATTCTATTAATCTTTTTCCAAGAACAGTCTTTTGGATTTGTTGATTCTCTGTATTAGATCTTCGTTTTCTATTTCATCTATCATCCTCAGTATGTTATTAGAGATTTTATGATGAATTTTAAAATGCCTAACATTTTTTGAGCAGTTGACATTGGCCAGGTACCATATCAGAATACTCACATACATATCTTAAACATTATCATATTTTGTCCTCAGGATAACTTTAGGAGGAAGATACTGTCATATGTCTTACATATTAGGAAACTCCGTTAAAGTTATAGAGCCACTAAGTCACGAAACTGGGATTCAAATCCAAGCCACTGTACTAAACTATTCCTCTATTTTCTTTGAAATAGAACTTAAAGAATAAAGACAATGTTTAACTCCAGGGAATAAATTAGTAATGTTGGGGTTTCAGTATGGTATGAAGCAATGGAACATTTTGTTGAGTTTGGAGTTGAAAGCAGCTCACAGCTGCCACCTTCAGCAGTATTTCTGTGCTAAAGATGGCAGAATGAAAGGGCCTAATTATCATCTGAGTCCTAGCCAGGTTTTTTACTTCCAGATATGTCTGAGCCAAAAAATAATTGTTGGACATATAATGAAGTGCTTCCTGCAAATTATCAAATTGTCTTGTAATGAATGATAGTATTTTTTTGAATGTCATTTTTGAAATAGCTTCTTTTGAATGAGTTTTCAAGGCATTTTCAAGTGCTGCATCTAGTTCTCACACTTACTTCAGCAGCCTGGAGGTAGATAGGACCATTATTATTCCCACCTTACAGATGCAAATATGAGAAGTTAAATAACTTGCTCAAGGTTACATAACATACATAAGGAGAGGCAGAATGATTCTCAAATGCAGACTTTCTGATTCCCAGCTTGTTCATTGCTTTTTTATTCATACATTCCACATATATTTATTTAAGAACCACTATATTTAAGGTACAGTTTGGGACACTGTAGTGTGATAGAAATTTGTATATGTCATAGATGTAAGACATTCACAAAAATAATTGTGATAAAATGTTACAAGAGAGATTCAAGTAAAGGGTTGTGGGAATTTCAGAGGAGGGAGAGAATTTATTTCTGAGTGGAAGGAAGAGGAAGATTCTGATATTTTTCTACTAAGCTCCAAATGAATCTTAAGAATTAATCGACATCAAAAACCCAGAGGGACTTTTTTTTTGGAAATTTTGCAGTATAATATTACATTACATGCAATAGAATAAACAGACCAGACTATCAAAGAAAATTCTGGACAGAATAGTGGGTAGCTCAATATATTATAATGCTACCCTCAGCTGGATTTAAGGAACTTTCCAGATTTCTATAAGCCCAAGGTAAGACCAGCACTCTCACCATGACAGCGCACTTCTCTGCTATTATAACCAAGAAAAAGGCTGCAAATGGAATCAGTGGCCTGCCCTTCTCCTGAGAAACCATCAGGACTAATGCCATTATGCCTCATTTACCTCTATCTCTTCCAGAAGTCCAAGAACCCAGGTCATCAAAGAACACACAGATATAAGGATCTGCATCCCCTAATAATCTACATCCTTCCACTCTGCTTTTCTGTCACTTATGTTCTTTTTTTGGCATCATCTTCCACATCCCTGGTCTCTCCTCTGAATCTTCATCTCTTTATCTTATGATCTATCTAAAACCTGACTCCTCCCTTTATCTTATGATCTATCTAAAAAAAGTCAAGGAAAGTAGTTGAAGCCCTCACAAGTGTTACCTGCTTTTTCTCACCCAGTCTCCGGACCCAAGAGAAGATTGGTGCCCTCCTTATTTGCCATTGTTTTCCCAGATATTTTTTCTCTTCTATCTTCTCCCAAAACCCGAAAGTAGACAAAACTACTTTCCACGCCCCCTTCCTGCAATCATTCTCTGATCTTTCAGTCCTACGACTCATTGAAGCTTTTAGCACTTGGCTCATAGTTTTCTCTCTGTCACTATTTCTGTCATTGTCTTGGTGACTTCAACAATTACGTAGATGGTCCATTCCACAACCTGTCCTCTCACAGCCTTGACCTCTTTACTTAGAATGATGTCTTCAACCAACCCACCTCAGCCACTTACTCTCAGAGTTAAACTCTAGACCTTGTCATTGCCTTTAACATCTTCAAATCTCATTTTCAAGTGCTCTATTCTTTAACAATCACTCCTGGCTTTCCAGCATTGTTATCCCAATACTCTAACCACAACATTTCTTTGACCCCACTGGGAACTTCAGTTCATTGCCCTTGCCCTTTTGCTTTTATATTGTACCTCTCATCCTTTATATTCCCTTTAACTAGACTAAGTTCCATGCTTCATCACTCCCTTGCATACAACCTAAACACCCTTTCCCCTTTCTAAGTCACCTGGCAAAACCACAGCCCAGGTCAAATACAGCTCTCTGCCTCCTCTTTTCCTGTGGCCAGGGGAGGGAAAATCTATTACTGCAAGAACTCACCCTAACTTTACAACCACAAAACTCAAGTGGACCCTTAGCACTGCTCAGCCAATCTTCATCTCTCTAGTCAATTTTCTTTCCCACTCTTTGAGAAGATTATTTCACACCTTCTGTCTCTTTGAACCTGTTCTCTTTTCACTCATAACTGATGATCTCACTTCCTATTTCACTGAGAAATAAGAACAATTAGAAGAGAAAAATGCTCTTCTCCTGGTAAATGGGATAAACTTCCCTAGTTCCTATCAATGTTTTTGTACTGGATCTCATCTCCTGTAACCTACTCAAGAACTCCGGTCTTCTACTTATCTCCTGAATCTTCAGTTTCCCCTTTTCTATCAGTAAGCAGACATGGTGGGAAATCTCTTGTTAGAAAAGAACCCCTCGTTCATCCTCCAGGGAATGAGGAAATTATCTGATTGGTGAATAGAGGAGCTCAGCTCAGCTCCTTCTTCTCTCTTTCCTCTTTAGGCTCCACCTGCCTAAAGAAAGCCCACATTTTATTCCTTTCCTTAAAGTTATGTTTTACAATGGCAGACTCCAGTGGGGAAGGTCTACAGTTGTTCAGTGCTGCCAGGAACTGGGCAGGTAATTCTGCCTAATTTTGTGTAAAATATTATCAATTGCATTTGGCTAATTGACTTAATCCACGTGACCTAACAGTTTTGTCAGTAATGAAAGTAGTATTCTTATCTTTGACTGCCTGTTTCCTATATTTCATAGATTCAGAATTTGGGCAGATATGAAAGGGATGTTTTCTTTTGGGTTCTCTGAAACTCCAACATCTCCCATCTTATAAAATATTCCCTAGAGCTTGTCTTTCTCCATCTCTCACCTGATTGTTAGAAATTCCCTCCATTAAAGCCAAGCACCCCAGGACTTCCCTGGTGGCACAGTGGTTAAGAATCTGCCTGCCAATCCAGGGGACACGGATTCGATCCCTGGTCTGGGAAGATCCCACATGCCGCAGAGCAACTAAGCCTGTGCGCCACAACTACTGAGCCTGTGCTCTAGAGCCTGCGCTCTAGAGCCTGTGAGCCACAACTACTGACCCCACATGCCACAACTACTGAAGCCCGCGTGCCTAGAGCCTGTGCTCAGCAACAAGAGAAGCCACTGAAATGAGTAGCCCACACACCGCAATGAAGAGTAGCCCCCGCTCACAGCTAGAGAAAGCCTGCAATGCAGCCATGAAGACCCAACGCAGCCAAAAATTAAAAAAAAAAAAAAAAAAGCCAAACACCCCAAGAAATTTGCTCTAACTCTCTGTCAACTTGTCCTTACCTCCTCTTACCTCTTCAGACTTTCAATCCCAACATACCACGAAAAAACTACTCTGTCAAGACCACTAACAACTTACATCTTGCCAAATCCAATGGTCAGTTTTCAGCAGTGAATTACTCAACCTCTCAACCTCATTTGCCATAGCTGATTACTCTTTCTTAAAGTGCTTTTTCCCCCGCCTCTTGGCTTCCTGAATACCAGACTTTGTTCTTGGAAACCACTGAGGTAGGTTTTCATCCTACTTAACTAGTTAGCTCACTGGCCAGTTCCTCTTCAGTTTCCATTTTCCCTCTCCCACCATCGCATCATAACTTTCAAACTATTATTCCCTGATTGTTCTTAACCCTCCTCCACTGCATTTTTCCCACCGTCAGCCAGCAAGTCACTTTGTGACTTCAGTAATGGCCTTTCCCATTGTTTTTTTTTTTCAGAGATTCACTTTCAGTGTTGTCACAGAAGACTCCTTTTTCTTTCAGCCCTAACTTAAATCTGGCTCTCCTCTGAATATATAAATATATTTGTAGCTCTTTTTCTACACCCTGTGTACTTCAGGATGGGGAGGGAATAACTAGCATTCTTTCACTTTGTGTTTGCTGCTTTCAAACCACTGCTTTTCCATTCATAGGTAAAATGGAAGGAGCTTCCTTTGAAGTTCCTTCTGTCTGGCCTCACCACTCTCTGTATTACTTTCTACCCTCCTCCAGGTCTCTCAACCTCCTTCACTGGCACCAAACTCTCCTTTGAGGGATCATCTTGCTTATTTCCCAATACACTGGAATAACTGCCTCAGGACCTTTGCTTATGCTATTCCCTTTTCCTGAATCACTCTCCACCCAGATTTCCACATGGCTGCCAGGTAATTTTCATCTTCTCAGTGAGGCTTTCCATGACATCCTTTTTAAAATATAAGCCTCTCAATAAGCACTGCTTTGTGTTTATTCAAAGCTCTTCTTCCATCTGACATAGTACAACTTTTACCTTATTTTTGTCTGTTTTGTTTCTTTAAAACAGTACCTAGCTCATGGTAAGCCCTCCTATATTTGTTTAACAAAGAAACAAATGAGTGAATAATTGAATCCTCCTGGGTGAATTCAATATACATCTAGCTGGCCCATTCCTGGCTTTGCCTGGGTCTCTTGAACTCCATGGCTGTCACTTGACTCACCTTCAGCCACCACCTGCCAACTTGCTCCATCTCAGAGTCCATGACCTCATATTCTCCCAGTTTTGTATGTTGTTAGACCCTCATCTCTTACCAGACACATAACCTTTTTGGAGAGCATTTTGGCAACATATATAAAGAGAACTAAAAATATTTTTTGAAAAATTTTTAATACATTTTATTTATAAGATTCTATTTATAAAAATATATCTTAAGGGGAGAATCTGAGGAAAAATATATGCAAAGACAATTTTAATTTGAATCTTAACATAGAAATTTTAATTTGAACCAAATCTAAATATTCATTAATTGGAGGGTATATAAATTATATATATTTATATATATACTCAAAAACACGATTAGATAAGTAGTTACTGACATGGAAAAATGTGTTATTTCAAGAAAGGTAAAAAAAATTCCAGGTTATAAGATAGTAGGTATATTATTATCCCATTTTTATTGTTTATGAAATAATGCATATTAAATAGCATATACAAATGAATCAGTCCACAGAGAAGTAGTGGTCTCAAAACGTGGTATTATTTCCTTGCTTCTTCCCTATTGGACTCAGACTGGTGGAAGGAGGAGAAGTAGGGGTGCTGGGTGAGACTTTCTAAGTTCAGAAATAAGAACACAGATCAGAAAAAACAAGATTGATTTGGTTGATTATATAATAGCTTCTTTATGTTCATATAGATAGAAGTTTCATATATACGTATATGAAGCTGTGAAGCACTTTCAGTAAATGTGACATGATTATATAAATACATCATTCAAATTAATAAGAAAGTCGCTAAGCCAAAACTAAGTAACACATATGATAGCCAATTTTTAAAGAAGAAATATAACTGGCAAAAATCGTAAAAGATTATTCAAGCTTGCTAGAAATGAAATGTCAGTTAAAATTGTAATGATGTAATCTCCCCATTAAAATACTAAATTAGTAGAATATAGGTGTAACTATGTACATACATGTATATATGATGTACCTGTATAAATATAAGCATGTATATACACATGTATGTCCTTTCTCTCTCTCTCTCTCTCTCTCTCTCTCTCTCTCTTTCTTTCTGCTCTGTTAGGTTAGAAGTTCTACGAGGGATAAAACTATTTTGTGTGATTGACTACCTTATCCCAAATACTCAGCTCAGTGTTTTTAACTTAGTATTAACAGATATTAATCTCTTGACTGTACAAACGCCAATGAAATTGGGGTGAAACTGGTGTACACTTCCTATAATTGTGTCTTGCCGGTTTAAAAAGCCATTTCAGAATTCTTAGTATTTTATCTTTTTAACTTTTCTAGTTTCTGAACATAATCAAGTGTGTAGATTGATGCAATCTTTAAAAAAATTAATTTTTCTGATTCTAGTTTTTTAAATTATGCTCTTTCTGTTCTTTGTTTAGCAGTGTAATCTACTTATTTACATCATGTGTTAGTGCAACTTACAAGAAAAATAACATGCCAGAGAAAATTGCATTGTAAATGTAAAAATGTAAATCAAATAAAAATCCCATTACAAGTCTCTGGTGAAGCTACCTCTAACATCAGTTACAGGGCAAAATATAGCCTAAGCAACCACTGCCTTGTTATGCAGACTATAAAATGCATTTTAAAAGTCTACAAAAGGTCAAGGTCTTTCTCTTTTTTTCCAATCATGTTGGGTAAATAGCAGGGCATTAGAATGAAAAACTATTAAGATTATGCTCTTTACTCTGGGATTGAAAGCTATGAAATATTGACAACACACATAACTCTAAAAGTGCTAGTCTTTCTTTTCAGCATTGATATCTGAGTGATTTGGGTTGAAAATATGCATAGATATATTGCAGTTCATTTGCAAATTGAAAGGGCAGATTTTAGAGAGAAAGCTACAAAATGGGCACCTGGGTATTGTGACCTGAGGGGTCCCACTCAAGCCAACAATAGAAATGCATGCCTTTGGGCAAATAAACATCTACCTTTGAAATCCTATGAGAAAGCAGATCTGGAGAAATACTACCAAAATGGGGCTTCTTGGGCATTTTTGCCATCATAAACTTTCCTTCACGCTAAGGAAGAAAGGTGCTTCTTAATTCCCAACAGTGACCTAGATGGGTGGGAATGAGGGGGTGGGAGGGAGGGAGACGCAAGAGGGAGGAGATATGGGGATGTATGTATACGTATAACTGATTCACTTCGTTGTACAGCAGAAACTAACACAACATTGTAAAGCAGCTATACCCCAACTTAAAAAAAAAATACTAGCCTTTCTACCTGTTGCCTTTGAAAAGCAGACTAGTATAAGGGAGAAAACCACTAGAGTAGGATTTAGGAAAATAGTGTCCAAATCCCAACTCAGTTATATATCAACTCAATCAAGCGATTAAATTATGTGAAACCTTAGATTAAGTCATTAACTTATTAAACCTCAGATTACTCATCTATGTAACAAAGCTAATAATATCGGTTCCATCTGCCTCCCAGGGTGGTGACGTCAGTTCCGGTAGCATGCACGTCGTTTTTCTTTCTGCACCTTTTTTCACCCTTATCCACAGGATTTTAGATTTGACCTCAAAGTCAAGTCCCCCTCAACAAGCTAGCAATCCATCATTTACCCTTTAGTTAAAAATAACATAGACATCTGCTTTCTTAAGAGTATGTTGAGATCATGGCATGGAAGGATTGAAAGTGATTGAAAGTTTTAATTCATAGGGGAGATAGAAGTCATTTTGAAATATAAGGTATCACCCAAAGTAAGACTTAAAGGCCCTCTGTGGTTGATTTTCTCTGTTTCCTTCACTCATCTTTCAACAACGTACGCATGACTCTAACTGATGTCTGCAGGCCTGGCCCTCTCCTAAGCTTTGGACTTCAACGCATCTGGCCATCTTATAGGCACCTACACAGGTCCCCATCTGTCTGAGCTCATCAGTTCCCGTGTGCATTGCCACCAAACCTTTCTCAGTCCGTGGACATATCACTCTAGCCACTGCCCAAGTCAGAAAATTCAGAGTTATCTTGCATTCCAATCTCTCTCGGCACTCTTATTTCATGATCAACCAATCCTGTTAATTCTTCCTGAACCATCTCTCCAAGCAGCCCCTTTACTCTCTTCCCTTCACTGCCACTTCCCTACTTCACATTCTCGTCATCCCATGCCCAATCTATTGAACTAACCACATAACCAGATTTCTCCTCCTACTGTTTTCCATCCTGCTGTCATAGTGCTCTTTCTTAAAAACAACATTGTCCTGCTTTAAAGTATTCAGAGACCCGCCACTGTCTAGAGAGACCATACTTTTTAATATGGCCTTCAGAACACTCAAACCTCCCAGTTCGGCTTCCTCCTGGCCCCTCTGCCCCCTCCCAGTCTCATTTATCCTACACTTTAACCTTCTTGGCTGCCTTCTGTCTTCCCGGAGTGCCTTCTACCCTGTCCTAACCCTAGACCTTTGCTCATTCTGTTCCCTGGGTCTGTTCCTTCCCTGATGGAAATGTCATCTCATTTGAAAAGACCCACCTGGACTCTATACACCTCCCAACCCTAAGCTTTAACTCTCAAACTTTGGTTCCCCTTCCATGTGGTACCCACAGCATACCTATACCTTTATTCTTCAATTTACAGCCTGGCACACTTTTTTTTCTCTATGTTTGTCTCTCCACAAGACTCTGAGCTCCCAAGTGGCATGGGTTGCTTCTTATTCAGCTCCATATGTCTAGTGATTGGCCACAAAGCTTGGATTCCATTGAGTATTCAACACATGTGTGAATGACAAATGAGGGGACAATGCATGAAGAGTTCCTGGGCAGCCAAGCCAGCATGGGAGTTCCAGGTGGCATGGGCAGGACCGGACGGGGAGAAGAAAGGAGAAATTAGGAAAATACTGATGGCAAACTTGCCTTGAAATTTGTGGAAGAAGCCAAGCACAAATTCAGAGAGAAAATGTCGAAACCGCTCTCTCCCTTTTGTGACTCCCCATGCAAAGTTAATCCCACAGCAGGTCTTCTCAGCAAGGCACCCTCAATAGCTGCCTCTGTAATAGATAATGATACCAGGAAGCTACAAATGGGATTCCTGGCGAGAGACCTGGGCCTCTGCCTGCCTGGGAGCTTGCCCCAGGATGAGCCACCTGACTGCCAGGTAAAAATAGAAGAATCTCAACTTCTGTGTTTTCTCACTCTCTTCACAGATCTCCTAGGGCCTATCTCTTTTCATCTTTACACAGCTTGACACCTCCGTTTGGCAAACCACTGCTAGGCCTTAGCATCAAACTCCACTGGAGTTACAACACCGTACTTGCAAAGGCTTGAATGAATTTCTTTGCACTCCCTGTCTCTAGGGCAAATGTTCTAATTCCCTTTGATTGATGGAGAAAGCAGGGAGATTACTGAGGGGCCTGGTCAAGGAGATAGAGGACCAGCTCTAAATGTTCATTTAAATATGCTGACAGCAAAGCCAGGTGAGAGCTGAAAGTGGGTACATTTCTGCTCACAGCTCTTAAGTTCTGCTTCCTTTTCCTGGGATGTAAGACTGTGAAAGGAGAGTTGGTAAGGCCCTCTCAAACAGGCATTGCTCAAGGGCATAGAGCATTTTCTTCATTTCTAATTATAACCAGAAGAACAAAAAGTCTTGGCTTCAACGCTCCCATCAGGAAAAAATTGTTTCCAGCTTATAGATGAGGCCCCTTGAGTGGCCTGGGAAAGGCAACCCAGGCGGCTCTGAGCATCATCACACACCCGTTCTCTCAAGGCCCCTTCCTGCCCTGCTAACACACCGCTGGCTGAAAGTGATCATTTATACAGTTTCTGGGCACCATCCCAGGGCATTGCACAAGAAAACTCATCACTCTCCCTGTGATGTTGGGTTTCAGAGTTCCAGAAAACTTCACTGTCACTTCTACTTTTCATCATGCATCGCCTATTTTTCATAGATGCCCCCAAACCAAAGAGGCCAAAGAAATATTGATATTGGCCACCAAAGGCTCCTAGAGAAAAGGCAAATCACACGGACCCAGCCTTTAGACTGATTCAGGTTAAACTTGTGAGCAACCTCTCTTCTCTCTCTTTCTCTCTCTCTCTCTCTTTTCTCCCTGTCTCTCCTCTGGGTCAGACAATTGAATCTTAGCACTGGCCTTTACTGAGATTATTTGTTCTTTTCTATAGGGTTCCAAGCTCAACCCTCAACTCCGGCCAAATCCCCGCTCTTAGCAACCACTGGGACCTTGTTAAACTAGTGTACAGTTCCTTGGATTACTTCCCAGGACCTTTTGAACACAGTTTTCTCCCTAGGCCCCCTCGATCTCTCAAGTCCCCCTTCAGTACTTTCTCTCCTCTCCCCTCTCTTGGCCACACTTAAACATCAGCTGCTGACTTCCTGGCCACCCGCTGTAGCTCATTTTCCTGCATTTATCTCATCCTGTTCCCTGATCCTTTCTTTTAAGCATCTCTCCCACTTCAGGGACTCACTACCTGACATTGCTATTTCCTCTCTTATTGTCCTCTTGTCTCAATCATTGATGACACATTGTATCTATTAATAATCATGTCTAAAACGTTATAGTCAACTGTTTCTATCTACCCAGAGAATCAGAGTACGTATGCAATGAATATAGAATTGGAAAAGAAGGCAATTTTCATTATAATCTTTTATTATTTTTTAAGGTTTATATTGTACTATTTGATCCTTTTCTGAGATGGCGTAGGAGGGTGTGGAACCAGGGAGCTTACTTAGACTAGAAGCCTGAGAATTATAGTATAGAAAAATCTGTTTTCCGTCATATACAGATATTATTTAATTGATGATTATTAAGTGTTAAATAGGAACAAAACATAGATTTCCTTACAATGTTCATACTCCATAAGAAAATTTGATGAACCCCATAATGGAATAGGGTTTTGATTTTATTTTTTATGTGTTATTTTTTACCGTATTTATTGTTTCATTACTGTTTTTTTTTTTAACTCAAGTTTTGTGTTTCCTGGTTCATTGTCTCTCCTCCCTTGCTTTCTTCTTGGCAGATGTGAAGGTTGAGAGAACATTCTGGGTGGATTGTGTGACTTACATGATATCTCCTATGGTTTTTGTGACAGGATAGGCACTCAGAATGGGGGAACACTTTAAAAATGCCACAAATTTTCTTTCCATATAAATGTATAATGAAGAAAGAGCGATAGAGAGACTCATACACAAAGAGGACTGTGTACCCAGAGGGTATCTAAGACATTTCCTTAGAGCTTAATATAGAATATCACCTGCCTTTCAATGAATTGTTTATAGGAAAGCTTCCTCTTGAAGTAGACCTTAAAATTGGTGTTATGAGGATAAAGAAAAAAAAAAAAGATAAAACCAAGCATGGTTCAAGAGTGTGTGTCCTGGAAATGTTCAAGGAGTAGACAACTTGTGATGATTTAAAGCATATGTTTTTTCATGAGAAAACTAATACATGGTTATTGTAGAGAATGTTGAGACGAAAGAAAGAAAGAAGGAAGGAAGGAAGGAAGGAAGGAAGGAGGGAGGGAAGGAAGGAAGGAAGGAAAGAAAGAAAGAAAGAAAGAAAGAAAGAAAGAAAGAAAGAAAGAAAGAAAGGAGAAAGAAAGAAAGGAGAAAGAAATTAAGAAAGAAAGCTAGCATCTTTGTGCATAAATCTTTATCCAAAATTTCAAACTTGTTTTTTTTTAGGATAGATTCCTGAAGGTGAATAAATTGAGCCAGAGTGCTGGAACATCTGTAAGACTCTTGACATATTTTGACAAATTGCTTTTCCGGGAGGTGGTATCAATTTACACTCCCACCAGGAGCGTATGACTGTATCTCACCTCACCTTTGCCAGAATAAGATAATTTTCAAAATCTTTGTTAATTGGATAAGTAAGAAATAGCATTCTTTCTTGGCTATACTTTGTATTACTTTATTTCTAGAGAAGTTGAAGGTTTTTCATTTTTATAAGCTCATTAGAAAATAAGATTTTTTCCAAAAAGAAAATCATGTGCAAATTGAGACTCTTGTTAACCTCTCTTATTGTTTTGCAAGTGTTGATAATAGTTTCAATGGAGGATACAAAGGTCCTCCAAATAGAAACAGTAACTGTTAAATAAGCCCATGCTGATAGAAGTAGAGCCATTAGCAGTATGTATGCTTACACAACACCCTGTTTTGGAAAGGAACTAAAAGACTGGATTCAGTCTCTCCAAGTGTCTTAGATTGGATTCTTCAGAATCAGCCCCTGAGGGTTCATGTGAAAATGATTTATTAAGAAGTATTTCCAATAAAAGACAACAAGGCAACAGGGAAGTGGGCCTGGGACAGAAAAGAGGCCAAACAGATGCGAGATATCAAGCAAAGTCGAATGGAAGGTAACTATAGTATAGATGGGCTTGCTCTGCAGCCATACCTCACAGCCACCCAATCAGGGGCCTAAGGAGCTGGAGTATTTATTTATTCCTCCCCATTCTCAGTCGTTGTTGAAGGTGCTCAGGGAAAGAACATAGACTTTTCCAGGCACTACTGACTCTCCACCCTCCATGCCTTTAGGCAGTGTGGGTTCCAGCAGCCTGAGGGCAGCCCTCTGTCAAAGAGATGCAGCAAAGAGATGCTGGCTACTGGAAGTGAAAACACACGGGAAGGCAGTGGTGCACAAAATGGTAAGAGGGATTTGAGGGTATCAGGGAGGAACACAGGATAGCATCTTCAACCCCGGGCATCCTGGGACTAAATACTGTTATGGAGAATAACTTACTTGACTGCCTTACGCAAAGTCAATTACAGTTTGTTAAACCTAAATGGACCTATGTTTTCATGCCAATGGTGAGCCATAAAATGTGGAGAAGAAACAGTAAAGTAAAATCTTGTTCCTGTTTGTGTGTGTTGCTTGATGAGTGGGTGGGTAACTTGAAAAAAGAAACCCAGTGGAAGAAGAGTCTAAGAGGATGGAGGGAAAATGTGAAAGAAAAAAGAAAACTGATGGTAAAAAGAGAAGTGGGATCTGAAGGCCACTGATTGGGAAATGAATTAGGAGGCTGGGTGGCCAAAAGCAAACCTGGAAAGGGAGCCAAATAAGGAGTGGACACAGGCTATATCCCGGTGGCCACAGCAGGGTTTGGAGTTTCTTGGTAATATTTTCTGTTTGACTTGAAAAGAAAATATAGATATTGACTTAAGAAATTAAATAATGTATATATTTGGAACATTCACAAAAAGATTTGAATATTTTGTGTATTAAAATGTTAATATTTCATTAGGTTTATGCAAAACATAGATCCCCTAACATGATAAATAACTGGATATAATAAGAGAGAGGGAATTTCCTGGGATTGGCCACTCAATCTCCATTTCACCCTCCTTCTATTTGAATAGATTGGAAATCTAAAAAGCAAACAAACTCTAAGGAACAAAACAAAACACATTTACATG
Organism: Delphinus delphis; assembly: GCF_949987515.2. Taxonomy (NCBI): domain Eukaryota; kingdom Metazoa; phylum Chordata; class Mammalia; order Artiodactyla; family Delphinidae; genus Delphinus; species Delphinus delphis. Next base: position 91,098,908 of record NC_082684.1, on the reverse strand, counting down.
AACCGAAAACATCTACCAAAACTTTTCAAGCTAGAGCCCTGGATGAATGAGTTTCTGCCCAAGAGATGCACTTGTGTGACTTAGAAAACAGAAGTAAGAAACGCAGGATCAGCTTCAGGTTGTTGCCATCGGTTAGGAAGATTGTGGTCTATCTGTGGCAATTTCTGGAAATTATTCTCCAGCTTCCTGGAGGTTGAGAAACAGTGGTGGTAGCAGCAACTCTCTTGTTTTGACTCCCTGATATGTGGATAACATTTGTAGGTGTCCTTTCGAGGTTTCAAGGTGCCTAGACACTGCTGTGGAAAGGGTGGCAGCTCTGGGCTCCAAGCAGCGCGATCCCACAGCAGCCCCAGTCCTGCATTTCTCCAGAAATCATTCCCAAAGGCTCAGACTAGAATCTGCTGCTGCATCCTCCAACGAACCTGTAAGTATCCAATTACCTAAATACCCACTGTTTAAAATACCTGGAGTGGTTTGCTTTTTACACTGAGCGCTGGCTGACCCGGGAGTGCACACAACGCCCCAGCCCCGCCCTGTGCCATTTTTAAATAATAAAAGGAGCAGTGATTCTCTTCCTCTTTCCTCTCTGCCCCCTCCCTTCACATCCCTTCTCTTTCTAAACACTTCAATCCAAAAGCCATTATAAGCATCCGCAGGGTAGGAGGAGTCCTGGTGTGGCATTGTAGCCCATTTAGGGTGAGGAGGGCATCCAATGGGAGGGTGGTGGAAGCCGTGGTGTAGGCCATCAAAGCCACAGCAGGATAGGGAGTTTCCTGTGCAGAGGTATCAGAGACTCAGTGAGGTGAGGAAGTCATGCTTTTGGGTGTGTGTGGTGCCGGATGTCAGAGCCTGAAAAGAGTAAGGACACTGTCTATGTGTGTGCATGGCTGGGACAGGACGAGCCAGTACTGGTGGTTGGACAGAGTGAGAAGAGCATCTGCAGGGCGGCAGCATCAGCGGTGGCCTGATGTGGGGTTGTTGGAGCCTGAGACAGGAGGAGGACATCTGTGTGAGTGAGGGGTGTGTGAGGGGGAAGAGGCGGGTGCAGCCCAGCACGTGGAGTCAGAGCCTGAATGGGATAAAGAAGGCATCCACGCAGCAGAGGGGAGTTAGTCCAGCAGCAACAGGATGTTAGATACAGACAGGGGGACTGAGCAAATAACTAAATGTTTTAAAGATGATAAGAGCAAGATTTCTCATTGTCAGAGAAGGTAGTTGCAAATACGAAAAGAGAAAAAAATTAGAATGAACCCGGTGGTGTTAGATTGGAATTGGAGATATTGATGTGAAATCATAGTTTTTGATAGATATATATACAAATTGGGTGTAAAGGTGTGACACGCAGATCTTCTCTAGCTCTAGTCACAAAGAGAGTCTGAGAGCAGCCCAATAGCAATGAACACAGCAGATGTCTAGATCTTGGAAACTAAATGCCATTCTCCACTCAAACGGATCCCTGAAGAAGCCCCAGAAATGGGACAGAGAAAGTATAAGTAATCCTGGAACACTGCATTGTGCCAGAAAGTACTGATGTGCCCGATGAATGATGGGGACATGTCAAAGGACACAGAACATAGCCTGAGGGGCTCCCATTGAACAAAGCTAGGACAATTTGAGCATCTAAATAAATTATGATCATAATGGAATATAAACCGCTGAATAGAAGAGGCATCTGTGAGTCCATGCTGATATCAGTAAGCCAATGAACAGGTTGAAAGTTTGATGAAGAGTAGAAATCAAGGCTCAAAGTAACTTCCTACAAAATACTTACTAAATACAAAGGAAAAAGGTAAATTTGCAGTGGAGAAGCTGGCAGACACTGGAACTGGCAGACAACTGATCAGCTGATTATCACTTGACCATCAGTAATGTGATGTTAAATCATGTTGCTCCCTAATTGAAATCATGTGCCACCTAATAGGATGCAGTGAAAAGAACCTAGCATCACTGTGTTGTCATTCCTGTCAAAACCAAAGATGCATAATCGGAATCTAATCATACAGAATCCTCTAACAACCCCAAATTGAGGGCCGGTCTACAAAATAACTGGTCTGTAATTTTAAATGTCCAAGTTATAAAAGACTGAACAGATGTTTCAAATTAAAGAACACTAATGACACATGATAACTAAATGCAACTTGTGATTTCAGGCTGGTTTATTTTGCTATAAAGGACATTACTGTGACAGCAGGTGAGACTGGAATGGATCTGAGAATAAGATGGTGCTAGGTATCAATGTTACTTTCCTTTTTTTTTTTACTTTCCTGGTTTTGATGGTTGTATCGAGTCACATAGGAGAAGGTCCTTATTTGTAAGAATTAGATCCTAAAGCATTCAGGAGTGATGGGGCATCACGTTAACAAGTTACTCTTCAGTGGTTCAGAAAAAACCATTCTTGTGCTGTTCTTGAACTTTTTCTGAACATCCGAGGTTGTTTCACACGTACACAAAAATAAACAAACAAACAAACCCCAGTTGTTTAGAGTATCGTGATCTAGACTCTCAAAGAAGGAAAGGTACCAAGGAAGGCACAGGGTCACGGAGGCACAGAGAAATAAAGAGAAGAATTTCTTCATCCTTGGGTAATGGCAGTGAAGTGGCCAGAAGCCAACATGGAGGCCTCCATTCAGGGGGCCTCAGTAGGGGTCTCTGAAAGGATAATACAGCACAGAACTGGACAGTGCGTGGGGCTAGGATTTACTGCTGGTTAGACCCACTGAGTCTGACTCTGGTGGGGGCGTCAGCGAGTGTCTTAATCACTAAACCAAGGTCCTGTTGTCACCACTCATCACATCCCAGTACCTCTGAGAAGAGCTCCCCCATCCTTGTCACCTTGGCAGTGCCACGTGCAGTGCAGACCCCACAGAGGCCACCTTCAACCTTGACGCATGGTGGGCAATGCAGGTCTAACACCTGCTCAGAAGGAGCCTCCATCATTCTTACTTGACTCATTCTTTCTTTGCTCATGACCTTCACTGCAAAATTTTTTGTCTTGTTCTGGTTCACATTCTGCCTCATCCCTGTGGCTCTGGACCTCTTGCCACTCCTGCCTGCAGCCTTAGTCTCTGTCTTTGCTGTATTTCTGGTCCTGATTGCTCTAGGAACAAACCTGGTTATCAGTCACATGCTAGGCAAAGAGATTGGCCTTCCTCTTTGAATGCCTCTTCCCGTTGAGGGAAACCAGAGCAAGTGTCTCTGCTGGAAGGGGTCCAAGAGATCCTTTAGCCCAATTCCATCATTTCACAGATGAGAAGACCGCAGCCTAGAGAGGCTACCTGATGTACCGGTGGTGACAGAGCCAGGAGCAAAGCCCAGGTTTTTAGTCTCTTGGGTCAGTGTACAGACTACAGGCTGTATTGGGGTGGAGATGGTGGTGGCAGAATTTAAAAAATAAAAGTGGAAAAATAGAAAAGGCCCTCTTAAAGGAGGCAGAGAATTCAAGTCCAAAGCTTGTCAATTTGATCTAGCAATGAATAAGGAGTCACTACAGAGGGATGATGTATTTGAGATGGTTTATGGCATTGATTTATTAACACAGGGTTTCTCAACTGGTATTACTGCTACCTGGGACTGGATAATTCTTTATTGCGAGGGCTGCCTAGTGCACTGTAGGCTGTTTAGCTGCATCCCTGGCCTCTATCCATTAGATGCAATAGCACCTCCCCAGTCTTGACTCTCAAAAATGTCTCCAACCTTGCCAAATATCCGCTGGGGTAAAAAATCACCCCTAGTTGAGAGCCACTGGTTTAATGCATGGATTGGAACCAAGGTGCCCTGGAGAAAGGAAGCCAGTAGGAGGTTACTAGAGTTTCAGTTCACTGAGGTGGTGCAGCCAGTGGTTTCAGATGTCTGCTTCAGGAGGCAGACCGCCTGCTTTACATCAAGACCAAACACCAGCTATGTGGTTGCTCCTGGGCTCGCTAACATGGCAGTGATATTAATACCTATCTTTTAGGGTTGTCGTGAAAGTGTATCTAAAAAACACTGATAGCAGGGCTGGCAAATAGGTAGATGTTGGATGTGTGAGGAGAAATGGAGGGAAAACGAATAAGCCTTGACTGAGTATGTGACCCGAGAACCAAGCCCTGCAGTGATGTCAGGGTGATGCCCCCCCATCCCCCAGGGTATTGCACCAGGTGCTGTGAGCAACACATCTAGACCATTCTAAGCGGTCTATTGACTAATGTATTTGCTGTCTAAGGATTTGATGACTGATTGGTAAATTCGAATTGTGGGCATTTTAGTTTCTACCGAAAGGCTGACAGGTCAAATTTTAGTAAACTTCATGTTGTATGAAAATAGATGAATCAAAGGAAAGAAATCCAGTCTCATCTTTGTTTCAAACACGAAAATAGGTATGGAGGTACATATTTATTTCAAGTGAAAAGAAAAATCACAACAATTGCCTGAAGCCCTGGCAATTCAGGACCCGTTCTTCTGTGATCTCTTCCGGCAATTTGCCAGAAAGGCTTACACAGAAATGGTTCCTAGTGCCACCTGCCTTCCACTCACCACCTGTAACACTCTGCAATTCCCGCAACTCCCCGCGTTCACGGGAGCCTTGAAGTTTCAGCTTTCTTAACCCCGTACTAAACCTACCACTAATTACAGTATGCAAATCCCAGACGACTGTGCAATAATGTTATGATAACACTCTGTGCCCTTGTTCTGGGTCTTCTGGAAACATTTTGTGGGAATGAAAAAAATCCCCCGGTGAACCACAGCGCGGCTGAGCTCCAGTGGCCTCTAACATACCACTGGTGCACATGAAAACACTCCAGCGACGGACAGGTGAACAGGTTTTACTTGGCTCCTGTTTGCTCTCCACGTTTGTATTGTTTCCTCTGCCAGAGATACGCACTTATCTTATTTTCCCATCCTCAAGATTTATGACTCTCCCACCAAGAGGCCTCTCTCCCTCTTGCAGCATTCTTTTAAATAATAATAGTAATAATCCCCTACATTTATAATACTTTATATTTCCAATGCAGTTTCACATATATTAACCCACTTGCGGTATTGTTTTTGCCTCAGAAATGGCTATCAGCCTTCTATAGAATTTCTAATTTCATTCTGAAACCCTGCGATCCTTTCATTTTGCTCTTTTAGCAACGTTATATGTTGTTCAGTTCGCAAGGTTCAATCTTAATTAAACCAAGTTCAGGATCCAAGCGGAAGTGGCTAGCAGTGAGGGGCAGATTACTAACACCCTACGGCACATTCACTCTAAATGTAGACGCTACCCTTAGAGTCTTCCAAATGGAATCACAACCTTATAATTAATATTTCCTGTCCTCCCTCCCTGTGTGAGATTGTCTGTCCCCGTGGCATTTCACAGTATCTGCAAGTATTTATTCTTTACAGAGTGTATGTTACCAAATGTGAACCGAGAATAGCAAGACCACGCTTTTCATTTTTCCTGAAGAGACAATTAAAAACTAAAAGCCAAACTCTTACTGTATAATTGTATGTAAATATATGGATTCTCCCCCGCAAAGTCCCTAGTTTAAAGAACCGTATTTTTAAAGTTAAAATATGTTGATGTGTGTGAACCCGAATTCTAGTATAGCAATACCTGTGCATGGGAACACACTAGTGGGTGTAGAATGGAGTTTTAAAGCACCATGAAATTTTGTAGATCAGTGTGCAAGGTAATGTCCATTTTGTTTGACAGCAGTATATCAATATGCATGAAGACCTAATACGAGGATAAAATTTACTAACAATTTGTAGCTTTTCCAAGTTTTCTCCAACCAGATTTAAAGGCACAGAAGAAAAAAACCTCAGTTTCCAAAAATTTAAGGTTCAATGTCAGGTGCCAGGAATTCCATATTCTGCTATGTAACAAATGTCTAATGTCTGAGAGGGAAGTGAGAGGAAGTAAAGAAGGGGGAGAGAAAAAGACAGCAACCACCTAGGCTGAAAGTGAGCAATGCTGCTTAAGGCTGGTGTACATGTTCTCATGTGTGACCCTAATAAAAGTGTGTTTTATAGCTGACTTCAGTGGGATAATTAAGTGCTCAGATGTCCCCATCCATATTTGCCAGTTGAAGGTATATTTGATAATTGGCTTTAATAGTAAGTTTGCATAGTAGTAACCGAGAGAAGAATTTGTCTAGCTGTGGATTTTTTCCTGTGAAAACCACGTTTTGGATGAACTAACAACAGCTGAAATTGTGATGAATCTAGAGCTCTACCAGAAGCCCAAAGCTACTCAATCCATCTGTAGTTAAATTATCTAGTTCCTGGTCAATAGCAGGCGACATGAAGCCATCGTTAAATGAACCACGTACCCTAATATCGTACTTGGAGAGGTTTATGGTCATTTGAGATGAGATAGCCATCTCTGTGACTGGCATGTCTCCAACTATCTATGCATCAAAGACTTATGCATATCTATCCCAGTCATTTGCTATCCTAGTGTGGCTGTGCCTTACAGAATTATGAACACCTGTAGCCCTCTCATATTAGGTCAGTACACATCACCTGCTGGTTAATAGCTTCCCAAAGAGGTTCTTGATGTCCCAGGAGACTAGCAGTTCTCTCATCATTGGGAGGCTTGTTGGAAATGCAGTCTTGAACCCCATCTCAGACCTCCTGCATCAGAATGTGCATTTTAATGAGATTCCCAGGTGATTCAAACGCACTTTAACATTTGAAAACCATTGCTTTACACAGTGTTTCGCACCTCCCTTTGGTCATTATCTTTTAAATCTGTATCAGGGCAAAGGACGCTAAACAGATCCTCCTGTCACCTGCTCTTACCCCACTTCATTAATGCCTTCATGCAGCTGCCAAGGCACAACTCCAACGATACAGGAAATGCACATCCAACCTCCCCAAGCCTTCCTGTGGCTTTCAGAATTAAGCCCGGACTACTCAGCCCTTTCTGGTCTATTCCCCATCTACATTTCCAGCTGCATTTCTTAACATTTCCAAGGGATGTGAGAGTGACTTGGGCAAGCATAGAGGTGGCTACTCTAAATTAGAAGGTCCAAGAGGTCTTCTGGAGGAGGAGATGGTTGAACTGAGACCCAGATGACAAGAGCTCACTATGCCCAGAACCTGCCTCCTTCTTTTTGCACAATCCATTGCCTGCACCTGGAGGAAATGTGCTTACCTTACTCTGCTTCCTGCCTCAATTTTATATGCATTCTCCCAGATTCAACTGAAATGTCATTCCTTTCCGGAGAGTCTTTTCTGAGCAGCCCTGGTTCACATTTGGGTTAGTTCCCTTGCTTTGGACTTACATATATATCAGGCTAAAATGGCACAGTGAGGGTTTGAGTCGCTGGAGGCAGAGTTTGGGTTACAAGATATTTATTCAGGGTCAACATTTGTGAATAGAGGATGAAGGAAGCAGGACTGGTCTATGGGCACAATCTGAGGAGTTATGTAATGGAGTTATGTAATGGAAGAAATATGGACTGAAGTCATGCAGATTTGGGGCCAATCAAAATCTCATGCAAGCCGAAAGTCTGGGGAAGCAGAGAAACTTCTCAGTCTGCAAAGAGAAGAGTAGAGAAGTCAAAGTCCATGGGGTCCACTTAGAGACAAACAAGCAGCCTCAGTTCTTAACCTACACCTTTTCATCCCTGAGAGCGGCTACTGTAAATGAAATTGCCCACTTGGTTTAGCCTATCTTGAGTGGAGTTCTGTTTGGTGCAATGAAAGGGTCCCTGGCTAAGGTATTAGATGACATGAATATACACCCACAGGAAAGTAGTTCTAGAGTGAATTTCTAAGCCTCTTCCATCCACAGCTGGCCACCCAGGTCCAGCTACAAGTGATCCAGATGTGGAATACCTCCAGAAGACAAGGGTCAAAGTACTGTTAGCCTGGAAAATTCACTTGGGTCTGCTTCTTTTTTATAAAACTACCAGGGGATTGTGAAACTCTAAGCCTTAGTGTACACTTGCATATGGGAACATCCTGATTCATTTTGAACGTCTGGAGAGAGAATCAAGGTTGTAAGGTTGAAGGGTAACAAGAGAGTAGTAGACCAGTTGTCTTCTTCAAATTATGTTACAAGGCTTGTGAGTGCTTGCTGTGTATTGTATAAAAGAGGGATTTCCATGCCAGCAGATCTGGCCAAGCCTGATGTCATTGACTAGCAAGCATGACCAGTACTGCTGCAAAAAAAGATGATGGGGCTTCCCTGGTGGCGCAGTGGTTGGGAGTCAGCCTGCTGATGCAGGGGACACGGGTTCGTGCCCCGGTCCGGGAAGATCCCACATGCCACGGAGTGGCTGGGCCCGTGAGCCATGGCCGCTGAGCCTGCGCGTCCGGAGCCTGTGCTCCGCAACGGGAGAGGCCACAACAGTGAGAGGCCTGCGTATCGCCACCCCCCCCCCCAAAAAAAAAGGTGATGAAAATGTGACTGCTGGTATTAGCTGGGATTTTCCCAGCAAAAGTCGAGGTGAATCCACCTGGAATTGCCTTGATCAGGGAAACTGGGCTATTCTTTGGCATATCTACTCTACTTCTACAGTTTTTATAGACTTTTTGTTCACTGATAGAGCTCTATTCACCTTGCCTTCACACATGTGGGTGTTCGGTGTTTGCTGGTGAGCATTTAAGGTCATGTTTATATATTCTGGTTTTGCACAGATGTGTCTAGGGATTGAAAACTTGCGGATTTCATTATGCCTCTCTTAATGACTAGATATTTATTGACTAGATTAATTAACACATTGTATATTCTTAGGCAAAAACATCTCCATTGTCAATGATATAATAGTTTCATGGGAGACATTGGAGTCATTCATTAAGTTACACCTTTACCCTTCTGGAACACAAAAATGATTCTAAACTATTATCCCTGGAAAATCACACTAAATTACATACATCAAAAGACTTAGGGGGAGGGCTTCCCTGGTGGCGCAGTGGTTGAGAGTCTGCCTGCCGATGCAGGGGACACGGGTTCGTGCCCCGGTCCGGGAGGATCCCACATGCCACGGAGCGGCTGGGCCCGTGAGCCATGGCCGCTGGGCCTGCACGTCCGGAGCCTGTGCTCCGCAACAGGAGAGGCCACGGCAGGGAGAGGCCTGCGTACCGCAAAAAAAAAAAAAAAAAAGACTTAGGGGGAAATCGTGAATAGTTCATTTCTGTGTAATTCCTAATATCTTAGCAGCATGCATGGAGGGTGATGATATTGGCTAACTCAAAGCCCTCACCTCTGACAGTAATGGAACACGTCAACAAAACTGTACTTTAGGAGATGAAAAGAAAACAGAAACCATTAGGACCATAATTATGGGCGTCAGCAAAAGAGAGATCCAGCTGGACTTTAACAGTAGATTTCAACTCATACCTGTTTAATTTCCATCTGGGTTCATTATACATCAAATAGCGTCTTCTCCGCATCTCATAAAATTCTCAAATCTTTCCCTTGGAGAGAGGGAGCCAATGTCATTTCTGACCTATTGACTGACGGATATCCACCCCAGGCTGACCATAGTTCATTAAAAACAATACGTGTGTTTTTCTTTATGTCATCAATTTATTGAACCCCACATGTTCATTGCTAGTTCTGAGGCTAAAAGGTTAAATTGCTGGTATTGCAGAAGTTATCTAACTTTTCTGAAAGTTATTCTTCATGACCTCAAGTTTGGCTCTTTGAGGTAAACCTCAGGCCTGGGCGTTTTTAGCATATTCCACTTCTGAGAAGCAGGCTGCTAAAACTGTTGCTCGCAAAACATCACACTCGGAGTGCTTATCGCCACTCCACCACTTCAGCTGTTGCCAGTAGGCAGGTTTTAATGTGTCAGCTCACAGAGCTCTCAGGAAGCTGCTGTCGCTTTTCATTTTTGTCCCTGTGAAGTTAGTGGATGTGCTCAGCATTGTCTGCCCCCTGTGGTGTGGGCCGTGAACTTTAAGCTAGCATGATACATGTGGGCAAACTGTCTAAGCAATTTGGGGAATTAAAACTATACATTTATATACCGCGGATGGGCCTTTCCCAAGGGCTCCCATTCCCCTGATTCCATCCTAGATCAGGGCCTTCAATCTTCTCCCCTCTGCCTCTTCCTTTAGGCTGAGATTGGTGCATGGGCACAATGAAACAGCATCCAAGAAAAAGGTGATGATTTCTGCTCAAAGATGTACTAAACATTTTTTAAACCTCATTATGTAAATGTATTACCCTAATACACTGATTCTTCTCTTGTTCAACAGAGCCCTTAGACACTAGACAGCCCACAACAAACTCAGAATATTAACAAGAATTCTTTTTCCTACTCTGTGACTGATGTACAAAGATCTAGCTAAGGCCATTTCAGAGATTCAGGTCCAAGGCAAATTATATTGTGTTTTCTTCCAAACACAATGTAATTTGTGTTTTTCTTCCAAAAATTTTATCTAAGCAATATTAGGCTAAAATTTTATTTAAGCAATATTAGGCTAAAATTAATTTCAAGCTTGAAATGTAAAAAGAGTTGCATAAAGACAACCTACAGACTCAAAGCAAGTGTGACAATGGGGCAGGACAGACTCAGGTCACTCAACATGTTGCTCTGGGTTTTATGGGGAGCAATGGAAGGGAGGTTCCAGGAGGACCGATAAAACTCAAGAGTATTTGGCATCAGCTCCACCTCTTCCCTCACCTGCACCCTCTCTAAGTCACTGCCAGGTACTCAGCAGTACTCCCCCAAAGAAGGGGCAGGGCAAGGAAGGTCAGAACATAATGTGTGTGGAGTCTCAGGTTGGCCTTGAAAGCAAGTGAAGTTCATCTTAGTGGAGAGGAATGGAGAGGCCATTCTTGTCCAGAGGGATCACAACACACGGGACTCACAGGGTCACAAGTGTGTGAGTGGAGACTAGAGGTCAGGTGGGCGCAGGTGACAAAGGAAGCTGGGCTAGTGGGGCTGCCGCCATCTTGTTTTCTCTGCCTCTGGGTCCCTATTTTCTCACAGCTGAACCACTGATTCCCCCACTTGTAGTCTCCATCTTGGTCCTGTTCTCTGCCAGTCCTCATGGAGACTGAAAGGGTGTCCACAGCCATACCCTCTTTCTCTACCAGGAGTTGCACACTCCGACTTACGTCACCATTACAGACCTGGCCCAGCCACACCTGCAGGACTGCCAGCATTGCTCTTCATCCACTAATCAGATGCAGACAAATTGGTGCCCCTGGAGTGATGCCTGGAATCAGATTTCCCCAGATGACAGGTTACTTCCTGCCAGCTCCCAGCCCTCCTAGGTCTAGAGTCCTGCTATTTCCAGGCCCCAGGGCTTGGGGCTTTCTGCCTCTGCCTTATTCTTGATGACCTTTTCTCCTATGTGGGATGGGAAGTTTTACCTCTGACCCCAGCCCAGTTGTTGGGATTTTGCTCCCCCAGGAAGAGCTTTTCAAGATGATTATCTGTCTCCCTCATGCTCTGCTTTCTGGAGTTTGGGCCAATGTCCCTTGCTGGCCTGATTGGGAGCCCCAGTTGGCAGCCAGCTGTCATCTGAATCATGACTAAGATTGAGGTTGATTTAAACACTGTTTAAAAGAGCTTAGCACTGTTCTTTACCTGTTCTTCCTGGTCCAGGAGTCAGCCTCTGCATCCCCATTATTTTCCCACCACTTATTATGACCTGGTAGCTTGTTATCCTGCTTCTTGCAAAAACACCATGCATTGTACTTAAATACAGTTTAATCTATTATCAAGACATGCTGGGGACTTCCCTGGTGGCCCAGTGGTTAAGAATCCGTCTGCCAATACAGGGAAGATGGGTTCGAGCCCTGGTCCAGGAAGATCCCGCATGCCACGGAGCAACTAAGCCCGTGCGCCACAACTACTGAGCCTGTGCTCAAGAGCCCATGAGCCACAATTACTGAGCTCACGTGCCACAGCTACTGAAGCCTGTGCGCCTAGAGCCCCTTCTCCGCAACAAGAGAAGCCACTGCAATGAGAAGCCCGCGCACCACAACAGAGTATCCCCTGCTAGCTGCAACTAGAGAAAGCCCATGAGCAGCAATGAAGACCCAATGCAGCCATAAATAAATAAATAAATAAATAAATAAATAATAAATAAATAAATAAAACTGCCCCCGCCCAAGCTCCAGTCCAGTCTAATTAAATCCGAGTTTCTAGGGGCGGGGCTTGAGCATCAGTGTTAAAAAAAAAAAAAAAGACATGCTGTGTACATAGGAACGACACTAGTGGACAACCTCAACTGATGGCCTGTGATGTTAAGATCTGCTTTTTAATGTAATAATAATAACAACAGTTAACACTAGTATAATACAATACTTTAGATATATACTCATTTGGTCCTCACAATAATCCCATGGTGAGTACTACTGTAATCTCCATTTTATAAGAAGGGAAGCCAAGTCACAAAGAGGGTAATTGACTTGCTCAAGTTTACACAGCTGGTGAGCAGTATGACTGAGATTGAATCCCAGACATCCTGACCCCTGTGCCTGCATGCTTCACCATCATGCCATGCTACCTCTCTGAAGCAGGAGGCCACTTTAGGTTCACAATATAATCAGTGGTCAACTTTTGGGATACTTTTGGAACTGCTTACATAAAATATTTCTGCTAAAAGAGAATTACTGCTAACTAAAGCTAATTTAGGCTTGCACTCTGCCAACACAAATACATACACACCATCTGACACAGACAAGTACTTACCTCTCAGTGTGCAAACTGTCAACTTGGGCAAGAGTTTTAGAGTAAAAATGAAACATAAGATATATAAAGGGATTATCACAGTGCCTGGTATATTGTAAACATTTGATAATGTTATTTTGTAATTATTACATTAATAATGCATATGTCAATATTATGAATTAATATGCAGTCTCTATACTACTGTCATAGACACCGTAACTTACTATGAAAAGAAACAGGAGAAATGTATGTAAAATGATGCTTCTCCCACTGTGCTCCCTTGTCTTTGGATGTTCCTTTAAAATGCATTACTTGACAATTTCTCTATATGTAAAATGGATGCTAAAATTTTGTCTCTTTCAACATCACAATAATGTTGGGAGGTAAGATAAAATAATTTGCAAAGTAAAGCCCTTGAAATAGACTATTTGAATGAAACACTCGGAGAGTTCCTTGAAAATCAGATTATATTTTATACTATTACCCCTATACACTCCCTAGAAATATACCATTTTGAAGTAGCTTTTATTAACAAGAAATAGCATGTCCAATAAAGGACATGAAATTATTTTCAAGTACATAAGAATGGGAACTTCTCCCTCTCTCTCTCTCTGGTCTATATATCTACCCAGCTTCATGATGGACTTGTACAACCACACAGGGTCTCACACTTGGAAAATCTCCGTGCTCGCTCTGCAGTCACTGTTTTGAAATTCTTAATAATTCATGAACCAGGGTGTGTGCATTTTTCACTATGCACTAGAAATTTGCCCTACAAATTACGTAGCACCAATCATTAGTCTGTAATGGCACCTGCTTACAAGGTAGAGTTGATTCACTTGGGGAGCAACTTCTCAGGGACTAGTAACTCCCCACAGGGGGTTAAGCTAAACTTAGAACAGAGGAGAATTAAGAGCATATTTCCAGTAAAGATTATTTCCTTTACTATTACCTCATCAGACACATATCCTGGCAAAGTGACTTGGTGAAAAACTAAGTGAGGTTAGTGGGGGAAAAAAACAACTGATCAGTGTCGGAAATACCTGCCCCAACCAGGGAGGAGGGAGTTAATACTGAGATCACCCCCATTTCTAGGATCTTGGATACTAAGAAGCGTCTCCCATGCTCAGCTGCCCATGCTGTAAGATGAAAGCTGATCACCTGGGGGCTGAGCGTCTCTGTGTCTCTTGTCCCGAGCGGGGGGCTGCACACCCTCCTTCAGCCCACTTTCACCTCAAACGTGGAGCTGCTCTTGTTTCAGAGTCAGTCATTTCCTAAAACAACTTTATTACGATATAATTCATATACTGTAATATCTAATGTCTACAATTCAGTGCTTTTTTTTTTCAGTATATTCACAGAGTTGGGCGATCATCACCATAGTCACTTTTTCAACACCCCTGCGGGAAATCCCGTACCCATCAGCAGTCATTCTCCGCTCTTCCCCCACCCCTCACTCAGCCCCTGGCAACTACTGATCTACCTTCTGTCTCTATGAGTCTGTCTATTACAGGTATGTCACATAACTGGAACCATACAATATTTGTCCTTTAGTGTCTGGCTTATTTTACTTAGCATAATGTTTTTAAGGGTCATCCACTTCATAGTATGCATCAGGACTTCATTTCTTTTTATGGCTAAATAACATTCCATTGTACGGACGTACCTCATTTATTTATCCATTCACCAGTTGATGGACATTTGGGTTGTGTTCATTTGGGGGCTCTTATGAATAACGCCACTATGAACATTCAAGCACGAGGTTTTGTGTGGCTCTATGTTTTCGTTTGTCTTGGATATATACCTAGGAGTGGAATTGAGGGGTCATATGGTGAAGCCAGTCATTTTTCTACATACCTACAAAAAAGAAGACCCTGCTCTCAGCATCACTAAAACCAAACTAGATATTGAATATGAAAATCCCTAAGGCTCCAGATTAGATAGTAGTGAAATCTTTTATATGTGGGTTCAAAACTTGGGGTCAGATTTGCTGAAACAGCCATGGCATCAATGGCTCTCTAATTAAGTAAACAAGACCCAGAAAAGGTTAACATCCCTCTGCCCTCCAGCACAGAGTAGATAATCCAGGATTTTTGCTCTACTTCTGCCAAAAATTGCATTTGGCATCTGTTTAGCATCACACTCTCTCCGGAGGCACTTTGGGAGGTCTGGCCTGGGACATATTTGTAGAAAAACGGGCCAAAAATTAGCCGCCTCTCTGTGTGTGTACCTAGGACAGATTTGGGAGGGAGAGTTTTGGGAGATGCTGTGGTCTAAGTGTATCTCTACCCCCTATTCATGTGTTGAAATGTACTCAGGTGGCGGTATTAGTAGGTGGGGCCCTTGGGAGGTGACTAGATTGTGAAGACAGAGCCCTCATGAATGGAATTAGTGTTCTCATAAAAGATGCTCTAGAAAGCTGTCTGGCCCCTCTTTCACCATGTGGGGATACAAGGAGGTCTGTGACCTAGACCAGGACCCTCAGCCAACCCTGCAGCACCTGACTGAGATTTCCAGCCTCCAGAATTGTGAGAAGTAAATGTCTGTTTTTTTATGAGCCACCCAGTCTATGGTATTTTGTGATAGTATCCTGCCTGAGCAGACTCAGACAGGAGGGGGTGTCAATTTGAGGGAAGAAGTTATAAAAAATAATGTGAATACTGCCACGGGAGTGTTGTCAGACTCAAGTGCACGTGAATTGCTCGAGTGTCTGATTCTGATTTAGTAGGTCTAAGAAAGAGGCTTTGAGGCTGCGCTTCTAACAGGGTCCTCGGTGCTGCCAGTACTGCCTGTCAGTTGACTCACACATTGAGTAACAAGGCTCTCCCGGACTCTGTGGCGGCAACAGGACGTGCTCGGTGACGTGGCTCCCTGTAGAGTCTGAGCGTCTCATGGACCCCAATTCGCTGCCCCAAATTTGACTCCTAGGTGAAAGCAAGCTTGTTAGGACCAAATATCCCACCCCTAATAACCTGAGGGGAGAGAGGGGAAGACAGGAGCACCACAAGCCCGGTTCTCCTCATGGAGAATCAGGGAACCACATCTGATTTTTCAATTCAGTGAAGCTCAACAAGCTTGATTAAGAACCAACTTATTTGAAAGCCCAGCAGCTTCATGGTGCAGAGAAAGGCCAGGGTCAGACCAGAAATGAAGAATAATTGAACATGAAATTCGAAGTTGTACTGTATTCTCCTGAAAAACGTTAAAGGGGGAAATAATTTAAAAGCCACGTATAAAAGGAAACGTTAAAATGCTTCTTCCCCAACTGCCCTCTAGGTCTCCCTAGACACAACCCAAGGTCTTAAACATCTTTGTTCTCACATTTCTCACAACCCCGTCTTTCAGTCTTACCCATAGAGACTTTCTTTTTCCTCTGTCTTCCCTTCCTTCTGGGTCAGCTTTTAACTGGGTAGACACTGCCTCTCAGACTTTAAAGTACACCTGGGATCTTGTTTAACAGATTCTGACATGTAGCTCAGGAGTGGTCCAAGAATCTGCATTTCTAACAAGGGTCTATGTGATATCCATGTGTGCCACGCTCTGAGGAGCAAGGATGCAAACTCACGTAGCCTCTCTGCTTCTTTAATTTCTCCTCCTCCTTAAAGTTAATAGGTAATGAATGCTGCTTGGATAGACTGAATGATCCTTTCTGATTCTTAGTTTTATCATCTGTAATAGAGATGACAATGAAGGCTACTTTTCCAAGGTCAGGTTGAAAATTAAATTTAATAGTAATATATGGAAGACCTAGCACAGTGCCTGACACACAGTAGATGCCAAATAAATATTAGTTTACTTCATTCCATCTTCCTAGATTCTCTATGGAGCTCTAGGCAGGCAACTTTTGTAAGTGCAAGGGGTAAACAAGCATTAATAATTGATATCAACAGGTATCCACAAGCCAGACATTTCCCCATTAATAAATGCACTAGTTATTGAAATAGAAGTGAACTATACAATTAATTGCTGTGAAAAAGTGCAATCATACTGACTTAGAAACTATACGAATTGCAGGGTGACATGCTTTTGAGTCCAAGCCAACTAAAGTAAGATCAAGATTTCAGAGAAACCCAAAGGCAAAGGCCTCACCAGTCTTTATTCCCCATCAAAGATTACGCTATCAAAGACTAAAGTAAGAAAAGTCAGATATCACCACACAGCTCCTAGCCTCTGCCTGAAGGTGGGTTCTTCATCAGAATGAGTCTGAGCCCTGGCTGACTTGGCTCTCTCTGTGGTGGGTGGAAAGGTGACAGGTGGGTGCCTGGCTCTCTAGTGGGGGGGAGGGGGGAGGGTCCTGCAGGCCTGAAGAACTTCCTTTCCAAAGGAAGAGACATTCTGACCCCTGTTTTATGCTTCCTCAAGACAGAAAACCTCGAGACCCTGGCGACACCCGATCATGAGTCTAATTTCATCAGAGACACTGAGGATCAAGATTCTTATATTATCTAGTAGAACACAGAAAGTCAAGCTAGCATGACTTCCAAACAAAGAGGGACTTTTAACAAGAGAGTCACAGACATTACACATTCTCATTCCTTATTGCGCTCTGCTGTCCATCTTCTGGGAAAGAGGCGTACAGATCATGGAGCAACTTGCTTAGAACAATAGACAATTGTCACAGTTTATTAATTCCATCTGCTTCTGACGGGAAGGAAAAATGGTTACATGGTGAAGTCAGAGGCTCTCAGGCACAGATGGGGATTTTCCTGAGGGTCTCCCTACAAGAACTGATGTATAACTGGAAGCATGATGTAAGGAAGAGACCTCGAGACATTCTTGGCCTCTGGGTTATCAAGGTCTTGGTCCCACCACTGTTTCTGTGATCTGAGCCCACTCTTTTATTTAAAAAGATTTTTTTTCCAGTGGAGAGCCGGGCTTGGAGCTGCAGTATTAATATGGATAGCGAGAAAGTGAAGAAAAGCAGGGAGGGGCTTTGGAGTGAGATTATATTACCTGTTGTAGAGTGGAGGATCTCTACCTGATTTGTCCTACCCGTATCCAGCTACTTCTAAACCAGAGAGAAGAGCAGTGCCTAAAGGTTTCTTGATAATTCCTAAATTACTCCATTTTTTATTATTTTAAGAATTCTTATAATTTGAGAGTATCATTTAGACCATCTTACCCTTAATTGGATCATCCCAGGAAGTAGGCCTGGTAGGGAGCCAGGATTCGTGACTCTTTAAGTGCTTGTGTGATCTTGGGTAAATAGTTTAAACTTTCTAGGTCATTATTCATAAGAGATTAGTGTCTGTCAGTGTTTTCCCATGTGCATCGTGTAGAATAAGTGTTGGGCAAAAATAGGATTTATTGATCAAATGAATAGGGAGAATGCTGAGTTAGGGTTAGTTTTCTTTGTCGTCGGACTTCTCAGTGTCCTTAATATGCTAATATACACTGGGACTCTCCAAAAACAGGCTAGAATATACTGTTTCCAGAAAAACTTTGATCACAGGACCCCTCTCCTTCAACCCTACCCCCACTTTAGTAACGTTTCCCGGGACTTGTATGAGATTGAACACATTTTAAGAAACAGTGGTCCAAATAATATCTAAATTTTAACTAATAGTTATTTTGAAACCCTTTTGAAAGGATATTGGATTCCACTTATCAAGTTGCCAACCTGGAGCACATTGCCAGAAACTTCCTGTAGGCATTAAAAATTCCATTTCTCTCAGGATTTTTATGGACATAATATGAATTTGATGTCGATCATAAAAGCACGAATGAGTCCAATACCTTCATGTACTGCATCTGAAACGAATTATTCAGGCCTTTGGGACTGCTCTGTTAATTCATTGAGCAGGGGAATGTTTATGTCATTTAAACATTAGCTCCAAATCTACTCAATCCGATGTTTTAGGCTGTTTTAAGAACACATCAGATTGATTTAATGGCCAAACAGATTGCTCAAAACTCCTTTTGAAAATGGTCCAGGAAAAAAGAATCGACTTCATACTGTTTGATTCAAGGGACATATACAGAATATGCTAAAGTTCATTATAAACCACCACTTTGGTGGATTACAGAGGTGTACCAGCGTCCACCAAGGGTAAATTCTGGTGAAAGAAATAATGAGTTATCAATGATCTTTAGAACTTGGGTATTCGTTCTCCAAGGGGATGTCATTGTACAGAAAGAAGTCCTAATCACAAACAGGTTATTACAGTAGTCTAAGCAGTGATGACGAACCATTTATTCGTTTTATTTCTTGGGTAATTGGTTCCATCTATTAGCAGTCAGCCACATATTTAAAAGACTTTTCTCCATAAAAATCTTTCCTCTTGGGTGTGATGGTCAGCTAAGCCAGTAAGCATAGTGGATTTTGCCAGCATCTTAGATCTGTGATGTCAGACACACCAGGGATTGGCCATAAATACCTCCCCAAACAAGATCTACCCAGTGACTCCTACTATTTTCTGACAAAAATAATCCCAGGATGGTGTACATTTGGCAATTAGTTTTCTTTTATTGTACAGCACAGATTTATGTCATTTACTTTGCTGTGCTCGTGATATCCTTAGAACATTGTAGGTATCAGTTTAATATGCCATTTCAGAAGGACTAGAGTAGCTGAATCTATTTTACAATTTGCAATAAAAGAGGTCCTTTCTGAGATGAGAGCACAATACTGATTTTTATGTGCCTTTCATATTTCAAACTTGGATTTAGTTGAACTACAAAATATTTACATTTTTCACAACCAGCAAGTTCCCATTTTGACAGTCTGACTGTAAAGAGACCCCCAACTCTTTTTCAGTTCTCAAAAATGTCCAAATTCCTGACTTTTCTCTTACCACCACCATTGCCATCTAATCTTCATTTTGGAAAAACGATGTGATCCATTTAGAAACTGAGGCTAAAATATGCTAACATGTTATCATGGCGGAAGAGTGATTTAATTCATATCCTTCCTGAAGGGATAACAAAAATCTGTTCTAGTTTGAATCTTGGACCAGAGGGGCTGAATGTGCTGTACCTAGAATAGTGAATCATATTAATGTTATATCTCCTGATTTTGATAATTATACTGAAAATAAATTAGTGAATATCTTTGTTCTTAGAAAAAATTGTTTTAAAAATCTGTCCTAAACTGACAAAAAGCACCACTTCGTAGTTCTCTGTTGCTGGAATTATACCACATTCATTTGAAAGGTGTGTGATTCATGCAAAACACACTTTATGGACTCAAATACCTATCACCTGAGACCATGCTCAGTAATTGTAAAACACAGTCAAAGGGAGAAAGAGAGGATGGCTTTATTGTCTACAAGATCGGAGCAAGGGAAAAAAATTTTATTTCCTCCCTTGAAGGTTAAATTTTCATTTCAATGAATTTAACAGACTGTAAGAATTTTTTGTTTAAAATTAAAAAAATAATTTTGGAAGATTTCAAACCCAGGAAATAATACAACAGTATCTGTGCATGAATTATGAAGAGTAAACTTATGTTAACATTTTTCTATATTTCTTCGGATATGCCTTTTTAAAAGAAATACTATGTTATAGTACACTCAAGTGTTCTCCCATTTGTCCCCCTTCTTCCCTCTACAACAGCAATCTCTATCTTGAATTCAATGTGCATCACTGCAATACCTATTTTGACACTTGACACATGTATGTATACATGTCCCCAAACAAAATCTACTTTTGTTTTCTTACTTACCTAAATGTTGTATTAGTCTACATTTTTTTTCAAACAAATGTATTGAGATACAATTCACATAACATGCAATTCATCCATTTAAAGCAAGGGTCTGCCACCCTCGGGCCACGGACTGGTACGAGTTCATGGCCTGTTAGGTAATGGGGCTGTGCAGCAGGAGGTGAGCAGTGGGTGAGTGAGCAAAGCTTCACCTGTATTTACAGCCGCTCCCCATCACTCGCATTACCGCCTGAGCTCCGCCTTCTGTCAGATCAGCGACGGCATTAGATTCTCACAGGACCGCGAACCCTACTGTGAACCATGTGTGTGAAGGATCTAGGTTGCACGCTCCTTATGAGAATCTAATGCCTGATCTGAGGTGGAGCTGAGGTGGTGATGCTAGTGCTGGGGAGCGGCTGCAAATACAGATTATCATTAGCAGAGAGGTCTGACTGCACAGAGACCATAATAAATCAGTTGCTTGCAGGCTCCTATGGTCATTTTATGTCGGTATATGCACGGACAGAGTGGCTGCCACGACTGGACGGCTTTCTGGTTTCACTACTCAGGTCAAAGAGGTCACTTCTGAATGTGAGTCTACGCCCTGGGTCATCCATAGAGAAATGCTGGCTAGCTGAAAAATGTCACCTGAACTTAACAGCGTTTTGCAGGATGTGATTAAAATTATCAATCACATTAAAGTACATGCCCTTAACTCACGTCTGTTCGCGCAGCTCTGTGAGGTGATGGACACAGAGCACACGTCTTCTCTTATACACAGAAGTGAGATGGCTTTCTACAGGTAGATCACTGGCCAGGGTTTTTGAGTTGTGAGAGCCACTCCAGAGATTTCTTTTAGAAAAACAGTCACCACTGGCAGCATATTTCAGTGCCACAGAATGGGTCTCAAAACTTGCTTACTTGTGTGACATATTCAACCTGCTCAATGAACTCGATCTGTCACTTCAGGGGAGAACAACAACTGTGTTCAAGTCAGCAGATAAAGTGGTCGCATTCAAAGCCAAACTGGAATTATGGGGGTAACGAGTGAACATTGGGATTTTTGACATGTTTCAAACATTAGCAGAGATTTTGAAAGAGACCGAGCCAGAGCCTTCTTTCTCCCAGCTGGTGCACGATCACCTA
The DNA here is from genome assembly GCF_949987515.2 of Delphinus delphis. NCBI lineage: Eukaryota > Metazoa > Chordata > Mammalia > Artiodactyla > Delphinidae > Delphinus > Delphinus delphis. The sequence goes on along the minus strand of NC_082684.1, from coordinate 91,077,515 downwards.
TCTCAGCTTTCAAAAGAGTTTGAGCATTACTTCCCAACCACAAAAGGCCCCCGAGCTGGGAAGGAATGGATCTGTGACCCATTTGTGAATAAGCCAGGTGAATTGATTTTGTCCTTGCTAGAAGAGGATCAACTGCTTGAGATCGCAAATGACGGTGGCCTTAAAAGTATGTTTGAGACAACTTCAGATCTCCATATGTCTGGATGAAAGTCAAGGCGGAGTATCCTGAGATTGCCACAAAAGCACTGAAAGCCTGCTTCCGTTTCCAACATCCTATCTTGGTGAAGCAGGGTTTTCTGTAGGGACAGTGACCAAAACGAGATTATAGAATAGAAGTTTGCACCAGGGACATAAGCAACACACTTCGGGTGTCACTGTTTCCCATCACCCCCAGATGGGACCATCCAGTTGCAGGAAAACAAACTCAGGACTCCCACTGATTCTGCATTATGGTGAGCTGTATAATTATCTCATTATATATTACAATGTAAAAATATAGAACTAAAGGGCACAATAAATATATTTCTCTTGAATCATCCCGAAACCATTCCCCCCCAACCCCGTCCATGGAAAAATTGTCTTCCATGAAGCTGGTCCCTGGTGCCAAGGAGGTTGGTCACTGCTGATTTAAAGTGTACAATTTAATGGTTTTTATTATATTCATAGATATTTGCAACCATCATCACAGTGAGTTTTATAACATTTTAATCACCTCAAAAAGAAATCCTGTATCTTTAGCGATCATCCCCCATTCTTCTGTCAATCCTCCCCCAACCCCTGTTGTAAGCAGCCACTACAACAGGAGTGGCTGTCTCTGTAGATTGCCTATCTTAGACATTTTATATTAATGGAAGTATATCATATGTGGTCTTTTGTGAATGGCTACTTTCATTTAGCATAATGTTTTCAAGGTTTGTCCATGTTCTAATATTCCATTATATGGACATACAACAATTTGTTTATCTGTTCATCAGTTGACAGACATATGGGTTGTTTCCACCTTTCGGCTATTGTGAACAATGCTGCTATAAACATTCGTGTACATGTTGTTGTGTGGACAGATGTTTTCATTTCTCTTGAGTAAATTCCCAGGACACAGCGTTGGTTTTTGATACACATAGATTTAATTCATTGTAACTGCCGTATGATACTGCATTGTGTTAATAAGCCTCATTTTATTTCTCTCTCCTGCTAATGGACAAGTTGGTGGTTTGTTTTTTTTGTCTTCTGCTCACAGTGCTGCAGTGATGTCCTTATATGTACCTCCTTATGTGCAAACAGGGACTTTCCAAAAGATGACCTTCACAAATGGAGTTTGAGCACATCTGGAACTTTCTACTTTTTGCCAAACTTCTTGCCAACATTGCTGCAAACATGTTCACATTTAGCATCAAGGTATAAACATTCTTATTTCTCTACATTTTCCCAAAACTCAGTGTTATCTGACAACTATTTTTTTTGCCAGTGTGATGGCTCTGACTTGGTGTTTCATTAGTTCACTTTTATATTCATTTTTCTGTTTAATAGTGAAGTTGAGCAAATTCTCATCTTTATTGATCATTTTCATTTCCTCTGCAGTTAATTTCTTTCTTAATTTTTGTCTGTTTTCCATGGAGTTATATAGTCTTTCTCTTATTAATTTGTAAGATGCCTTTTAGATATTCATTTTATGAATGAATTTTATGTCTATTAAAAAGAGATTGCAAAGATGCAAGGTCATCTTCTGGTCTAAAGTGTTTTCCCCAAATTCAAAAAAATTAAAAAATTTTTCCAGCTTTATTGAGATATAATTGACATATAACGTTGTGTAAGTTTAAGGTGTACAATATGCTGATTTGATACACTAATACATCACAAAATAATTACCACAACAGGGTTAGTTAGTTAATACATCAATCACCTCACACAATTTTCTTTCTCTTTTTTTGTGGTGAGAACATTTAAGATCTATTCTCTTGGCAACTTTCAAGTATATTATACAATTTAACTCTAATCACCATGCTGTACATTAGATCCCCAGAACTTATTCATCTTATAACTGGAAGTTTGTATCCTCTGACTGACGTCTCTCCACTTCCTGCAACCCCCAACCCCTGATAACCACCATTCATCTCTGTTTCTATGAGTTAAGCTTTTTAGGTTCTCACATACAAGGGATAGAATACAATATTTGCCTTTTTCTGTCTGACTTATTTTATTTACCATAATGCCCTCAAGGTCCATCATTTTGTTGCAAATGTTTCCCAAGTTTTAGAATGCTTTTTAATCATACGTTCGTTTTAGTTTTTAATATCAAATTTATCAGTGTTTTCCTTTATAACCTATGAATTTTGTGTTTTAGTTTTAAAATTCTCTCTTATCATAATCTTATGTTCTCTGTTTTTTTTTCTGAAATGCTAGGTTTTGCTTTTTTCAAATTTAAGTCTGTAATTCATTCGGAATTCTGTGTGTGTGTTTTCATGGAATGAATGGAAAATCTAATTTCTCCTTTCTCTATAAAATTCTCTAATAGTTTCCTTTAGATATCTAATTGTCTTAAGATCTTTTATTAAACAGACTATCCTTTCTTCATTGTCTTGAGATGCCACTTTTGTTATACACCTATATTATGTGTGTGTGTGTGTGTGTGTGTGTGTGAGAGAGAGAGAGAGAGAGAGAGAGAGAACATGAAAGAATGAGCAAGTAGGGGAAAGGAGAGGGAGGGAGAGAAAAAGAAAGGAAGGAGGGAAGGGAGAGGTTATTTCTGGGCTCTCTATTCTGCTGTGTTTGTCTATCATGGTGCTAATTCCCCTTAATTTACTTTAGCTCTATAGAAAGTCTTGTTATCTGAGAAGGTGAATCCTTCCTCTTCCCCCTCCTCTCTTCTTCATCGTCAAAATTATCTAGGCTATTCATTATCTTTTGCTGTTCCATGTATATTTTAGAATCATATCACAATTGTTAATGCACACTTGCTAAGTTCCAAAAAAAAAAACCTGCTGGTGTTTTTCTTGTAACTGTGTTGAATTTAAATTAATTTGGAAAAAGTTGATTAAGTTTAGACTCTGCTGAGATAAGTATACAATCTAAAATTCAAAGAGTAACCATTAAAAAATAGAAATGGAATATATAACTTCCAAATCAGTACAAAGAAAAAAGGAAATAAAAAATCATCTAGTAAATTGACATCTTTGTCATATACTGTCTTTTTACATGTCATTGTGTTTACCATTTTACTAGCACCTTCATTTTACAGACCCTACAAATCATCATTAGAATGCAGTTAATGAGGAAAAAAGAGACAAAGAAAAATATGGTAAATTAGAAGAACAAATGTTATAAGAGAAACAAAGTCAATTATATCAGTAACCGTAATTATTATCAATGAACTAAACTCACCAGTTACAAAATGTATACCCTCAGGCTGGACATTTGAAAGTCCAGCTACAAACTGTTTACAACTGATACATTCCAAATTATATGAAAAAATAAAAGTAAAGGGATGATATAAAAAATACTAGTCTGATACTAACTGTGGCAGTCATGAGAACACACCTCTCAGATCTCTGATGAAGGGAGCATAGATGACCAAGAAAGCAAGCCACTGTGCCCTGGATCCAAGCTTCCCCAGGGCTATTCCCAGCCACTGGCTCCATGTGGCAGGTGTGCAGGTTCCTGGGAGACTTAGGACTCCTCTGACAGATGACTCTGGCTTGAGGACTCTCTAATGACCTCGTTGAACTTCTTTTAGGCTGGACTGCAATCTAAGATGCTTCCACCCAACCTTCCTTCCCTCCCTCCCTCCCTTCCTTCCTTCCTTCCTTCCTTCCTTCTTTCCATCCTTCCTTCCTTCCTCTCTCCTTCACTCACGGCCAGGCTTGCAGTGCAGTCTGATGGCTCTCTCAGCCTCTCCCAGCTCCTTCAACATTTTCTCTGACAAAAATGAATTTCTTGCATGTTTAATGCCATCTTGGAGGCACTGGGGGGCCTAGATTTGTACATTACCCGCCCCCCAAAGCAAAAATTAAAAAATTGAATGAAAAAACCCCGACCTGTTATAGCTATATTAATATTAGCAAAAAACTGCAAGGTATAATGCCTTACTAAGAATAAGGAGAATCATAATTTAATGACAAAAGGAAATATTTACCAGGACACATTTACCAGGAGTAATATATATGTTACGTGTAACTAACTTGTAACCTCAAGGTGGCATCCAAATATACAAAAGAAATTGACAGAATTACAAGGAGAAAATGACAGACAACCGTATTTTTCCTTTTCAAATCTGCCTGTGCTTTTACTTAGTGCCTAGTGATTTTCTTAGGGTATGCACGCACAGGTCCATATATATATGTAGTATTTTTTTTTAACATTCTCACTGTATCATCCATGTTCCTGTCCTGTTTTTCCAGGTTCTGGAGCTTTAATCCCTCTTTATCTGCTTACCCTTGCACCTGGTGGCTTGACTCCTCATGTATTTATGATCATTTTCATTGTAGGCTCATTTTAAATAAACACTTCTCCCCGGCTCTTAACCCATCCCAGGGCTGTGAGAACTGAGAGGATTTGCATTTGCTTCTGCCAGTTACCTCACCAGTTTTTGTTTGTTTGTTTGTTTTTGTTTTTGTTTTGCAGTACGTGGGCCTCTCACTGTTGTGGCCTCTCCCGTTGCGGAGCACAGCCTCCGGATGCGCAGGCTCAGCGGCCATGGCTCACGGGCCCAGCCGCTCCGCGGCATGTGGGATCTTCCCGGACCGGGGCACGAACCTGTGTCCCCTGCATCGGCAGGTGGACTCTCAACCACTGCACCACCAGGGAAGCCCTCCTCACCAGTTTTGAGGCCATAATTGGTTCACTCTTTGGTGTGGGAGTTCCTAAAGGTAGGCTAGTGTGAATTTGGATGCCTGCACTACACAAGGTGCAGATAGGGTGACCAGCTGTCCTCATTTGCCTAAGCCTGAGGGGGTTCCCAGGATCCAGGACTCTCAGATTTAAAACCAGGACAGTCTTGGGCAAACTCTGACCACTGATCGCCTTAAGTACAGGCCTACTTTCAATTACTTTCACTCAGGGAAGAATTGTTTTCCCACGCAAATCTCAGGCAGAGATGGACAAGCTTCTATATCATGTCCCCGACAAGGATAATACTTTCAGCCAATGAGGCTGCCACCCTTGGGAGCTCCTCGCTTTATTCCAGAATCTTGGTTCCTACTCCCCTCTCACTCGGTTCAAAGGTCCTGTCTCCGGTACCCGCACAGAGTATTAGGATGCCCCTATGCCAGCCCCACTCTGAGACTCCTTATCCATTAGCTCATGTGCTTTCAACTTGTTTTAATTCCACCTTTGTCTCAGGCAACTGGGTGTTCCTCTTCTTGCTTGTGAGTTCATTGTGCATTTAAACATTTTATTTTATTTTTGCAGCATTTTCTAAGTCTTCATAGCTAGAGGATTGTCATGTTATCTCATCTGCCATCTTGCCAAGAGCAGAGCTCTTCCCATAACAAATTTTTACCAGCCTGCCTGGCCCTGCAGCAACATAGCCTATAAAATCCATAAAATACAGCAAGTTTTAAATGATTCCAGTTGATAGAACACATGGGTTTGCCAAACAACAGACACTGGATAATTTTTGTGTATTAGTGAGGGTTCACCAGAGAAGCAGAACCAATAGGACATACAGAGATATATTCAAGAGGAGATTTATTATAGGAATTGGCTCACACAATTATGGAGGCCAATAAGTCCCATGATCTGATGTCTGTGAGCTGGAGATCCAGGAAAGCCCACGATGTAATTCAGTCCAAGTCCAAAGGCCTGAGAATCAGGGACCAATGGTGTAAGTGCTGGTTAGAGTCCAAAGACCCAAGAACCTGTCTGAGCAGGAGAAGATAGATGGCCCAGCTCAAGCAAAGAGAGCAAAGGTACCCTTTCTCTGCCTTTTTGTTCTATTCAGGCCCTCAAGAGATTGGATACTGCCTAGCCACATTGGTGAGGGCAATCTTTTAAACTCAGTCTACCAAGTCAAAAGCTAATCTCTTCTGGAAACACCCCCACAGACACACCCAGAAATAATGTTTTACCAGTTATCTGGGCAACCCTTAGCCCAGTCAAGTTGACACAAAAAATTAACCATCATAATGTGATTCACTCTTTCTATAAATTATTTCTAAAACTGTGCTGTGCAGTAGAAAATATAATTATGGTTTAGTGAAACAGACACAAGAAATTCTTCTTTATGGCGTCTGTAGAAAAAAAAATTCCCAACAGTTTGACATGGGGTAGATAAACAAATGGGGATTTGTTTTTTAAAAACCCTGATATCGATCAGCTCTCCAGTACCGAATCTATTTCGTCTCCATCTCTGTGAGAACTGGCTGTGGCAGTGCCAATGCTGTGCCCCTTCCTGAATTGTTGGTTCAGGAGAAGGTGACCCCCTAGAAGAAAAGGTGGATGTGAAATCTGTGAACCGTAATGGTGTAGAAAAGCCCCTCTGCTGGGCCAGATCCACACATCCTAGGGGAGATTAAGTTGGAGGCTCCCATCCACACAGTAACTAGAGTTATTCAGTGAAAAAAGAGCATATTACTTTTCTAGAAATTTTGTAGAAAGGACAAACAAAATCTTGAAAATAAGATAAGCTCACTAAAATAATGTCTCTGAAACCCCAAGCTTTCAACATAAAAAAAATTAACCTAGAGAAGTAAATACTATATATATATTTTTGTTCTAGTCTTAATGATCCTACATATTCTTATATCTTGAACTTCTGAGCACTATAGCACCAGAAAATGTGAATAAGTAAGCGTTTCTTACTTTTATCCCTACTGCTGGCAGAGGGGGCTTTACTCCTGAAAGATTTCATTGAATACTGGATAAATGGCATTCAGGAGGTTATTTGGCTTTTGAAACTGGGCCAGGTATGTTGGTTTCGTACCCAACAACCATTTATTCTTCTTTGCTCACAAATCCTGATTTCACTGGGGTTTCCCCCTTTGGCTCTGGTGTAACTCCTGATTCATCTTAGTCAGTCACCGGAGTTCCAATTTTCTAGCCTATAATTGGGTATGGGGGTGGGCATGAGAACCAATGAGAATTAAGAGGAGATCTGGTGGGCATTTTCTAGCAAAGAAATTCTTCTTTAAAAAAGACAAATGATAAGCAATTTGTCTCTTATTTGACTGCACATCTACATTTGCCAATGATGTTTGCAGTTTGGGAAATCATCTCACGAATTTGAGGGGAGCTTGATAAGAACAAGGCCAACATGCTGAGGTTGGCATAGTGGAATGAAGAATAAACCAAGGTCCTGATGCCCTTGAGCTGTGTCATTGAGCCACGCTAGAGCCAACCTATGCCAGGAAATATTGTTACGTAAGTTGTAATTGCCCTTACTGTTTATGCAAGGTGAGGTAGCCTTTTCTGTTATTTACAGCCCAAGTCATCCTACTTGATACAATAGCAATCTTTAAGGGTCTTGGCTTAAAACCACTCAACTGGCCCTTGTAAGATTTGGAGGCCGGGGGCAGAAAGGATTTGAGAAATTCAACTTCCCAAACAGCCTAGTGGGAGGAGGGATGATAAATGTGAAACGAGGAGGCCGTGAGGTGTGACATCAAGGCTATTTCTAGAAATCTATCTGAGGTGCAAAATCGCCATTACCCATTTCAAGAGAACCTTCTAACACTGCTGGAGGTGCCTACTGGCTGATGATTCCAGGTTCCGGCTACTGTGGTTTAATTAGCAATGGGGCTCTTGCCTGCATCAAAAGTACAAAATTCACTGTTTTTTCTTTTCTCCTGAGGTACAAACACTGTCCAAGATGCGTGACACAGCAGCACCCACCCTGCAGCAATATTGGAGTCTCAGAGGTTGAGCTGCTTGTTTTGCAATTTAAAAAGGGTGGGAGACTTTCTACAGCTTTTCCTGAGTGAATACAACAGTTCCAAGCAGCTGATAACTGCCAAAGAACAAAAGAACCTGATCTTTTGTTTTGTTTTGTTTGCTTATTTGTTAGTTTCTCTTAACATTGGAAACAGCTGGTGGCTAAGGAAGGCTCTGAGGCTTCCAACTGCAAGGCTGTGCTGGACACACTGAGGTAGGTCTTGGGGCTGCCATGAATTCCAGTGCAGGAGGGGAGATGTCTACCCAAGACAGACAGAAGGACTTGCTCCAGAATTTCATTCCTAGGAAGGCCATGCTCTGCAAGGTCCTGCCAAACTAGGAAAATACCCAGAGCAACAGATACCCATCCTTCCACCCTGCTCCCCACTCCATCCAACCACGGAAGGCTGATGGCAAGTTGGATCCTGATGTGCACTGTTATCACCACTCTATTGCAGCTAGCTTTACAGAGACATGAAGACATGTCTTAATTTTGGGGGGAGGGGAGGGGTAGTGGGGAAGAAATAGTCTAGCTCCTAGCAATATGTTTCAGACTGTGCCCAGGAATTATTAAAGGAGATTCAGAAAATGCAGTGCTCTCTTCCTAGCCCTGCTGTCTCTCACTTTCCTCTGGTGTTCACGTCTGCAGCTAGGCTTCCGAGTCTCCAAGACTCCCTGGGTCCCTGGACTAGAGCAAGGCAGGTGAGAGGGAGGCTAGCTTCTCACCCGTTATGATTTTCCTCTGTCGATAATTGAGATGGACTCTGATGGGGAGGAAAGTGTAAAAAAGGGTCTTGGACTCTTCCTGTTTCCACCTTTCCTTTGTGTCTGCGTTAATCAACTGCCCGATGCTTTAGTCACAGCTTGCTGCAGTCCAGAGGAATACTTGGGATTTAGAAATCAAACAAAAGGAGAATCACCCAGAAATCAGATTTAAATCTGCAGTGGCTAAAGTTGCTTTGTTAAGGAAATAAAAGTGGTAAGAAGCTTTTTCTTCTAAGGCTACTGAACAGTTGTAGCTGGCACAAACAGGTTTGGGGCTGTTTGCATTGAGTGATGTGAAACCCACCTTGCATGTGGAAACAGGCTGTATTTACTTTGATTTTAAAGTTCTTGCAATCGCTCAGAAAATGGGGCAACAACTCCTTGCTCTGATTTAGAAGAACTGATGCTTTCCCTGTTAACTGTCAAGGCTCAAAATAATACAAACTTGCTTTTGGTTGGATCCCAAATGCCACCCTCACATCAGGAAAATGAGAAGACAGATATGCCATGGGAGCCCAGTGTAGGCAAAAATTACAATGCGTGTCACACTGTCATTTTCCAAAGTGACTTTTTAAAATAGCAAATAAATAAATAAAGCCAGAAAAACCCCACAGAGACATGTTAATGCCTCAACCTGGAACAATAAAGCTCTGTTAAAAACACTTGCCATTAGCCACCATCTGCTGTCAGCAGTTGGGGGTAGTCTTTATGTCCTCTTGACAGCTTTGCCTCATTCCCCCTTGATGAAGCAAAAACACTACGGTGGACAAAGCATTCAGGGGTAAGGATCCCTCAGTACTGCAGCTTTTCAGAGCTCCGAGCTTGGTGGCCAAGAGTCAATAGTCTGTTCAGGGTGCTCAGGGGTGCATATTGAATTGGAAAAAAATTGCTAACTGTATTTCCTTCCCCACACATACTGCTCTGTTCCTGTCAGCATTTTCTGCGCAGATCAGAGGTAAGGTGGGTTCCCTGTCCTTGACATATTTGGGGATTTAGGAAAATAAGAAAATGGCTTTCTCGCTCGGCTCTGATAAATGAGGGAAGCTGTGTGCCGCAGCAAGATTCTCTTGATCGGAATTCCCCCAGTGCACCTGCATTTTTTTCCCCATTTGAACTTGTACTTTTAGACAATTTAGTAAATATAATTCTTGTTCACACCAAAAATAAAGTTATTTTCTCCTTGTAGGGCTGTAGGTTAAGAAATCTTAAAAACCACTAGCAAGATAGATGACAGAGTCCCGTGCTCCCTGACAATTTGGTGAAGAACGCTTGTGCAGAAAGAGGCCCAAAGATGCTATTAATATTCTGAGTGCATTGAGACCACTGTTTTCCATTTTTCAGATATAATCTTACTGCATATGAAGAATATGACTAGAGAAGGGAACGCAATGCAGGTAGAATGTCTGAATGACACTCACGTGTCGTCTTTTTTCCCCTGTCTGGCTCTCTGTGATGGCACAGAGCCATGAAATGCACTGGATGTTCTAGAATGGTCCTTCAGTTTTTTTTTTTTTTTTTTTTGCGGTACGCGGGGCTCTCACTGTTGTGGCCTCTCCCATTGTGGAGCACAGGCTCCGGACGCGCAGGCTCAGCGGCCATGGCTCACGGGCCCAGCCGCTCCGCGGCATGTGGGATCTTCCCTGATCGGGGCACGAACCCGTGTCCCCTGCATCGGCAGGCGGACTCTCAACCACTGCGCCACCAGGGAAGCCCCCTTCTTCAGTTTTTGGACTACGTGAACTTCTTTGGGACAAAGCTCCTGCATTCTTTTGTGAACCTGCTTGTCACAGTAGGGGAAATGGACTGAAGCCATAGACACAGTCACCAGGCAGGCGGTTTCTTCAATCATCTTCAATCCCAAGGGTAGTGCCCTCTGATCCACTCCAATCATGGTTATTGAGGTCATGCCCTGTGACTTTGTTTTTGTGCCCTCAGGAAGTACACTGAGAGAGAAAGTGGGATGCAGGGGAGGGGCCCAGGCCGGCCGATCAGATATACTTTCTTTCACCGACAATTTCTCATTCTCCTTACAGCTATCCAAGGACAGTATTCCTTTGCATTAATCTCAAAAGATGGTGTACTTTCCATTTAAACGAGTAATAATAGGGACAACATCACTTTGAATCCATCCTGAGCACTCATGCTCTATTGGGAAAAGTTGCTCTAACGTTCTCTCTTCCTTTTCTTTTCTTTTCTTCTTTTTTGGGTGACAGTTTTAAATTTTATTCTTTGCTCTTCTTTTTCCAACCTTAAACTGGCCATGGATTCACCCAGACCAAAAGTGCCACACTGTATACTGGTCTGCAGTCGTCTGGAAAACTCTAAGGAACCAGCAGACATTCTTCTTAAGGGCAAGAACCACCGCTCTAGGAATTGATGTTCTCTTGAAAGATTCCAATAATGAATATTTTGCATACATATATGATTCATGGGTCAAAAGTTTCCTTCATCTAGTTGTACCATGATGGTCTCTCAGGCAGCATGAAGGACCTAAGCCTAGAATAACTTTAATAACGGGAGTTTATTGCAATCCCTGTGGTATATCACTTGCCCTCAGGGAGAATAAGAATGCCCACTGTTTGGAATATTGCTCAGACTCAAAGAAGGAATTGTCTCGTGCAAATCAGTAATCATAATTCCCAGGAGAGAGGATATGATCAGGTTAGTTTTCACCATTATGTACCAAACACCCGACATAATCAGAGGTTCACCTCATGGTCAGTTGGTCTTCCTCGTATCTAGACCAGTCATCATTTTCATCAACTTTATCACCATTATCATCCCCAACACTTACACAGGCCCTGTTCTAAGCATCTGACATACATAAACTCAATTGTGTCAACAACCCCACGAAGTAAACACTACCATTATCCTCATTTTACAGATAAGGAAGTTAGGCACAGCAAGGTTAAGCTACTTGCCCAAGGTCACCCAGTAACCTTGGAGGAGCCAGAATGCTGGCCTAGGGCCCATGCTATTAATTGACAGCTCATTCAAACATGCATGCTGGCCAAGGGGATCCCCGATTCAGTCAGGGAGGCTGACGAAGGTGAATAATGCTCCACTGGGTCCTAGAGGCCCCTTGCTCTGCTGGCTAAATTTCTTTGATGGCTGGATCCTGGGGAAGTTCCGGGATCCTCAGGGAAGTGCTGGTGTAGCCGTTTTAGGGCTGGAGGGAGAGGCTGTTTTCCAATTGGTAAGGAGGAAGTATTTTGGTATTTTAATTATGGGCCGTCCCCAGCGGCACGTACAGCCCTCTGAACACGTATGCACACTTACAGGACTCAAATGCAGCTTAGTTCTCCTTGATTGAGAGTCCCTTTTCCTTTAGGCAAAAATAAAGGCACCGGTTATACCACCTTCCCTCCAACACATACATTCTCCTGTTTCAGTAACCAGTAATGAACAATTGGTAATGAACAATTTATTTCAGAATCAAACAATATCTACATGTGTAATTTTGGACTCTGTATCCAAAATTAGTTCATATGTTAGTTCATATGAGATTAGTTCAGATAGCAAAGTTCACATGTATAACTCATTTCCTAAGATGATTATTATAAGGGAAAACTATGTTCTGAGGACCAGACGGCATCTCCTTTTGCATTTAAAAGGTACAGGTCTGGTTAACAATGCAGTAGTTCTAGCTAAGTTGAGCCCAAGTGAAATTAGGAAAGAGTCAAATATATTTAGAACTCATTTATAAAAAGACTTCATTTAATGAGATTAGCAAGCCTTGAAAGAATGAAGAAGGCATATACTGGTGTAAAGCTAAAATTACCACCCAGTACTTTAAACACGTGTGCTGACTTAAATATGTTACTGAATGCAAATAACACACTCTAAGAGAAAAACTCTTTTAGGAGTAACACCCACTGAAAACAAATTGTGATTTCAAGTCCAATGTTGTAATCATCTTTCACACACAAGGTCCGTATTATACTAGTGGAGGAATTGACTTACTTCATCAAATATAAGCCAAAAACAGCCTTTCCCCTCCCCCACCAAATTCTGAGTGAGCTATTGTAACCTGGACAAGGTAAAACACCTCCTTTTTATGCCTTGTAAGTTTCACTAGTAGGCAGTTCAAGAGTTAAAAAAACAACAGTCACAACCATCCAGGGCAGTCAAAGTGGTTTTCAGTTGCTTCCCCTTCACCTATCAGAAAAGATGCATTAAGGAGATTCTGCAAGGTCCTGAAGCAGGCAGGATTCTGGGTTAGTTCCCAGGGTCTCATAGGCAATTCTTCTGGAATTATTTCTAATTCAGAGAAGACAGCTTTAAGGAAGGAAGGAGGCAAATCTCCTGGATGTGCTATCACCTGGAGAAGCTTCAGAGCCTCACCCTCTCTTTTTTTAAAAAAAACTGTAATAAACAGGCCTAATGGCATACCTTGAAATTGCCTTGGAGGATCAAACTCCAGCGTGATGAAAGTGTGAAAACTCCATTTTTCTCTTATTAAAATGGTCCCAAGCTTGGGGCATTTAATCTGGAAAGTCTGGTTTTGTTTGTCTCCAGTTCTCCATGAATAGGGGACCAGCATCTGCCGATTGTCAAAGTTGCGGGGCGGCGGGGGGGTGGGGGGGGAGACAGGATTGAACACATCTGATGTGGCAGCTCTTCTCACCTCCCAAGTCTTTACATTTTCCATGTTGTGCCTGAATTATATGCCCAGGAGAATTTAAGTCCTCTTCTCTGACAGCCTTGTAGCTTATATCAACTCTGAGTTTTAGAAGAAATAAGGAAAACTTACAGTGTTGAAAATGGTCCCTTTGTGACAACAGTATCCCTCAGTTTGATACCTACTCAGGTTGAGAGCATTCCCTTAACCTCAAACGTGCCAGTCCTTCGTAAACCACTTCTCCTCTAGAGGATGGAAGTACGGCCCAGCTCAATACTCTAATCCCAGTTACAAGCCAATGGGGTGGATTCCTGAGCTTCAGGTTAAGACTTACTTCCTTGACTGTAAAGGACAAAGGGGGCTTCCCTGGTGGCGCAGTGGTTGAGAATCTGCCTGCCAATGCAGCGGACACGGGTTCGAGCCCTGGTCTGGGAAGATCCCACATGCCGCGGAGCAACTGGGCCCATGAGCCACAACTACTGAGCCTGCTGGAGCCTGTGCTCCGCAACAAGAGAGACCGCGACAGTGAGAGACCCGAGTAACGCGATGAAGAGTGGCCCCCGCTCGCCGCCCTCGCACAGAAATGAAGACCCCACACAGCCCTAAATAAATAAATTTAAAGGACAAAGGTCACTCTGGTTTGACATATTCCATTCTGGGGGCGGGGGGGCATTTTCTTCCTTATTAGAACTGCAGTGTTTTACGGTACACGGGCCTCTCACTGCTGCAGCCTCTCCCGTTGCGGAGCACAGGCTGCGGACGCGCTAGCTCAGCAGCCATGGCTCATGGGCCCAGCCGCTCCGCAGTATGTGGGATCCTCTTGGACCCGGGCGCGAACCCGTGTCCCCTGCATCGGCAGGCGGACTCTCAACCACTGCGCCACCAGGGAAGCCCAGAACTGTCGTGTTTTAAATGAGGACAACAATGAGTAATGACCAAGGATAAAGGTAGAACTGAGGTCAAAGAAAAACCTAATCATAACTTCTGAACCTTCTACCACCATCTTAATGCAATCTGAAATATAATTTCTATTCTAGGACAGGTGAGAAAACTCTGCCGTAATCCAGTCAATCTTAGGGGTTTTTTCTTCCCCTCACCTGCTAAAAATCACCCAGTGCAAGAAGCTGAGAAGCACTTCTGGTGGGATATTCATACTGTGGTATATCTAACTTTGTCAGACTTTTGTCTATATATTTGTGTTGCTTCTCGACTCTTTCAGAGGTGGCCCAAGTCAACTGGTTCATTCTACAGAAGAAGAAACTGAGCTGTCTGAGAGAGGAAGTGACTTAGCTAAGATTCCAGTGTGAGAGAGAGGAAAACCTGAGATTAGATGTCAACATTCTCAATACTTATTTGAGTTCATTACCACCCCATGCCCAATGATACAATTCACCACTTAAATAAAAATCAAGTTATAGTAGCAACTTCCAATCCACTGAATGGGAAAAAGGTTTGGTAGATAAATATCCATGCAAGAGGAAGGAGAAGAATCTAGGGGGAAAAAAGTTCAGTCTAACTTTGTTCCCCAAGCTCACAATATACTTTTCTCAAATAATTTATTTTTATATACCAGGTACAATTTTACATTCAACATGAGACGGAAGTAGGGTGCGTTTCCAATTGAAGGTTAATCCAAGGTAGGTCATGGGTAGAATTTTATTGGGAAGGGAATGGAAAACATGTGTTTGAAGTAACCTACAAGACACTCACTGCTTATTTCAGACGCCTCATGTCTCAAGTCCATTCATGATCCAGGACTCTCTAAACCATAGACATAGCCATCACTCATCAAGAATAAAATCTGAAGCCTAATTTATTTTTCTACAGCAGTTCAGTAGATTGTCTTCCCAGTTTAAAAAATGTATAAATCAGAGCTTCTTTTAAGAACATCTATGTGCTAGGGGAATTTAATGTTTTCATTTTGAATTAAGGTAAAAGCTACATGCAGAACAGTGCATATAAGTGTTTTCTTTTGCTGAATCATCACAGACTGAACACATTCACATAAGCAACACCTAGATCAGGAAACAGCACATTACTAGCATCCCCTCTGGCCCTCTGTCAGTCACTAACAAACCCCCCCTGTAATCACGCTGCTGCTTTCTAACCACACGCTAGTATCTCCTGTTTTGTACTTATAAATGGAATGATGTAGTGTGTACTTTTTGGGGTGTGATTTCTTTTGCTTAGTCTTGTGTTTGTGAGAATCATCCATATTGTTGCATGTATTTCTAATGGTTCATCCACGGTGCAACTATATTACAGTTTACTTAACCAATGTACTCTTGTTGGGTGTTTAGGTATTTATCGTAAAGATTTTTTGTTGTGTTGAATTGTTTGTAGAAAACATTGTCTCAAAGGCAATACATTCACCTTTTAGAAGAGTGGTATATTCCACTAAAGGAGAATACTAGCTCACCCTACGGAATTATTTTCCAAAATCTAGTTTGTTTTTCTCTGCATGTGTGTGTACATTTTAACGTACTGTCTTCCCAACCAGCAGTTTCCATTGAGCCTTTCAGAGGCTAGAACCTCAGGCTGCGCTGAGGAGCCTGCTGCAGTCAAAATGAATGGCGAGATGACTGTGACATTAGTAAACAGGTAATTCATTTCCCATGTCATTGTTCCTCACCTCAAGCTGGTTAGCCAACTCTTTTCGAAAACCTCAACTTGTTTGACCTACTACAAGTTACAGTCCATTTCGAGTCATTCGGTGTAAAATACAATCTTGTCAAAGTGAAGACACCTGCTCCCGGCAGGAGGGTTACGCACCAACTGCCAAGTCCTTTGTTACGGTGTCTAGAAACAAAATGATCTTTCCATCTGGAATGTGTCTACAACTGTGACTGCTGGCCTTGGGTTGACTGCCAACCTCTGGTAGCAGGATGAGGCAGAGAAACATGGGAGGAGGGCACTGGGAAATGGATTCTGATGAGTTCTTGATATTGTGATTTTCAAGTTAATTTTCTCCAAGGGAAGAGTATTTACTTCCTGGGTGACCTCAGCAAAATGCACTATTTCTAAGTCTGGTTTCTTCTTCTGTGACTCCAGTCCTAGTGTATTTACTTCTTCTGGGCTATTTTGAATTTTTGAAAAGTCTTTCATTAATTTTCATTTTTCTCTGAAATAATCTCCTTTATGGAAGACAAACTCTTGATTGGGTTCCTAGGCTTTCTTCAAGGCAGGAGAAGCCAGTGGGCCTCTGAGCTACTTCACTCCCTGACGTGACAGCATGGGACGCTGGAATCCTCCAATGGCCTCCATCAGGAAGACAGCTCTGTCACCATGACACACATGGATTAGCCCTTTGGCAGTCTGGGGCCATCGCAGGAGGTTCCTCTTTCTAGCTATTATTTAACACTGTGAGTCGAGTCCATTTGATGTTTAACGGATGCATTTTCTAGTACCAATCCGCTTGTTTCTGACTGAAAATTATCCATGTCCCCACAGTTTCCAACTGCCTGTGATTGGAAGTAGAGGACTTCTGAAAAGGCTGGCTCTATTTCTGTCCCCACTGGGTTGTGCCCGGAACATAGCCAGATATAGTGTTCAGGTGGCAGATTTTTTTAAAAATCGCATAACGGAAAGTGTACACTAAAATAAAGAAAGCATTTTAAAAATTTTTAATATTTTTCAAGATTACCATTCTCTGTTGAAACTCATTTCAAAGAACTTTAAGGTTTCAACTAGGGACTATTATTTGATGTAATTGCTAGGGATGGGAAAAAGGCCACCCAGTTTGATGCTTTAAGACAGAGTAAAGAGAAAGAAAAATTTAACTATCTCAAGGCATCCTATAAATTGGAAAACCCAGCACAAATGTATGGTTATTTTAATTGGCCCTGAGGAATTATGTTTAACAATTGTCTAAATGTCCTTGGTCTTCAGATTGAGTGAAATCTTGAAAAACAGCAATCACCAAACTGCAAAACAAAACGTGCTCCCATTGTAGAATTTAGAATTTAGAATCCCTAAATTTATTTCCACCAAAGGTAAATAACCTCCCATGGGCTCCATCTTTGTTTCCTATTTAATTAAAACAACACTAATCACCAACTAATCTAGCTCGCTCTTAACAAACTATTATATTCTAACAAGTCTGGTTTTGTTTATTTCTTTTTCCTTCTCCAGGGAGAAAAAAGGATGAAAACATGTAGGTATTGTTTTGAGGTCACGGAAGGAGATTCATGTAAGAAACTTAAACTACCAGGGGAATCAACTCCATTTAGCCATAAAGCATTTCTCCCTGCAAGCTCAGGAAGGATTTACAATTATTTACAAACAGATAACATTGTGTAGCTCCCTCAGTATTATAGATAAGTCACCAGAAAACAACTAGTTTGACAAAATTGCCCAGCAGCCCATTAAGTATACAGCTGTGCTAAAAATCCACCAGGAGCATCCCTCTGTGGAATTTGCTAAGGAAACAGAGAATGGAGTGAGTTTCCTACCGGACATCTGGAAATCATGAAAGAAGTAGCAGGAAATGGCTTATACCACTGATGTACTGTCATCAGTTGAAGTACTGGTTGTCATGTTTGGGTGTGTGTGGGGGGTGTGTGTGTGTGTGTGTGCGCGCGCGCGCACGTGCGTGTGTGTGTGTGTGTGTGTTTGCACGCTTGTGATTGAGGGGGAGAGAGAAAGAGAGGGCATAAATAGATGGTAAACATGCAGTAAATGTTCTGGATCTTCTAACTGTGAATGAATGTTTTATTACAATCTGTCCAGGGATAGCTCAGCTTAGTAACGGCTAGAGAAAGGTTTTTTTTCTGGTTCAGTTTTTGGAAGTGAAAAGTTATTTTCTTCATCTGAAAGGCCTTTCTTCTGGTTCAGTTTTTGGGAGTGAAAAGTCATTTTCTTCATCTTAATGTAGATAACTTCCTATTGTACTATGGTACAATTGGAAAGGAATTCAGCCATGCAAAGCCTGAGACCCTAGTTTAGTGGTGCATATTTAAAATCCTAGCAAGCAACACTTTTTTTTTTTTTTTTTGCGGTTCGCAGGCCTCTCACTGCTGTGGCCTCTCCCGTTGCGGAGCACAGGCTCCGGATGCGCGGGCTCAGCGGCCATGGCTCACGGGCCCAGCTGCTCCGCGACATGTGGGATCTAACCGGACGGGGCCACAAAGCCGTGTCCCCTGCATCGGCAGGCGGACTCTCAACCACTGCGCCACCAGGGAAGCCCACAAGCAACATTTCTGAAAGTTTATCTTTTATTTTCTGCTCTCCTAAGGTGCCTTCTCTACAGACATTGAGAGAGGTCCAGGTCACTTCTGTATTTGGGAGTAGGGTTGGGGTGAGATGGGGTGGGGCCCTTTGTACACTATAAAATAAAAACAAGTGCCAAAATAAAAATTACAGAAGCTTATACAAGTTCAATATTTGCATTTAAGATACTCTTACTTGGGACTTTCCTGTTGGTACAGTGGTTAAGAATCGCCTGCCAGTGCAGCGAACATGGGTTCGATCCCTGGTCCGGGAAGATCCCACATGACGCAGAGCAACTAAGCCCGTGCGCCACAACTACTGAGCCTGCGCTCTAGAGCCCGCGAGCCACAACTACTGAGTCCCCACGCTGCAACTACTGAAGCCTGAGGGCCTGGAACCTGTGCTCCACAGCAAGGGAAACCACCACAATGAGAAGCACGCACACCACAACGAAGAATAACCCCTGCTCGCTGCAACTAGAGAAAATGCCCACGCGCAGCAATGAAGACCCAACGCAGCCAAAAAAAAAAAAAAAGATATTCTTACCTTCAATTCAGAAAGTACAATTTAATAAAATTTTGCCATTCAAAATGTAATTGGAGGATTTATTTTAAAATTTAAATTATATCACCTATAAGTATCACCTATAGTATCACCTATAATCTGGTAATGGGACAAAGTTTAAAATTATTTGATGAACATCATCTTCTTCCAATCCTGTTGGTTCACTTCTGTAATTAAATATATTAATAACATTATTTGGATATAATGTCAGAAATCTAAAATTTAGGCAGTAATTGAATGGGAGACCCTGACCACAGGACCTTTGCGCCTTTCACACTCTTGATAGGCCATCACTTACTTCATTCTCCTCGTTCATGATGGTAAGTAAGTTATGGGAGTGGGAAGTGATTTGAGGAAATAAGTGATTCTTACCATTGGTTTTCAAAGGCAAGTCCATGGACTGTCACCTGCTTCAGAATCATCTGGGCTTCCCATTAGAAATTTACATTCTTGGTCCCCACTCTGAAACTTTTGAGTCAGTATTTTGGGGTGAGTCTTAGGAATTTGCATTTATTACAATGCTTAGGTGGTCTGGGAGGGCAGAAATGTTTGAGAACCACTAAGCTATGGGGATTGAAGGTAATAAAGCCTGATTTTAGATGAGACTAAAGTTGCAACCCAGAAACACTACTCTGCTCACATTCTGGATGGAAGTGACACCTTATGGCAGCCCTATTTTTTTTGCTTACCTCCTATCATTGGGGCCACCTAAATCACTCCAGTGGATTGGGAACCACTGGGAATAGTTTGAGCTGGCCAGTCTTAAAATCCATTTTTTTTTTTTTACCAACCTAGTTCTGTTCTTGTGATGAAACACAAGCACCCTGGGCTCAAGGAGCTCCTGCAGTATTCTTACTAGTGTGGTCTTGCAGACAGCACCATGGAGGTTCTAGAGAACCATGAAAAATTCCTGTGTACTACCATGCCTCACCCATTACCCTGGGGCAAGAGTCCACCAGGGAGGTGAAGGAGGGTTGGCCAGGTAGTACTTTACCATCCCATAGTGGCCCTACCCTGCACACTCTACCTCCTGCTCAAGTCAGAGAATCCATAGACTAAAATCCTTCCCCAGGAGTGACATGGAAGCTCAGAGATTCATGGCCAATAAGAATACGTTTTTTCTAAGAACCTGAATGTGAGTCAGCCCTCCCCACTCCATCCCTACTTTCACACTATATTTTACTTGAACAGAGAATGATTATGTTCAATAGGTAAAAAAAAAATGCCTGAGCCCTCCCATGGAAAAGGACCTGGAAAGCGCCCAAAGAACAGAACCGAACTAGCACCGGGGACTGTTTACAAGGAGATGAGCCCTTGTCTGGCACTGCAACCTGCACCCTTCCCTGGAGCATAACCAGAGGACCAAGTACTCTGGCCACAGACAACTCTGGTAAGTTCTGAGGTAGCCGTCCTGGCTTGGGACAGTCTTGGCTAGATGGCAGCCTTCACTGAGAAAAAGTGAGTGAAAGCTATAGGAAAACTATAAAGCAGTACATGTGTTAGTTGTTACTCTTATCATTAACAGAAATCAGCAAATTACAAGGTGATGTCATTTGCTAATTAATCATCTCTTTTGTTGGAGGAACTCTTAGCATGTCAAAACAAAGCTTTTTTCACCCAGAAAAGTTATACGTTGTACTTGTTTGTTTGCATTTGTTTTGATTCTGAAAGTTACATTTCATATTCTAAAGGAAGATTTTAGGTACTGCTGAGAAGTATTGAATTCCTCCCATTTACTTCCTCCCCATTGCCATCCTTCAAATCCAGTGCAAATGTCACCTTTATAAAGTCTTCTGATGGCCCTCTCTCCAACCAAAATTAACAGCTCCTTCCTCTGCATTTTGGAACTTTGTAATTGTACCTCTTTTTAGCATTTCGTCCCTCTGCCTTACATGATAGCTGTTTTACGTCTCCTCACTAGTTAATGGCCTTTCAGGGAGCAGGGACCATGTCATCTGTGCTTACCCATAAGCTTCCATCACAGTTTACAGATAGCAAGTGCTCATGAAACATCCCCTAAATTAAAGTTTGTAGTCCTACAACAGAAGTCACAAACTGGCTGGTCATAGGCTAGAAACATCTTTAAATTTTGACGTAATGGCCTATTGGCAGATTTCACATAAAACTTCGGATGTCTGGCATTTCCCACGGCTATAATCAGCTTGAACGAAGTGGCAGCTGCCCCTTTAAAGGGGGTCTACTTCCTCTAGTTTTCTGCAGTTGCATTTCAATCACTTGATCATTTATATTATCTGCCTGTCGTCTGTGGACACCCTTCTCACAGAGACACCATTCCCTTATCTCCTTTGACATTAGTCAGAACTAGCTGCCTCCATTGATGGATGCGTGACTGTGCTTATGGTGGAGGCTGTTCAGAACCAAAGATGCTATGTTTGCCTGGATCGATCATTTATAGGCCAACTGCCAAGTAATCAATTGGTTTGCTGTGCTCTATGATCTAACTTAAGGTGGAAAAATGTGATCTGATCATATATTGGTTAATTGTTTAAGGCTTAATGGCCTTAATACTAAGTAAACTTCAACCTGAAGCCAGTACAAATAAAACTAATATATACATTAATGCCTAGTTTTCATTGGTCTGAGGCTCTACCAGCGTGACGCTTGTACAGTCTCCCTCCTTAATGATTTCTAGGAATCTACCCAGGGGCTACAAGTTGACAAGGCTTTTTCTACCCGAGATCTCTATTTCCCCATGTCCCACTTTCTCCTTGACCTGCTCCAGGCTGGTATCTGATCCCATTGTGCTAGAGAACAGTTCAGATAATCCTTCCAGGTCACCAAATGCAATGGATATTTTTTCAGTGCTCTTTGTATCCAGTCTCTTGGCAATCCTTGCACTATTTACCATGCTCCCTTTTGCCTGAAGTTCTCTTATTCTTTAGTCAATGTGATACCACACTCTTCATATATTCCTACTGCCTACCTGGCTTCTCTCTGTCCAAAGCTTTCCCTTGCATATTTCTCTCCACCCGATCATTAATATTTGAGTTCTTCAAGGCTGAGTCCTGGTCTTCTTTTCTTCTTCTTCTATATGTTCTTCCTAAGAAACATATTCTTGTCCTCAACTTTAACTGCTACTCATAGGCCAGTGATATCAAAATATATATTTATAGTCCATATTTTTTCTTTGTGTTCTAGACCATGTAAGTCATTGTCTACATGACATCTTTACTTGGATGTCTCAAGGGTATCTCAAGTTTAATTTTTACAAATGCATATCTCCCACCAAGATTGGTCCTCTTCCAGGGTTATCTACCTAGTAAATATTACAGCCATTCAGTTGAGCAAGTGAAAAAACTGGAAATCATCTGCCTCACTCACCTCCTCACAAAATAAATAACCATCACCAAACTTGGACATTCTGCCTCCCAAATGCCTTGAATCTGACTACTTGTTTCCATCTATGTCATCCCCTACTGGTCTCAGTTACCATTATTTATCACCTGGACAACTTAAGACAGTTTGTTAACTGGCTTCCTCCAGTTCATTCCTATGTTGAACCAGAAAAGTCCAGATGCAAATGTGAGCATGCTTAAAGGACCCTTTTAGTGCCTTCCCATTGCTCTTAAGGACCAGCATCCTTGAAAAGGCTGTGCCTGCGCTGGCTTCTCCTCACTTCTTTTACCCCAGTCATAAATACCCTCCCAGGACTCTGAAAGCCAACCAATTTCTTTAGATGTCAACACAAACATCACTACCCCAGAAAGTCTTTCTTGACCCCCTTTAGTGTGTTCTCTCTGTAATGGCATTAATTATAGTTCGTAATAAATTCATTTTTGTGACTTTGATTAATGTGTTTCCACACTGTGTTTTTGCTCATCATTCCCCTAGGAGTCTCCCTAGCCCCTGTATAATTCAGGAAGTAAATATAATATGTACATTTTAGGGGGTAAAATTGTTATTTACCAAGTTATTGATCAGAAATATCTGAGTCCTAAGTCCAGCCTAGCTAAACACCCTGGTATACTTCATCAAGTCACTTCCCATTTCAAAGCAATACTGTCTATAAATTGTCTATAGAACAAAGTCAATAGCAATGCTTTAATTGAAAATAAGAACAGATTTCTATGTGCGTGGCTCCATACATCTCTACCCACACCCTAAATTTAGAATTCTTTCGTAGTTTCAAAAAGGAAAGTGTCAAAGATGGACGGTAAGGACAGAATATTTAAATTGCTTCAGTAAAACCATTAAAGGGAAACTGGGAACAATATTTTGATTGACTCAGCACAACAAACAAATTGCACTGATACGCTTCTAAATTGCTACTATCATGATCTTTAGCAAGTGTATAGTGTAAGTGATTAGTCAATCGAGCACTCAGTATACTGTGTGAGCTCTAACAAAAATAGGCTAGATGTGATAATTAGGTGAGAGTGTGATCATTACATGAAAATGAACATAGGCTTCTATCAGTTTTGTGGTTTTGTGTGACCCTCTGCATCCTCGTGTACTGTACTAATAATTATTCCATTGCTTTAAGATTCTCTCTAAAGCATTAATACATGCTTGAATTCACATTGAATTCTACATCTGAGCCATCAAAAATACTCTGAGTTGGGTTTAGATTTAAAAAAAAACAACATAGTCTTACTGGTTTCAATTTCCAATCACAACTTTTCTGCTGAAAATTTCCTGACGTGGTTGCAGAGAATCCTTTGCAGGATTCCTCTTAGGGTATTGGGAGGCAGACTGCAGGGAAAGATATACTATATAATTGAGAAGCAAGGAATTATAGCAAATATTTAAAAGTTGAAGAGTTGTATTCTCTTGACTCTGAAAAAATTTTTAAGGCAAACATATTAACAAAGACAAGTGTCTTTCAAGCACTGTTAACTGCAAGTTCCTCTAGGCCTTTCCATTTCGTTTCTGAAACACTGGTTTTCAGTGACACCAGCTCATCTGAATGTAAAGTGGAAAATGCCACATGTTCTGTACACTTGGCACTCCTCATCTGGCTAGTTCCCAAATCAGAACAGACTTCAGTGAACACAAAATAAGAGCTAGTGTTTGGTTAAAGGAGGACGTAATTTGATCACCTTTTCTGCAAATATTCTGATTAGACTCTAGAGTTTGTTTTTGCTCGAAAGCTGATCGATGGCTGATCCGAACTGTGACGCTGAATGGAGTTAGTGCTGTGCTGCACTTCTGAGCAGTGGGGATTATTTGGAAATCGAATCTCCTAACACAATCAATGACTGCCATTTATCTTCCCGAAGCAATTTGACTAATCAGCTTCTCTCATTTTCCTGTATTCTGACTTTCAACCATGCTTCCTATTAGAGGAGAAACACAGAACTCTCCTTTCAACTGCTTTCCATACAATTAACATCAAAGAGAAATAAGAGACTCACAGTCACAGATAAAAAATTAGCCAATTATATACTGAAACTGGGACAAACAATTTTGTCAATAAAATCAACTGGCACAAGATGCAAAGCAGTAAAACCAGGACACTGAGCAGAACGTAAGGCTTCCAGTCCCTGAAAAACCTCACTCTCCTTCCAGTCTGTCACCCACGAGCACAACTGGACAAATGGACAATGGATAATGGAGACTTGGGGAAAAAAAAGGTCATGGCTCTGGAGGGGGTCATTTAGGGCCAGTTTCTTCAGCAGGGCTGTATGAGTCTGTGGAATGGACCCAAAGCACTTCCCTTTCTCTACCCTAAGCAAACCTTCACATAAAGGCATTAACTTAGCAGCGCTTGGGACAGATGAACGTTATTTTTCAGACATAATTCTTTTTTTCTTGGGATATAATATAGAGGGGAAAAGAGCCATCGGTTTAAAAACTCAAATACTTAAATCTTGGAACACTGTTTGCCAGACATGAAGAATGAATGACTTGATTCAGGTCGTGCCTCTACACAATAAAATGACCAGCCCGACGCATCACTGAGCCAGCTGCCATGCCATCTTAATAGGGCAGCGCTCTCCGAGGGGTCAGGGCACACGTGGCACATCCATCCGGACTTAGGAGACAGGCCGTGGTGATCCAAAGTGACGCGTTCTACTGCTCCATGGTCTTTTCGTTCCATCTGATTAGACACAGCTTCAGTTTTGACTAGTTTACAGATGGAGAGGCTCGATGCATTCCAATTTGCAGTGAGGTTATTATGGGGCTCAAAAGCGAGCTCTCTTTGGTTATCTGAAGCTTGTGTGGTACAGCTAATAAGCAAAACCCCCATTATTCCATGTGTCTGAATCCCTCCTCAGTAGAAAGTTAGGTGCTTAGAGAGCTCTAGTATCTATTTAAGGTCAATTAGAATACCATTTAATGCCTTATTGCTACAGTAATGCACTCTTACCTTTGCAAGGGAGCAAAATGGCCATTTCTGTAAGAGATGGAGAAATGCCACTTTGGCTTGACCTCTGACCTCCTCCTAACCACCATCAGTCATGCTATTTCTGAGGAGAGTGGACCCGTATATTTTTATCAGTTATAGGGCAGGGGAGGGGGACTTGAACTTACCTAAGACATAAAGTTGGTCTCTTATAGTATTTCTTTTTCTTTTTCTTTTTTTGGCCGCGTTGGGTTTTCTTTGCTGTGTGCCGGCTTTCTCTAGTTGTGACGAGCGGGGACTACTCTTCGTTGCAGTGCACAGTCTTCTCATTGCGGTGGCTTCTCTTGTTGCGGAGCATGGGCTCTAGGCACGTGGGCTTCAGTAGTTGTGGCTGGTGGGCTCTAGAGCACAGGCTCAGTAGTTGTGGTGCACGGGCTTAGTTGCTCTGTGGTAATGTGGGATCTTCCCATACCAGGGATCAAACCCGTGTTCCCTGTGTTGGCAGGCGGATTCTTAACCACTGCGCCACCAGGGAAGTCCCTTTTATAGTATTTTTTAAAGGCCCAAATACTGACAGTAAATTTCTAATACCCCCAAAACAGTTTGGACATAGTATCTGAAAGCATCACTTGTTATGTTTGCTTGTCAATGGGCCTCTTTCTTTCCCTTTAAGACCAGAATTGCATCGGCAATCAAATACCCTTAATCTGTCTGAGGAAGAGAGATGTAGAAGTGGGACTGTGTCCCTTGTCCTGTGTCTTTTCAGATCAGACTAATAGTTTCCTTGCACAGTGTCTAGAGGACCATCCATAGAGCATGGGAGATGGGGTAGGTAACAGCCAGGGTCAGCCCAGTGCCCACTGCTGCCAACTGGACATGAAGAATGAATCATGCATTGAAATATCCATGGGAAGGTCTGGTGACCAGGCAGAGAGGCTGACGTTGGAAATGAATAGAAGATTCTTTGAAATTTTAATTTGTATTATGTAACAGATTCCTGACCCCATTCATAGAGCATCAAAGTTAAGACTCAGATTTCACTATTCTTAAAGACAACAGGCCTCTATAACATGAGTCGCACAAGAAAATCCCAAGATCAGCTAACCTGAAATCCTCAACAATTTCCTTTTCAATTTTTTTCCCCTTTTTACCACTAACCTCCAAGCTTAAGTCCACTGCGACTTGACAGAACTCTCCTGCCTGTAAGTGATTTCAAGAATAATCAAAAGATAACAGTAGGGAGGTGGGTCATCTTTTTCAAAGGTGTTTCCTGGGCTAACAGGGGTCTCATGGAGTCTTTTTATCAGTCCCGTACTGAACTTCGATAGCAGTAAACCTGGTAGCTGTGGCTGAAACTGTCCCGCGTGTTTGACAAGTGTTATCGTGGCAAGCACACTGAGTCGAAGCAGTGCTGGACAGAATAGAAGGAAGAATAGTCCCAGAGGGGCAGCTTGGGACAGGGTCCCAAATATTACATTAATCAGATTGTCAGCTTCTCAGCAGCCCTTTCAGTGAACACTGACTGAGGGTGTATGTGTGTAGGGAGGGGAGGGGAGGGAGTGGAGAAGAATGCTTTCTGCCTTTCTATTTTTTCCCCGTTTAAAAAATACATGAATAGACTTTAGTTTCTTAGATGTGTTTTAGATTTACAGAAAAATAATGGAAAGAATGAAGAGTTCCCATATATGCCCTCACTTTCTCCCCCCATTTTTCTCTATTATTAACATCTCACATTAGTGTAGTGTATTTGTTACAGTTAATGAGCCAATACTGATGCATAATTATGCATTAAAGTCCATAGTTGACTTTAGGGTTTACTCTTGGAGATATGCATTCTTTGGGTTTGGACAAATGTACAACAACCCGTATCCATCACCGTAGTATCACACAGAATAGTTCCACTGCCCTAAAAATTTCCTACACTATGTCTATTCACCCCTTCCAAGTCCTGACAACCACTGATCTTTTCACTGTCTCCATAGTTTTGCCTTTCCAGAATGTGTTATACTTGAAATCATAGAATGTAGCCTATTCAGATCAGTTCTTCCATTTAATAACATGCATTTAAGGTTCCTCCGTGTCTTTTCATAGTTTGATAGCTCATTTCTTTCTATTGCTGAATAATATTCCACTGCATGAATTTTCCAGTTTGTTTATCCATTCACCTAGTAAAGGACGTCTGGGTTGCTTCCAATTTTGGACCATTATGAACAAATTGCTATAAACATTTGTGTGCAGGTTTTTGTGTCGACACAATTTTCTGCCTTCCTATTTTTTAGTATGAGACTTGGAGAATTTGGGTTAGATACCACCTTAGCCCAAATTCACGTACTCCATAAGTCAAGGAAGAAAAGCAAGCGTAATAACCACACATCCCAGATGCAGCACACTGATGGGCAATTGTAGTTGTTTGGTAAATATCGGTTAAATGAACAACAAGATGACCCAATAAACTGGTTCACTTGGGGGTGTCATAGACTGAATTTTGTCCTCCCCAAATTCATACATTGAAGCCTTAACCCCCAACATGATTGTACTTGGAGATAGGATCTTCAAGGGTGTAAAGTTAAGCGAGGTCATAAAGGTGGGTTCCTAATCTGATACGACTAGTGTCCTTCCAAGAAGAGGAAAGCTAGAGATCTCTCTCCTCTCTCTTTGCACTCACACACAGAGGAAATTTCATGGGAGGACGTGGTAAGAAGGTTGCCCGCTGCAATCTGGGAAGAAAGCTTTCACCAGAGACCAACTCTGGCACCTTGATCTTGGACTTCCAGCCTCTAGAACTATGAGAATATAAATTTTTGTTGTTTAAGTCATTCGGTCTATAGTATTTTGTCATGGCAGCCCGAGCAGACTCATACAGGGGGTCTCTCTTCAATGATATTCTTAGGGAGGTTACAGTAAGGAGATGAAGAAAAAAAAATGCTTGTTTTTCTTGCCGATCCTGGGGACCCCTGTGGTTTTGCATAGGCGAGAACCCATTTATCCCCGCTCAGACGTGACTTCCCCCTGCAGTAGGTGCCAAAAGGGGCTCTAATAATGCATCCATATATTATATGTATACATGTGTATATACATATATATATACACACACACGTATATATAGTTGAGGTTTAGTTCTAAAACTCTAAATGCCAATATCATTAAGGACTCTTGGGAAATGTATGGGTTTTTTTTTATAAATTAATTAATTTATTTTTGTCTGTGTTGGGTCTTCATTGCTGTGCACGGGTCTGGTTGCGGCGAGTGCGGGCTTCTCATTGCGGTGGCTTCTCTTGTTGGGAGCACGGGCTCTAGGCACGTGGGCTTCAGTCGTTGTGGCACGTGGGCTCAGTCGTTGTGGCTCGTGGGCTCTAGAGCACAAAACAGCATATTCAGTTTTAAAGATTGTTATGTGCTGTCCGATTACCAGCTATACCCATTTACACTTCTACTAAGAGTTTTTAAAAATATTCATTTACCAATGCTGGCTGTTGTTACTATACAAAACAAAAGTAAAGCAAAGTTTTTTAACTTCATAAGCAAAGCACATCTGATAGATTTTACAATTTGTATTTATTTGGAAATAATTATTGAGGTAAGGTTTTTTTTTTTGCAGTACGCGGGCCTCTCACTGTTGTGGCCTCTCCCGTTGCAGAGCAGAGGCTCCGGACGCGCAGGCTCAGCGGCCATGGCTCACGGGCCCAGCCGCTCCGTGGCATGTGGGATCTTCCCGGACCGGGGCACGAACCCGTGTCCCCTGCATCGGCAGGTGGACTCTCAACCACTGCGCCACCAGGGAAGCCCGAGGTAGGGTATTTTTATATGTTTTAATGAGCATTCATATTTCTGGGACTTGCAATTCACACCTTTTTTCCCTTTTACTATCTGCTCATATTTTTCTTTTTAAATTGAAAGAAACCTTTATATATTGAGAAGACTAACTCTATGAGCCACATGAATTGCCCATTTCTTCCAGGACCTTCTTTTGACATTCAATTGTGTGTAGGTATTTTGGGTGTGCAATTCTTTTAGTTTTTATGCCACTACAATATATTGATCTATTCATTTTTGGTTTCCGCCTTTCGGATCATGTTCAGTAATTCTCACACACAGCAAGGTCAAATATATATTTTTTCTGTATTTTTATCTAGTACTTTGTTGTTTGGATTTTTGCAATTAAATCTTTAATCAATCCGTAATTATTTGTGTATACAGTGTGCAATAGGAGTCTGGTTCTTTTTAAAGAAGTATGAACCAACTTCCTTCTCTCTCTGACTCTGTTCTAGTTCTCACTGACTTCTTGAGAAAATCTGAACTGAATTAGAAGATCTTCCATCAACAGAGATCAGGAAAAGAGAGCTAGAAAGAGAGGGAAGAAAAAAAAGGGAGATCAAGGGGGAAATTTTGGTTGAAAAAGTCAAGTAGAAAAGCCACTTTAGTTTCTCCATCTTCTAAATGAGCAGGTTGGACAGGATAATCTGTGGAGCTCTGTTCCAGCTCAACTTTATAGAATTTGAGGATCGAGGGCTAAACACCACTCTCATCCAGTTTTTCTAAAATGAGACTAGTGCACACTAAACTACTCTAAGCTGAAATGACTTTTAAGCTCAGGAAATACTGGAACCCACCTGAAAGGATCTTCGAGAACTTTTAACCTCAATCAAATCATTTTGCTGATAAGGACACTGAGTCCCAGGGAGGTTAATGGATCTACACAAGATCACACGACCGACGGGTCAGTAGCAGAGCCGGCCCAGGGCTCAGGCCCACAAATCCATATGCAGCTTCCCTCCCACCTAGGTCTCTAGCGATCTCTTCATTTCCTCTTGTCTTCCTTTTCTTGTCATCTCTTCAGTACGGAATTCATTTCACTCTAATCGCGATTGCTCTGCTGGAGGTGACACTGTTGGCAATGAAAGCTGAGAAAGAAGGTAGCTTGCACCAGGAAAAATGTAACAGAGAGAGTCTCTCTCTTAGGAAATGAACCACTTAAGGCAGTGTGTATGTGCTTTAGGCCCTCTCAGGCACTTTAAAATATTTTCCTCTGGGAGCCCAGAGGTCTTTTCACTTCTCTTCCGAGAATCTGATTGCAGCCAAAGCAACAGACTCTCCCATTTTTGCCTAAAAGCAATGAAATGATTACCTATATCCTTAATTTAAATTCCCACTGACAGCTCAGACACTGTTGCAGCTGGAGGGGGCGAGCTGACCTTCACATCTATTGTCAGTGTGGAGACAGAGGGGAGTTTTATTGACCAGAGAGGAAAATATGCATTAGGCAAACCAAGCAAGGATGCTCTGACCTATTGGAATATAGTGCGGGGCAAAGGGCACAGGATTAGAGCTGCACATCATCTTAGCGTAAATGCCAATTGCGTCCCTTTGTGAGCTCTGCTGCGGCCCCTGCCTGTCTGTACCTTGGGGACTGCAAGAGAGTCTCTTTCAGTTGCTCTTTGCTTATCTATGGCATTGAGAAGAGCTTTGCTGCTAGCTCCCTCGGGGCTGCCTCTTGAAAAAAAGGGAAAACAACTGATTGCAACATTGCGAATCCCAGAAATTCCATCTGCATATTTTCGGAGCCTCTGGTACACTGGGTCACTCCTTAGGGGGACAGTTTACTGTATTTGCCTTTAGAAATGAACCTTCAGAAATCACTTAAGGGAATGCCCAATGAGCAATTCGGCTTTCTTCTCCCCATTCCCCACCCCCATCCCCGCTAAGTGTCATTGGAAAAGCTCCTCTCTAGGGACACTTGTTTCTGGTAATGTTAAGCCCCAGTAATGCATGAGACTCCTGGATATTTTTGTTGTTTACTTCTTTCCTCACTTCCCATGTATAGGAGGAGAAGGGCAGGCTCCGAGGCCTGTTATGAGTTCACCAGAGTCCTGGGAACCAGCTGTCTTAGGGTCTGCCTTTCCCTACTGCAGGGATACAGCGCTGTTCTAAGTGGCAAGCACTGGCCTATGTGCTTGATATATATTTTCTCATTAGGCAGGTATTACTAGCATCCCCTTTTGACAAATGAAGAAACTGTGGCACAAAAAAGTTCAGTAACTCCCCAAGGTGATACAGCAAGTAAGTACGGGAGCTGTGATGTGAACCCAGGCATTTTGATTCTAAAGTCCATGCTCTTAATTACATTCCCTCTTCTCTCTTTCTCCTTCTCTCTCTGAAGCAGAGGCTTTTGGTGCCCCACCCAGATTCCCTTTAGCAGGCAGTGCCCTATCCCCTAATTGCTATTGCTGTTGACCCATACCAGTTCATGGCCTTCTCATCTGCCCAGCTGTTATAACCCCCTCTGGAACTCTTCGTTCCAGGAGTAGCTTCTTAGTTCTTATGCAGATGATAAGAGAGCACCCAGGACAGGGCAGCATTCATCTGATGAGGGAGCAGCAGCGGCAGGAACCCTGGAGGAGATGGGGTACTTATCAGGCCCTGTGAATGCCCAGTGGACAAGATTGGTCATCAGCAGAGGCCGGGGGGTTGGGGGAGAGCTCAGCGAAAGGCACCTGAGACTCTTCTGGAGCCTCCAAGACAATTTGACAGGTGTTAGAGCGGCTGTGTGAACAGGTGGGTGTAAGGGGAACACAAATGGTTTATTAAAGTTAATTCGATTTCTTTCGAATCTGTAGCCGTTGAGGCCTGGGGTCACACTAGTTACTTTTGCTGGGTAACACATTATCCTAAAACTTAGGGACATAAAACGATCGATTTATTTTTCTTATATATTCCGTGGGTCAGGAATTCAGGGAGGGTGCAGCAGAGACAGCTTGCCCCTGTTCCATTATGTCTGGGGCCTCAGCTGGGAAGAGTCAAAGGTTGATGGTGACTCTATGCTGGGGGCTGAAATCATCCGGAAGTGCCTTCACTCACAGGTCTGGCTGTCCTAAAAGAGGACAAAAGAGACCCAGATGATCATCCATCTGTAGGACACGTAGACTGATGGCAGAGTGGACCAAGAGGGAGCTAAGGACCTCGTTCATGGAAAGCACCAAAGAGAGGGCAGGCTAGGAGGATGGATGATTGAATCCAGACTCCAAATGGCTTTGACATGCTGCATCCTTGTACCAAAACCTGACAGATGAACTTTCTTGTTTCCCTTCTGGGGTTCCCATCTTTTCTCAGGTCTACTTGGTAGCAGCCTCCGATTCAAGCAGGAAATGGTCTGAATGCTTTAGAAATAGTTATGAGAATGGATATGAAATTAGAGCCACTAGATCAAAGTATGTTATTGCTGGAAGGAATTTTGGAAACTATCTAAATCAGTAATTTTTAATAATTAAAAACAAAACATTTTTTCAAACACAACATAAGGTTCAAGCCCCATGTTCAGAGCAGATAAAAGCATAGCTGGGGCTTCCCTGGTGGCGCAGTGGTTGAGAGTCCGCCTGCCGATGCAGGGGACACGGGTTCGTGCCCCGGTCCGGGAAGATCCCACATGCCGCGGAGCGGCTGGGCCCGTGGGCCATGGCCGCTGAGGCTGCGCGTCCGGAGCCTGTGCTCTGCAACGGGAGAGGCCACAACAGTGAGAGGCCCGCGTACCACAACAACAACAACAAAAAAGCATAGCTGATTTGACTGAAGCAGGGGTAGGGGGTTCATGTGTCTACTCATTCATTGGACACCTGTGTGCAGCCCTGGGGATCTTTTTGATGAGGAGGACATTGAGTCCCAGAGATTTGAGATGATTTACCCAAAGCCACCCAACCGGTTTTGGATGGAGGTGAGAATGGGACCCTGGATTCTGACTCTCAGATTAGGGCTATCCTACTTTTAAAGTTAACATTCTTCATTTATATCACATGAATAGCATACTCACTGTAGAAAATCTAAAAAATACAGACATGTACAAGAAAATAAAAATCATCTTTAATTCCATGACCAAGGAATAACCATTGTTAACATTTTGATGTAGATCTTTTCAATCTTTTATCTTTGTGTATATACGCATGGTAACCTAAAATAAACATTGTTTTATAGCCTGTTTTTTCTTCTACATAATTTCATGAGATTTCCCATGTCATTAATTTTTTATAACACCACTTAATGGTTGCATATCATTCAATCATAAAGAGGTACCATGATTTATTTAATAGATCTCCTGTTATACTTCGTCTATTTCTTTTCATTTTTCCCTTTTACAGCTATAAACTAAATTGTGATAAACATCCTTGCAGATATATCTTCATGCACATCTGGGTTAATTTGATTATAAATTTTAAATTTATAGGCGTACAGTCCTAGGAGTACATTTTTGGGTGAAAATGTATATGTGTCTATTAAAGTCTTTTGATACCTTCTGCTAAATTGGCTAGGATTCCTCCTCTGTAGCACCACAGTGCCTCCTCCTAGAAGACCACTCTGCATTGCATGGTAGTGATATTCATGGTGTTCATCCTTGGGAAGAGTTATATTCACTGTTTTGAGTTCTCTTTACAAGATAAAACCATAGCAACATTGACCTGGAAAGAACTTCAGAAGCTGGATAGATTATCTCTCTCCCTATTATAACTAATACAATTTAACCTGGGAGTGAATGAAGTGAAGAGAAAAGTAGTGACAGGAAAATTTCAAGATTTAAAATAAATCAATTCCCTGCCATTCCAGGGTCATTTACAAAAGTGAATGACTAGGTTATAAAGAAATAAGTATCAGGATTTCTTGCTTTAGCCTAAGCTTGGATTTAGGCATATTTGGTTATGTTCAGAGGACTGGTAAGGTATGTGTGCCAAGGGTATCTTAGTAAGAGGTACCTAAGGAAATGTATGTAGGTGACTCAAGAACTTCAGAAGGAATGGAAGATTCTGAAGATAAGGATGATCATCTCCAGGCTTGTATTGGTTTTTGTTTGGTTTTTATTGTTTGTTTGTTTTTGTTTGCTTGTTTTTGTTCTTTTTTTGCTGTGGTAGCAAATTGCCACAAACTGTTCTGGAGGCCAGAAATCTGAAATTAGTCTTATGTGGCTAAAATCAAGATGTAGATAGGGCTGTTTCCTTCCAGAGATTCCAGGGAAAATTCATTTTTTGCCTCTTCCAGCTTCTGGTGGCTGCTAGCATTCCTTGGTTTGTGGCTACATCCCTCCAATGTCTGCTTCCATGGTCACATCACCTTATGCTCTCTTGACGTCAAATCTCCCTCTGCCCCATGCCATCTCCCCCTCCGACCCAATCTTACAAGGATTACATTTAGGGTCTGCGAAAATAATCCAGAATAATTTCCCCATCTCAAATCCTTAACTTAATCATACCTGAAGGTCTCTTTTGCCACACATGGTAACTTCACAGGATCCAGGAATTAGGGTCTGGGGTTATCTTGGATGGGGGGGAGGTCATTATTTGACCTACAATGAGGCCCCGCTGAAAGAGTGCATGCCTAAACCTGAGGTTAAGGAAGCTGTGATAAGACTGTCAAGGGGAAAGCACACTGAAAAAATCTACTTCATCCAAGTCTAGATGGCTGCAGACTACCATTAGTGACCAGGAGCAAAGGCAGAACAGAAGCACTGGTGGGCCCTCAGGGTCATTCATTGGAGCCACTGACGCCCACAATATAAGCACTATTGGCTCAAATATCAGTGCCCTTGGCCTTGGACTCATTACCTGAGCTGAGAGGACAGTAGTAGAATCATGTGCCTTTGTGGTGGTCCCTTGGCTTGGTCTAGCTCTTGCCTTTGTTATTACCAAAGAAATCTGGAGCAGAAAAGACAAGAACTTTTGGAAATGTAGCACGAGGACAATATTCAGAGCTGACAAAGATTACAGCTATAAGAACCATTTGAGGATTTGAAGGGGGACAGATTTCCCACAGAGTAAGTGTGATATGAGGTCCAAGCAGAAGAATCCTGTGTTGAGTTCCTGTCAGCCATTCACATCTGGTGACTGGTGGGCCTGGGAAGGTGGGCTATACAAACATGCCAGAGCTCATGTGTCTATGGAGACGGCTCAAAGTAGACATCTGCAAGACTGCTGATGACCCAGATGCAGCCACAGCTTAACACTTTGGTCACTCCTTCTTGGGAGCGTCTTCAAGATCTTTGGCTCATCCTTTATAATATCTCCATTGATCACAAATGTTCATCACTCCTTAAGAGAGGAACTGATTTATTTTAAAACATCCAAAACTGTTTCAAAACAAGTTTACTGAATAAAGCATTTGATCAGATTCTTTTTCTTTTTTTCTTTCTTGTCAAAAGGAAGTGTGCCTTTAAAGCAGGGGTAGGAAAACTGTGGCCCATGGGCCAAATATGACCTGCTGCTTGCTTTTACAAATAAAGTTTTATTGGTACACAGCCAAGCTCATTCATTTACATATTATCTATGGCTGCTTTCAGCTAGTACAGCAGAGGTGAGTAGTTGCAACAGTAACTGTATGGCCTTTAGAGCCTAGGATATTTACTATCTGGTTGTTTGCAGAAAAGTCTTACAAATCCCTTCTTTGGAGCCACATACTATCCGCATGGCTGTTGTTCCTTTTCTTTCTTCCTTCTTTCTTTCTTTTCCTTCTTTCCATTCATCCTTCCTTTTATAATTCATTAAAAAGGTAAACACCGTTTTTTGCTGCAGAGCCATACAAAAACAGATTTCTGACTATAGTTTGCCAACCCCTGCTCTAACCTAAAGCATTGATTCTAACTGCATTACTTAAGACTATTTTAATTACAAGTAATAGAAAACCTAGACAAAAGTGCTTTAAGCAAAGGAAAAAAGGACTTTACTGGATCATATCACTGGAAACTCCAGGAAAATCTCTAATGTCAGAAAATCTCTAATGTCTCTAATCTCTAAATCTCTGTTGATGCAGAGGTTTGCAACTTCATCCCCAGGGACTCTATATCTCTGTGCTTCTCTCAGCTCTGACTTTTCAGTGGGTGGGCTTCGTTCCCATGTGGCTCCACTCGTTGCAGCAGAAATGCACGATTCCAATCATCATATCCTTGTACCACACCATCCAAAGAAAACTGTTCCAGTAGCTTTCTTGGAGAGTGAGAAAGCTTCTTTATGAACAGCTCCCAGCAAATATCTCACATCTCATTGGCTCATATTGGGTGACATGCCCATCAATGAACCAATAACTGTAGGCCAGGAATAGACTTCTCTTGCTATCTCAAGCTAATTTCACCTAAACATTATAGCAAATGGGAGAGGATTTGGTTATGCCAGTGGAAATATAGACCCTTGCTAAGTAAGGAGTGGTCCATGGAACAGCAAGCTCTGTACCACCAAGGAGAAATACAGGTCAGACAGAGTGTCAGGTCCCACCCTACACCTACAGAATCGAAATCTGTGTTTGCACAAGGCCCCCCAGATGATTCATCTGCACATTCAAGTCTGAGAAGCACTGACTGCTCTACTAAGAAAGGAGAACGGATGCTGGGCAGTAGCCAACAGTTGACTGCTACACAGATTTCCTTGTGACGGTGTTAAATTGATTCTGACAGCATTTTCCATCAAGGAGATTACAAAATGAGTCGAGCAGTTATCATTTATCAGTTTGAATGTTTTCAGTGACAAATAAGAAATCTTCAACTCCACAGGCTTAAAGAATAAGGGAAAAAAAATATTACCTTACATAACGAAATGTTACAAAGTAGCATAGCTCTTGGGCTTGTTGGTTCTTTTTAAAACCATTCCGTGAAAACTCCCAGTGGGCCTTCCCTCACATTTCATTGACAAGGACTAGTGTCCATGCCCACCTCTAAACCAAGAAAAATGGTATCTCCATCACTGGCCTGGGCAATTCAGGATGTATCTGTGACTCATAAGGGGAAGGAGTGAATGCTAATCAGGGCCTTGGCAGCAAGGAAGAAAGGTCACTGATACCCAGGGATTCGCTATAGCATCTTTGATGTATTTGTGGGACTTCCTAAGATTGCTGGTCTTTATGCCAGTATTTATGTCTGTGTGCTCCATTTCTTTTTAATTAGTTGTTATTTTAAAGCTCTACCTTAAAATAATTAACTGTATTTGTTTATACGTACTTGTTTTTACAAATGAAGTGAAGAAAATTTTTAGTAAGATGAGGACCGAGAACAGCAAGAAAGAATTTTCATATACAGACTTCTGACTGAGTGTGACAAAAGGCAAAATAAATAAAAAAGACACTGGACAGAATCCTTTATATAAAAAATGGTCTTATTTGTTTCGTGTTTGGGCAGCACAGCTTGCTTTTCCAAGGACTGCAGCTGGAGGTCAGATGGTCTGTATCAACCAGGATCACTAGAATTTCTGGCACTGTGGGACTTAAGCCCTGGGGTACACATTTAAATTGTCATATTCGGCCTGTCTCACAATGACAGTCTTCAGCAAGGAAAGAAAAATAGAGTGTGTGGCTGGTGTGAAAGAGAAAAGCCAGATACCCTTGCCAGTCGCACAAGAAAGCTGGAGGTTTCTTTACACATAGGCTTGTTTTCCTTCATTAAGGCAAAACGCCAAGTTCATTCTCAGTCTCCTAAGAACAAGGACCAGCAGGGGAATGAATTAGAAGGCAGTTAATTACGCCCAGGGCTGTGTCAATCCTTTATTGACGACACCAGTGTTTGTTAGGAAAGGGCGGACAATCCTTAGCGTCCAGGGGGCTGCAGCCAGCGAATAGCGACCCTCTCTTCCGAGCTCCATGTACTAAGGGGGCTCTCCAGCCGCCCTGGGTCCCCTGCCTTGTGGCCAGCCAGTCTGTTGCGCTAAGGGGGCAGTGGCTGGTTTTGCACTGGCATTATTTGATTACCGAATGGATGGTTCCTGCACGATTTCTTTTGTTCCCATTTTATTAGCAATCTTCCCAGGCAGAGGAGTTTTGGACACGTGTGGGTGCTGGAAGGAGGTTATATTACAGATTTCACAGGCTTCAGAATGGCCGTGGTGGCACTTCACCAGTCTCCAGTAGATTTTACTCCTCAAGCCTGGCTGTTTTGAAGCATTCTTCTTGGATTTTACGACAGAAAGAGCGTTTACCACAATTGAGGGTCATATAGCCGCCAAGCCCTATAGCGGGCCCTTTAAATGCAATAGCTCATTTCATACTCTCAAGCGCCCTTCACAATGTGTAGTGTTAGCTCCATTTAAAATATGAGCAAATGGGCTTCCCTGGTGGCGCGGTGGTTGAGAGTCCGCCTGCCGATGCGGAGGACACGGGTTCGTGCCCCGATCCGGGAAGATCCCGCATGCCGCGGAGCGGCTGCGCCCGTGAGCCATGGCCGCTGGGCCTGCGCGTCCAGAGCCTGTGCTCCGCAACGGGAGAGGCCACAACAGTGAGAGGCCCGCGTACCGCAAAAATAAATAAAATATGAGCAACTGAGGCTCTGAAGGAGAGGTTGTGACTTGTTCCTGGTCACGCAGCAAGTAGGTGGGAAATCCAGAAATAAAACCCAGCTTTAATTTACACTGAAGTCTGTGCTCTTTACTGCCCAAGGCTCCACCCTGTTTTGGTTTTATTTATGACATGTTTGCGCCCTCCTAAGGAGAGAGAGGGAACCCAGGCACAGAGGCTAAAGGCATGGAAACCACAGGCTCACAGCCTGCCCATCGGGTGATTGTCCCAGCAGCAAACAAGGAAATAGACCTCACTCCTCTGCTGGAGTCCCCCCATTATCACTTGGAGTGTGTTTCTGCTCTTCCAGGATGGAAACATTTATTTATCCATCACTGTATTCCCAGAACCTAACAGTGTCTAACTCGGACACAAAAAACACCAAATGCGTTGGAATGGATGGAGAGGAGGTGACGGGGGAGATGGGGGATCACAGCAAAGGAGCAGGCCCCACTTGTTTTTAAGTAGCCACAGCGTATTATTTTCAGCTGGAACCTCAAATTTTCAATTGTTTCTGTGTGACATTGGGCAAAATGCTAAATATCCCTGAGTTTTAAAAATAATAGTATCAACAGCTAGGTTTGTTTAGAGGATCAAATAAAACGAGACAAGGAATATGAAGACTTTAGCTTGGTCTCTGGATGGGACAGGCTTTTGAGAAACGGTGGTTCTCATCGTCATCAACATCATCATCATCATGGTATTTTGCCAGTGTTGGGTATGGTATTATCAGTATGGTCTGTTTCTAATCGAGGGAGGCTCTTGGCTGCCTGACTGCACGAACCTTGGTCTGTTTCCTTTTTTGTTTGTTTGTATGTTTGTTTGCTTGATAATTTAACAGTAGGTCCTTGTTGGTTATCTAT
This sequence comes from Delphinus delphis, assembly GCF_949987515.2. Taxonomy (NCBI): domain Eukaryota; kingdom Metazoa; phylum Chordata; class Mammalia; order Artiodactyla; family Delphinidae; genus Delphinus; species Delphinus delphis. The sequence continues at coordinate 91,038,040 of NC_082684.1, read as the reverse complement.
TTTAAATATAGCAGTGTGTACATGTCAATCCCAAACTCCCAATTTATCCATCGCCCCCGCCCCCCCCCCCCCCCCCCCCCCAGTATTGGTCTGTTTTCTTAAGGCAAGAATACTTGTGTTTCATGACTCCCAAGAAAGGAGTTTCTTGTCCTTCAGCCACATTGCTCTTCAGGGAGCAGGCCCAGAATTCTGAACATGGCAGGCAGGGCTTCCATGGATTTCTATTTTGCATACCAATTGCCTCGTTCACAGCTCTGTCACCTGAAGATTGCTCTCCCATTCTTGACCTACCAAAGCACCATCATTTCAAGAAACAAACATCGGAATATTCACCTTCTAAGTAATATGGAGACCAACTAGTGTCTTCCTCAATGGGTGTTTTAAAACTAGAGATGTATGGCTCACTCAGAACCATTTTACCAGAGGAGGCAGCCACAGGGAAGATGACTTAAAAGGACACGAGAAAGACGGACTCAGCCTGTCTTCATGGTAACAGAAATATTGCTGTTATTAATATCATGCACTTAGAGAGTTCTGCTTTCCCAAGGAGCTCAAAACATTGCACATATATTCTCTTATTTCTCCTTGCCACGTGCAAAGGAGGTAAAAGACAGGAGTAGGCAACCTTCAGGGAAAAAACACTGTTTGTTGAAGTGCATTTGGGTAGAACTAGAACCAGACCAAATCATCCCCGTCTGGTGGGAAGAGAGCTAACGAGTCATATTCCCGGAAGCACCTGACCTCCTGTTATACCTTGCAGAATGCGGGGTGGGGAGATAAGAGTTCCCTCTGAGCGAGACATCTGAACCCACACCTCAGAAGAAAGACAGTGCGCTGAGTCTCTGGGCCACTCAGCAGCCTTCAGCACCCCCAGCTGACCTGGGGGTGCCACTTCCCTTGGAGCTATGCAGGCTCCTAGGTGAGCAGCTGGGTCCAGTACTCACTCCTTGGCGTCTTGATGATCCTAGCTGCTGACCTTCTCCAAGGGTGTTTGTGGAATTCTGTAGGTAGGGTCAGGAGTGTTCGCCATTACCCAGGACCTCTCCCTCTGAAGAATATCGGATACATTTAGGATTGGGCCATGGAAAATGCACTAGATTGAGGTCTCCCACTGTCCCCTGGCCATGGGAGATTCTGTGCAGAGTCATATACCGAAGAAGCTGTCCAGGAGTTCAGGCATTTATTTCATACTCTACACTCTCAGCCTTAGTGCTAATCAGAGCATGTCAGACTTCAGTTCATCCTAACTGAAATTTGACGCAATGTAAAAAGTGGGAAGTTGCTGCATAGCACAGGGAGATCAGCTCAGTGCTTTGTGACCACCTAGAAGGGTGGGATAGGGAGGGTGGGAGGGAGGGAGACGCAAGAGGGAGGGGATATGGGGATATATGTGTATGTATAGCTGATTCACTTTGTTGTACAGCAGAAACTCACACAACATTGTAAAGCAATTATACTCCAATAAAAATATATATATTAAAAAAAAGGAAAAGCTAGCAGTAAAGGGCTACAGGCCCACATTTCAATCAATGTTGTGCTGCATCTGAACTGGAGCTTAAGGGAGGCCTTATTCTCGTCTTTGTAGGTGATGCGAGCTTCAGATAAAGTTAGAGGCATTTGGTGACCAGAAGAACCACTCAAAGCTACCTCAGTGCTGTGGGATGGAGATATCTTTAGATATCAGGTTCTGACAGACTGGAATTTCAATCCCAGATCCCCATGTACTTATCCAGACGATCTTGGAAAGTTCTCTCATCTTTCTAAATCTCAGTTTCCCCTTCTGTAAAATAAAAATCACGACATGGATTTCAGAGGGGTGGTTATGAGACACAAAGATCATACCACACACTCGCCCACTTAGAGGGGAGCTCGGCGTAAGACCTTGGGAATCTTTCTCTCTCTGTTTTGCTTGAGTACATGTAACTTGGAGCCCTTGGTGTTTCTAGGATATGGTAAAATTGGGTGTATCCCTTTAGGAAACTCCAGGAAAATGCTAGCATTTAGTAAACTTTGGGCACGGGGCTAAATACTACAGACACCATGATGGAAAAGGACAAAATCCCTGCCCTCGGGGAGTGGTGATGGTTGTGTTTGCTTGATTTTTTTTCCCCCCAGTTGGTGATATAAAAACCCCATGTGGGGCTTTCCTGGTGGCGCAGTGGTTGGGAGTCCGCCTGCCGATGCAGGGGATGCGGGTTCGTGCCCCGGTCTGGGAAGATCCCACATGCCACAGAGCAGCTGGGCCCGTGAACCACGGCCGCTGAGCCTGCACGTCCCGAGCCTGCGCTCCGCAGCGGGAGAGGCCACAACAGTGAGAGGCCCGCGTACCGCAAAAAAAACCAAAACCAAAACCAAAAAAAGGTCCATGTGGCCTGAGTTGGGCTGCTGTCTGTAGAGCAGTGAAAGGAAACAGCAGACCCTCCGCTGAGTTGTCATAGCCCAGGGATTCAGCAATTCCAGCTGCACCAATCACAGCATTTTCTGTCGGGGTTGACCTTTGAGGAGATTGCTTCAATTATAAAAGGTCAACATCTCCTGGTTCTGGCACAGGCAAGTCCTGAGCTAGGTGGTAAAACAGTCAAATAACCCCATGGAGGCTCTTTGTCTCCGACATGCAGCCGTGACTTGAGACTGTCAGACACCTTTGGAACATAGTGGTTAAGTAGCTCTGATATGCAAGGTGTGGGCTGGAAAATTAACACTGACGTCTTAATATAAGTAAGTTGTGTGGGCTTTTTCATTAACAATTCAAAATGGGTTTCCATAGCTAGTTAGTGGTTACTCTTAAATGAATCAATTCTAAGGGTCATGTATTTCTCCATGCAAAAGTTAAGGTATAGTAGGGCAATGTTAGGTAGCCGTTAGAGAACTCATTCCTCCAGTAGAAGGGAAAGTGGGTAAAGATGTTCTGTATCAAGTTCCTATTTTTCATCTTGCTGCCTTGGCACAAACTCCAATAAGAGAAATTATATCTCCTGACATTACTGTAAGGATAGTAGTGACTCTGGACCTAGATGCAATTCCCTGTCATGAAGCTCCATCTTTGTGGACTGTAGGATTCCATCTCCCTGCACCCAAGGAGTAGAAGACAGACCAGGCTAAACATTCTCCTCGGACAGACAAGACAAGGGAGAAGAGTTCAGAGAGAACAGTAAGCAGGGTCAGGCCCACAGCAATTCTGTGGAATAGGCTTCCCACTGCATGGCTTCTTCTATGAACCAGATCCAGCCCTGTATTCACACCAGTTCCAGAGAGATGTCCTTTGTGTCACTGGACGGGATAACCGGTTTATTCTCAAGCCAGAGGCACAAGTTTCCAGAGGCTGGAAACTAATTTTTTTTTTTTTTTTTTTTTTTTGGCGGTATGCGGGCCTCTCACTGTTGTGGCCTCTCCCGTTGCGGAGCACAGGCTCCGCACGCGCAGGCTCAGCGGCCACGGCTCACGGGCCCAGCCGCTCCGCGGCACGTGGGATCTTCCCGGACCGGGGCACGAACCCGTGTCCCCTGCATCGGCAGGCGGACTCTCAACCACTGCGCCACCAGGGAAGCCCTGGAAGCTAATTTTGAAGCACATTTTCACATAGCTTAGATTTACTTGTCAGGGAGGGGTCTGGAATTCCTAACTCTTGTGCCCTAGGCCTTTGGTTTGTTTTTAAAGTCAAGTTGTCAGCAGAAGATCTTTTGACAGAGTGCTATTATCAGAATTCTTTACTCACTTTTCTCAGAGTAATGCTGGTAACAGTACCCTTTCTGACATAGTTAAATATTTGTATTGCTTGTTGCTTAGTCTTCCAGTTTATAAAACTTGGACTTTACAGCACCATAGAAAAGGGTGTTTAATTCTGGGTCACAAGGTCTATGAATGGGTTGAAATCCTTATAGTTATATGCAAGCAATTTTGAATATGTACCTTTCTTCTCGGGGAAAGAGCTGTTATTCTTTACCAGATTCCCAAAGCAGCCAGTAACCTAGAGCATGTTAAAAACCACCGATCTAGACAAAGTTTCCTTAACTCTGGTAGTTGATAGGAGACCGATAGAGGTTAAAGGTCAATTGTAACTAGAGAGAGAAGCTAAGGGAGGATCTGTCAAGAGTAAGAGAAGGTGATTCTTAACCTTTTGGAAGTATGAGCATTATAACCATGGGCCTGGTACCTGGCCCAGATGGAATGTATTCTGGTTTTGTGCCTGTGTTCTGACTTTACAATAGGCTTCATATCACCATTTGGTGTTGAGTTTCTTATGAAGAAGATTTGTCCAGAGAGCATCTCACTTCGATCACACATAAATGGTCATTTTAGACGCTTCTCATAGCCAGCAAGTAGGAAAGCCTTGCAAATTTAAATTTGCAAAAAAGAATACAACTGACATCAATCTTCTCAAAAGCAACTTAGGATGCTAGAAGACAACAGAGCAGGCAATTTTAAAGTTGTGAGGAAAATAAAGTTCAACCTAGAATTTTTGCCCACTCAAGTGGGAGGTCAGAATAGAAACCTTTTTAGATATCAGAGACTCAGAAAATGTACATCTCATGACTGGCAAGGTTGAAGTATCAGATTGAGAACGTGGGAGAGAAGGCATGGCTGAACAGCAACCAGAGAGTTGCCAAAATTAGGTCACAACTGAGTTAACCATTCCCACTTCCATAGAATACTGACTGCATACCCTGTTTCACTGCTGCAGCTGGCCCTGGACGCTGGACCCTCACACCACTGTCTTGGGGTCACAGAAACTCAACACCCTGGCTGATGCCACCACCACCACCATCCCAACCAGAGCAAATACTCTATGGTCCTTGTGTCTTTGAGTCACTAGTTCTCAATTCAAAGTCCTGAGTAGGGAAATCTGATGGGCAAACCCTAGGTAATTTGTTCATGGCCATGGATGCAAAAGAGATTAGGAAAAAGGATTGTAGATTCCAGTAGAGGAACTTGGGCTTTGACCCAAAATTCCCCACACAGAAAAAGAGAGTTTAGATTCTGAGGAGAAAAATTTTCAAATGTCTTCATAAGATAACTTGGGCATACTAGGTGATATCAAAAAGGCCAAAATGCAAACTAAAATGAAAAATAAAATTAGAAACTCCAAGAAAACTAAACAAAAGAAAAGGAGCAGAATGGCCCCACTAAGAAGCAGAGTAAGATATTGTTTGATTTTATGTAATTGATTGAGTATAATGGTATAAAGGGTTTTTAAACTCTGATGCTAGAAATTTTCCTACCAATGACTGAGGGATCATGAGGCTAGACCTGCAAAGAAAGAAACACTGTCCTGGCGTGCTGTTCAATAGAGCAATGAACACAATTTACACAGTCCTAATAATGTAAACGGGTTTTGTTGTTTTATTAGATGTTTACTATCAATCTGTGAACTAAGTGCATTTGCTTGTGGTTGCTGGAATGAATGTAACTGTAAAGCACACTGGCAATGCCAACGTGGAGGAGACGGAAGGGGGGATGTAGGGAAGAGGAGAAAAAGCAGAGGAAAAAGTAGGACACTAATATCTTTATTTTACAAATAGGGTATCAAGAAATATATTGAAAGTCAATGGGACTTTCTATACAGCTGCAAAGAGAAACATTAGACATTTAAGTATCAAATGCTGGGAGCAGACGAGGAGAAGGGGGGTACTGTAAGTGACCCAGATCGTCATCTTTCATTTTTGAAAGTCAGTAGAAAATCTTCTAAATTAAAAAAATCAAGCCATGGTGTTACAAGCATCTCTGAAGAGGCATAGCGATAACTTCAGAACAACTGAAAACTGACTAGCGTTGAGATTGCTTTTGACGAGTGGGAATAGAGTAAAGAAAGGGATGAAAGATTTCCATGCTTATCTCTTGAGTTGTTATTATGCATATATATAACTTCGATAAACATTAAATTAAAAGTAAACAAGCATCTTTGATTGAAAAATAACCAAAATGCACTTATTCATTTATTTCCTTTGTTGTATGAATAGAAGAAAAAGTGGACTTGTGATATTAAAAACAGATTAGGAGCCAGGATTATTTAAAAATTAGTTTGTGGGCTTCCCTGGTGGCGCAGTGGTTGGGAGTCCGCCTGCCGATGCAGGGGACGCGGGTTCGCGCCCCGGTCTGGGGGGATCCCACGTGCCATGGAGCAGCTGGGCCCGTGAGCCATGGCCGCTGGGCCTGCGCGTCCGGAGCCTGTGCTCCGCGGCGGGAGAGGCCGCAGCAGTGAGAGGCCCGCGTACCGCAAAAAAAAAAAAAAAAAAAAAAAAAAAAAAAAAAAAAAATTAGTTTGTTACAGATGAAAGGATGTTCAACAACATTAATCATTAGAGAAATGCAAATCAAAACTACAATGAGATATCATCTCACACCGGTCAGAATGGCCATCATCAAAAAATCTACAAACAATAAATGCTGGAGAGGGTGTGGAGAAAAGGGAACCCTCTTGCACTGTTGGTGGAAATGTAAATTGATACAACCACTATGGAGAACAGTATGGAGGTTCCTTACAAAACTAAAAATGGAACTACCATACGACCCAGCAATACCACTACTGGACATATACCCTGAGAAAACCATAATTCAAAAAGAGTCATGTACCACAATGTTCATTGCAGCTCTATTTACAATAGCCAGGACATGGAAGCAACCTAAGTGTCCATCAACAGTTGAATGGATAAAAAAGATGTGACACATATATACAATGGAATATTACTCAGCCATAAAAATGAATGAAATTGAGTTATTTGTAGTGAGGTGGATGGACCTAGAGTCTGTCATACAGAGTGAAGTAAGTCAGAAAGAGAAAAACAAATACCGTATGCTAACACATATATATGGAATCTAAGAAAAAAAAAAAAGCTCATGAAGAAACTAGGGGCAAGATGGGAACAAAGACACAGACCTACTAGAGAATGGACCTGAGGATACGGGGAGGGGGAAGGGTAAGCTGGGACAAAGTGAGAGAGTGGCATGGACATATATACACTACCGAATGTAAAATAGTTAGCTAGTGGGAAGCAGCCACATAGCACAGGGAGATCAGCTCAGTGCTTTGTGACCACCTAGAGGGGTGGGATAGGGAGGGTGGGAGGGAGGGAGATGCAAGAGGGAAGAGATATGGGAACATACGTATATGTATAACTGATTCACTTTGTTATAAAGCAGAAACTAACACACCGTTGTAAAGCAGTTATACTCCAATAAAGATGTTAAAAAAAATTAGTGTGTTACATTTCCCGTCTTTATTTTTGTCATGTATACAACTATAAAGCAATGATTTATTTTAATTTTCCTGGAAATTATTCCAATAAAGATGTTTAAGAAACGTTTGAAATGTGTAGTATATGTGAGCTCAATGTAGAATATACAACAGGTTTTCAAATTCCTTTTGGCAAGTCTCGATTCCATAGAGCTATTTTCTTTTTCTTTTTTTGGTGTTGTTACCTCCTGAATTTCAATTTTAGAAATAATCAACAGCAAAGATCTGCAACAGAAAACTATATTTTCAAACTAAGTCCCTTACTTTGACAGAAGTTGTTGAGTTCTGCAATTAATTCTCGTCTGTAACTCAATGGGTTGCATAAATGGCAGATCAACCTAGACAAGAGGGAACAAATACAATCATTAGTGAAATCCTAAAGATACAGAACAATTGACTGTGAATTTAGGTCAGTTTGTCTGCTTTGAAACACTTTTCCTCGGTACTATTTCGTACTTGACTAGTCCTTATTGTGTCTTGACACGTTTTGTAAATTGTTCATAGGCAATTTAGAATCTTAATGTATAAAAAAATATTTACTTAAGAGATGTGAATATGCAGAGCATGGATAGCATCATTAACCTGAAGTGTTAAGACAGTGCAGGAAACACAACACCTTAAATATTCTGAGATTTTGGGATAATACCTACCGCCAGAATATGAGGTAGTTGGCAGGAGGAGGGTGTGGAAAGGAGGGCAGGTCTGCTGAAAGTATGGGGTGGAGCAGCGTTCTGTCTCCAGAAGACATGAAAATCAGGGTTTGGGGTTAGTATCTCACTTAAGAATTTGATGAAGGACAAAAGCAGAGAGGAACCAAAGTGATGTGTTGGGGCACCTTTGCAATAAGAACTTCCGACGTGGCAGGCAATGTAATAGGCTCACAAAGGGGGCCTCCTTATGCATGCTGGGTGAACTTGCCTTTTTAATCATCAAAGGTCCTCTGTGGAACACCATCTGATTGGGTTCTTGCGCTGCTTCCTTCTTCCCGCGGAACATTCTTTGTGGCTCTGAGAAAGACACAGCAGGCTTAGGTATTTTATTTCCTGGCAAGTCAGCAGGCGAGTTCTATTTACATGGAACCTCCTTTATGTACCACAGTGTGAGAGATTTAGGAAGGACTCTAAGTCTGTCTGGGGAGGGATTTACTCTTCTTACCAGCTAGAAAGCACGAAATAACCCAGTTTTTAGAAGCTTCCCAGGAGGTTCACACTTAGGAGTAAGATGCATTCTAGTATTCTCACTTTTACCTAATGTTTCCTCTTCAATATTACGTTCAAAATTCTTAACCTTTTTTATAAACAGTCGAGAAGAAGCTCTGCAGGCAAATTCAAAGCTTGCTGGATGGTCTCAGAGCCTCCAGATTGAATCCTGTTGCACACAGGTGAGCACACATTCCCTTGGTCATAAAGGTAGGCAGACCTCCTCGGAATTGCAGGATTGGTGCAGAAGACTGTTCATTCTCATCTGTGCAGAGGGTCATGATGGTTACTAGCTACTCCTCACATTCCCTTGACCTCTACCCCATCCTCAACACTTTTTCATCATAGTGGGTGCAACTTGCCAAACACTTGCTGAATGCAGTTCTTGACTTTCTCCCCACTGCTCTTTCATCTGCCTTCTTCCACTCGGTGAGCAAATGTTCCTCCTTCCAAGCCAGAAACCATGAGCAATCCTCAATCCCTAGTTTCTTCACCATGCACTCTATCTAATCTAGTCCAAGTTCTACAGATTATTTTGAGTTCGTCTACTGTCTCCATTCCCATTCCCTCAAGTTTAAACATTCATATCTCTTTCCTGGACAACAATAGTCTCACTAGTCTTCCTGCTTCCTTTCTTGGTCCTTGGCAGACCCTTTTTACACATGGCTGTTAGAATGATCTTAAAAAAACCAAAACCGATAGATTTCATCATGTCACTGGTGGCGGTCAGTATACTTAAAGTCCAGATTTCTTAAGACGAGTGACCCCTGACTCCTTCTCCAACCTCATCTTGGCCCATTCTCTTCCTGCTTCCCACAATTCGATTACATTGGCCTTTTTTCATTTAGTTGAATGTGGCCAAGCTCTTTCTCACCTTGAGGCTTTCACACAGCTGAAAAGTTCTTTCTTCCAGTCTTCACCTGGATGACTCTCTTCTACCTTCCGGATCTTTCCTTCAATATCACTTCCTTAAAGATGCTGTCTACAACTCTCTATAAACACATATGTGGCTAACACTGTATTTTTATAGGACAGCATTGCTCTAAGGGTAAGTAGGTACTTACAGATGTGACAAATGCAAGGCTAGCCTAGCCCATGCTTTATCTTTGCCTATTTCTGCCTTTCCCCAATCCTACCGGCCCATGTCCCTTGCCTTCTGCATTTTGTAGAATGTCTTGGCCCTGTCCTCACTAATGTCCGGCCAAATTGCCAACTTTTATATGGCTCCTCATTTGAATATGCAGCACTCAGAACCTCATGTTTGAGGACTCTCTAATGATGCAGAAATTGGTCCGTGATATAGTAAGCTCCATTCATTCAAACATTCAACAAAAATTTGTAGAGCTACTACATGCTAGATACTGTGCTAAGTATTGGGAATAGAAAGTGAGTGAGGTGAAATGTCCTTCTGCCTGGAGCTCATACTTGACTAGAGAGACAGGTATTAGGCAAATACACACACACACACACACACACACACACACACACACACACCCCTCCTCCCCTGAGGCACATGTGCACATAAAATAACATTGGTACAAGTTGTGATCAAGTCTATGGTGAAAATAGTATGACTGGAGGATCTATGATTTTAGAGTTTCTAGTAACTATATTTAAAAAGGTTCAAATGGTGAAATTAATTTTAATAAAAATGTTTTTATTTATCCAGTATATCTAAAATATTACTTTTCAACCTGCAATCAGTATAGAAAATTAGTGAGCTTTCTTTACATTCTTACAAGTCTTCAAACTCTGCTGTGTACTTTACACACAGAACATATCTCAGTTCAGACCAGCCGTATTTCTAGTACTCAGTAATCACATATGGCTAATGGTTACCATACTGGACGAGCGAGCCTTGTAGGTTCCTAAAGGCTTATTGGTGCTGACCATGAACTCGTCCTAATTTTCTCAAAATGGGATATGATCACTCAAGTAGGATGCGACTCTTTGAGTGACACACTCCTGACAACTTTAATTCCACTCAAGGCTGAAGTTGGTGGGTAAAGCTGACATGTGAAAGAGGAAGCTTTTGTGTAGCTCCAGTATACAGAACTGGAACTGAATTTCAAGGAGGCAGATTGTATTCAGAACTTTAAACAATGAGAACTTTCAGGAAACAAATGAGATGCCCTGTCTTGTACTTCTTGTGATTAGAAGAGACAAGTAGAGGCTGATGCCCACTTGGGCTAGGATTCAATAATTCAGTGAAGGCGCCTATCAGATGATCTCTCAAGTTCCTTTGAATCATGAGATTCTGTAATTGAATTAAACTTGAAACAGTCTTCCAACAAAATATAGTATTATTTTTGTCTTTCTTTTGGCTTTCATTTAGGCATTAGAAAATGCTTTTGAAAGCATTTTATTTTTAGAGAAAACAAGTTATCATCTATAGCTACACATACAAAGAGAATAGGAGAATTTAGGCAACCACTTGAATAATTTTAGGGAAAAAATTATGAAAACCTTTTTGGAGAGGTAAAGAAGAGATAATCACTTTAACCCTTATTTATTGACCAGTTTTGTTAGTATAAATTAGGCCTAAATGAAGTTTTACCCTACACAGCATGTTGGACTCATCCACAATCTAATTTGACTGAATGTTGTATGTTAGTGATGGCAGCCCGTTTTATAAATGAAATTCTAACTACATATTTGTATGTGAAATTAAATAATATTTACCAATAGACAGATTTTCTATACTATGGAACTCAGTAGGCCTGGGAAATGCTGACTGATTATAGTCACTTCTCTCAAAATTTAGATCAATACATCATGCTTCCTGAGGGTTGCCAGGAATAGCCTTAGTGACGCCTGGGTCAGGTCAGTGTCGAGCACCGGCCTCCCTAATGCTGGGAAGACAGAACTCAACCCAGACTGGTAGGGATTCTCCCTGCTTTTAACCTGGAAGACAAAATAAAAAATTAACTTTTTTTAATGGAAGAATATAAAGAAATAAAATTGATAATATAGAGAAAAATGATACAGTGTATTTTGCAATAACAAATGTTCATTTTTATTTGTTTTTTTAAATGACTAAGGTTTGGATTGTTTCTGGAAATCTGCAATTTTTCTTTAATTTCAGTATTTTCATCATGGTTATTTCCAACGTGAACGTGCTTTCTGTATTTGTGGATGGTTTGTTATTAACTCTACTCAAATCCAGTGTCCGTGTGGTCCACACCCCCATCCCTGCCTCCCCCTCCTCCCCCAGACACTCACAGTGCCCTCACACATGCAAGTGTGGCCTTATGTGCGCACACACACACACACACACACCACACACACACACACAGAGCAGCAGAGGAGTTCACTCTGTTAAGGCAGCCCGTTTGCCCTCTATGCTCCCAGGAGAGATAACTGTGCCTTTGGTTCTCTTAATTTCCTCCCAGCCTCTTTGTGTCCTGTCAGTTACCAGATTCCCTAAGACAAAGTTCAAAGCCTTTAGTTCTATGCTCCAAGAGTAGTTTAGGCTGCAGAAAAATCTACAGAGTGCTAGATGGTATCCTTGTCCTGTTTAGAAAGGACTTCACTAAGGTAAAAATGGAGAGCTCTTTCCTCCTTTAAGTTTACTGTTTAACTCACTTATCTATTCATTCACTCATTCAGTCGTTCACTTAGTAAACATTATTTCTGAACACCTACTTCATGCCAACTACTGCATGAGGAGAGCAAACCCATTCCATACCCTTACTTAGATTGCAAGTAAGCAGGGGACACTTTCATCAACATACTACATTTACTACAACATCACAGATCACAGAACGGGCAAGTGTGCAAAGTTTCGTGTCACGGGGCTGCTGGGGAGGGAGTGACACGCTCCGCCCGCCTCTCTGAAGAGGTGGGATGTGAACCAGGCTTGCAAGAATGCTGTGCACTTCTGGCACGTGGCAGAGGGTGGGAGCCTGCAGCCTGGGCAGGGTGGGCAAATCGAGAAAGCACAGGGCATACGCAGGGAGCGACGAGTGGCGTGAAGTGCCTGGATCATTGGAGTCAAGGCTGCAAAAGCCAAGAGTGGGCAGGTTCTGAAGAGCATAGGCGCTGGCTCTGCCCTGGGAACTTTCATTCTTCTCCCTTGACCTCCAGAATATTTTAAAATTCGAAGTCTGACAGTGGAGACCAGAGAGTCTTCTAGAATGCTGGATTGGAAAATATGAGAAATAATCAGGTCGCATTTTGGTGGCAGTGGCCTTGGTGGAGATTATTCTCCTTCCTCCTTCTGCCCCTCTCCCTCCTCTTCCTCCTCTTTTCCCTACAAAATAGCAAGAAAGCATCTTTTTGTAATAATTTTGCCAACAAGAGTGCATAGAAGGCCTAGACATGGGGAAATTCGGGTGCCACTCTGTACTAGTTTTCTATTCAAAAACAGAATGCCGTTATCTCATAGGCATAAAATGTTAATGAGCTGAGCCTCTGTGCCCACTGGGAACCACCCATGGTCCAGCTCTGCCATAGAGAGCTCTGGAGATTGCTGAGTAGAATGTCAGAATTCAAGTGACCTCAAAGCCCTATTGTGACAAAGTGTCCCTTGGCATGAATGGGGAGGTTCACACTCAGGCCTGTGACCACAGGAAAAGGAGCTGACCCACCAACCTTAGATGATTATGGAGTCTTTGCAAACTAGCATGGTCTTGGGCCTGTTTTCTCCTGAACTGAGGCTATGATCCCATGGGAAAGTAGGAAAATCTAACGTGATGTCTGTGCCCTGCACCGGTTGCGATGTCTGAAAAGCCACCGCAATGGAAAATGACCGATGAATCCTGTTGACCCTGAGGAGCTGGCACTCAGGTCTTAAGTGCCAAGACCACATTAGTACGCCAGTCAGGCTAGACTAATCAGAGTGGCCAAGCTATTTCGCGCATCCCGACACAGTCTGGATCCCCACAATAAGTAGACTCTGGGCCTGACTTTTGGTGAATCACTGCCTTGTACATAGGGTTTATTCTGAAACTTTGTTGCCAACCTAAGCACCTTACTCCTCCAGCTTTTTTTTTTTTTTTTTTTTTTTTTTTGCGGTATGCGGGCCTCTCACTGTTGTGGCCTCTCCCGTTACGGAGCACAGGCTCCGGACGCACAGGCTCAGCGGCCATGGCTCACGGGCCCAGCCGCTCCGTGGCATGTGGGATCTTCCCGGACCGGGGCACGAACCCGTGTCCCCTGCATCGGCAGGCGGACTCTCAACAACTGCGCCACCAGGGAAGCCCACTCCTCCAGCTTTTAAAAGACCAGGGTAGCAGGCATCCGGACTTTTGCAAGCTCACAGCCATAAACATTTTTCTGAGCTCACATAGGCCCATCCAGGACTCACCTTCATGCATTTCAGAAAGGGATGTAAGAGGTCAATGAATTGAGTTTTGGCAAACTTAAGCTTCTTACACTTAAAACTAATTTCTTCAAAATCTCCCAATCTGTCTCAGCTTTTCTCCACCTATGATCTATATCAGATCTCCCATTTTTGATCCCTACCCTGCCCCCACCAGTCACCCACAAAGTTTGTTACTTTCTATTTGCCCAGTCTGCTCTCCCTTTCTTAAAATGTCAAACTCTTCTTCTCTTCCCTAAATCCTTATCCCTCTAGCTCTTGTGGCTTTGGCTTCTTTTTCATATTATCTAGAACTCTTTCCCTAACAATTTCTAGAAAATACAAATAACTCCTCTTCTCTTTCATTTTCATTTTTTCAAATATTTATCAAAAGCCTACTTTATGTCAGTATTATGCGTTGTGAAGAATATAAAGGTAGGTTGGGACCCCTGTCCTAAAGAATGTATAATTTAAAGAAGTTAGTGAAATAGACAAGTATACCAATAAGGCATGGTGAAATAAGTGCTGAATCAAAGTTGAAACCCTGTTTTTTGGGACCCTAAGGAAAATGGGGCTGACAGTGACTAGAGAGATGAGAGAGACTGAAGAGTTTGCCTTTGAATTAAGCCTTGGTGAATGTGAATGATATTTCATTTCTGATGGTTTTCAGCACTTGTTATTCTGGCACGGCAGCATTTAATTAAATACAATGTGACAGTCTTTCAAAATGTATGATTTGTTTCATGCCCAATTTTGCCAGCCATGGTAGAGTGGGGGGCGGGGGGGGAGTCTGGTCTCCCTGGCAGAGAATAAACTCCTTTAGTGCAAGCCCTGTCATCTTTTTCTCTTGTATTCCTCAGGTACACAGCATGTGCTCAATTAACCCTGGTTGGGTCATGGGTACATTATCGTTGTCATCATCATCATCATGAGTATCAACAGATCTGGTTCCTTCAAACAATCTCAAGTGGAAGAACCCAAGACTTCCTTTAAAATAGGGAGTGTTGTTTAGAATCATAATAGATAATGTGGTGCATTTCAAGATACTACCGGTTCTCTTTAAAGCTATTGAACCACTAGAGTAATGCCCCCAGAGGACTCTCTGCAGAAGCCTCTTTAGAGACATTGAGATCTTGGAACCTAAATCTAGAACCGGAGTAACCTGATGTTGGTGGCCTTAAATCAACCTCTTTCAGAGCCCAGCTAACTCTGCCCTGTGGTCTCGTGTAATCAAAGGGGAGGATCTTTTAGAGCAAATGGGCAGAGCCCACGTGGGATCTTCGAGCAGTCCCTGTTACCTCTAATTCCAGACTGAGTCTGTACATGACCACAGAAGCATTTTTCTCTATTCTATGTACTCGGTATTCAGTCGATGCTTGTTCTGTTACGTGGTAAGCTGTTTGTGGCCTCAGGAAACTCTGGCCTCTTGACTGATGATTTTTCCTAGGAGTTGTTATAGCCAATCTTCTAGCTTGATGAAATTGTTGGAAAGGATGGATGAACCATTCACGGGCAATCTCAGGCAGGAGGATGTCAGTACTGTAGTCACCTCACACTGGAGTGCCAAGGCCGTATTAATCTCCAGCTACATGAAGTTTTCTTCTCAGGAGGCTCCTTGCCTCTCTCAGTCTTTAGAAGTCAGCAGAGCCAGATCTTGGTTTATTAGATATCAGTATATGATGACTCTTTCTGCTACTCGCCTTGCACAATGGGCCAGAATTGAGGGCTGGCCACTGCAACGTCTCCTCATTGGCTCCAAGATTCAGCTGTTATGTCATGCAGCAATGCCCTTTGGATCAGGAAAGCCTCACTGTCTAAGGACTTGATTTTCTGGACTGCTAGCTTGTATTCAAGGATATTCATTTCCTGAGAATGGCACTGAGCAGTTTTAGGAAATGCTGATACAACTGTAGCAATTTTTCCCAATTTGTTCTTGACAAAGAACTCTCTTCAAAATTGAGTTGGCTTCTTCTCTCCTTTTTTTTTTTTGAAAATGCTGGTAAACACAATTAGCCTCATTAACCTCAGTTTCTGTTTCATAACTGAAAATTAGCCTACAATCACTGGTTTGCTGGAAAGCACAGTTATAATTAGTCTTTGACTGATACGAAAATTCTTCCTCTTCTTTAATTTCTCTGACATCTCAGTGCATGTGAAAACATGTCTGAACTCTCCCACACCGACCCTGGGAGGTGAGTAAAAAACAAATCCAGTATTTAAATCCAGGATCTCAAGCTGAAACATGAAAACCAATATTCTTGCACATGGGAACTGGAGATGAAGAGGCGTTTGTTGAAGAGGCAATGATGAGAAGGTAGACTCTATGAAGTGTATTCCCAATGCTGCTTCTAGGTGTCTAAAGATGGTGCTAGTATGCTGATGAATCTGTCATTCATAGGCAAAGTAATATGATTACTTACAGAAAAAGGATCTGGGGCAAAGTAGTTGCTCCCTTGGCACAGGTGAAGAATCGCTATCTCAGCCCTTTAAATCCATTTGTTTACCAGCTTTTCCATACCTTTCTGCGGGCAAGAGAAGAAGTCACATTTCACAGTCAGTCTTGGCAGTCGTTCCTTTTCAGGCTAGCTCCTGAGGACTAGACCTTCAGGTCTTGTGATCGGACAGCTGGGATGATTAGTCTCCTGGAGAAACTCCATTGCCATCATTCCTGCAGTAGCTGGTAGCCTAAAAAGGGGTCCAGTTCAGGAAGGATGGGGATGTTCATTCCCTTTTTATCAACAGACAATCTGCTGAGATAAAGGGAAGGTAATCTGAAGTAGGTCAACATGGTCTTTGGGTCTGAGTTTAACAGAGTGTTGTCTGGGAAGCCAGACCACGACGGGCATCCGTTTGGTGGGGCCCATCCATCTGGATTCATCCCTGAGACACATCAAGCCCACATACTGATGTGTGCCCTTCTGGGTTGCTGTTGTCTGTGGGGACAGCATGATAGAGATGACTATCTCAGTGCTCAGAAGTCCTTCTGTGTGTATATGGGGGTGGGTGTGAAGGGCAGCAGGTCCTTAGGCTGCAGCACGTATGACTCCAGATAAGCTCATGGTGTAGTAGTACCCAGAATGGGGAGGTGGGGATCTATGTGTGGCAAACATCTTTTTTTTTTTTTTATTGATCTCAGTTTCCTCTTGATGGAATGAGTAGTTTGGAGGTTATAGTCCCTGACACCCATCTAGCTCTGGCGCTCATTGAGTAGATACTGAGCAAAGCCATAGTCTCCAGCCTGAACAAACAAGCACTGGACTTCTTAACACGGACATGATTCCTTCCTTTGTCCCCTTTACCTCCTCCCCGCACTACCTTGTTCTCTTAACTCTCACTAAAGATACTTAACTTCCAAGTTGTCTCTCTATAGACCTAAGAAATACCCCCCGACAGGCACGTGCTCAAGGACTCTGAGTTGCTTCCCTGCCAGTGTGGACTCTGGCTGGAGGCTGTGAAATGGAGTTGAGCCGTTCTGTCTCAGTGCCCAAACTGCAAATTAGAAATCTTACAATTCAAATTGAAGTTCTCCTGTGTTACTCCCTGCACCTCTTATTAAGCCCCATAATAGTGAAATAAAAGAGTCACTAAGTCAGGAAATAATCCAGGGCAGTAAAGTAGCTTTTATTAGGCACCTAAGGCATCAGATGCAAATACAGTGATGAGAGAGGAGATTAATATTATTTTCTCTGTGCTCGTTGGAGAAAGTGGCGTGTGACCCTTGACTGAGTAGCAATATCTCTGAAACATCTTCCTTATTCTCTTCAGCACTGTTTATGCGAGAGGCTCTGTCTATTCAATAGCCAGGTTGGAAATGATCAGGTCGGGCAAGATAACTGGATCTAATGACGGAAAGCTCCACGATAGAAGTGTCTGAGTTGACAACTCTGTTTGAAGAGTTCCCAAGAATGGAAAATTTAGGAGCCACTGATTCCCAAGAATGACACTGAGACGCTTCCTTGCAGAGACATGTTTTTATTTAGCTATTCCCCACCCGATGCTACCTTCTCTGGCCTCACAGCCATATGCTTCATCCATTTAATTTTCTGTTCATTTCGAAGAAGCATCGCATACCCCGCAGAAAGAGAAAAGAGCTTGAAGGTGGTTATTTTGACAAGACACTCAGGAATAGGGACCTCCCTCTTCCTCTGGCATTCATTTCTTGCATGCTTCTTTTGGGTAACTAAACACACAAAGGTCACCTAGCATCCTGGCAATTTCAGGAAGTGGGAGGGGGGGAAAGTAAAGTAAAAGCAAACCATCAATATGAGGAAGTCAACACTGCGTTTCTGTTTTTCTTCCAGTTTCTCTAGAAAGGGATTAGTTATTTATTGATCATTCATATGCCACCTACTTCCCCAAAGATTTTTGAGGCAGTCCAATGATAGCATCTCAGTAACACCCGCGTGCTCCTAAATTGAGTTTCTCGGCAAAATAACAACAACAAGCCAATACAAATGTCTAACCTGAGTGCTTCTGAGTTCCAGTGAAATAAAAAATGTGTCTCAGCAACAATGTCTGTATTCACTTGTTCCAGCTCCCCGTTCCACCATCCAGTCATGCTGTCTTTATTTCAAGAAAGTATTTGCTTCCTTGCCCTGCTCAGATGCATGTGTTAAACAGGTGAAACTACAAGGTTTGACTCTTTCCATGTCTTGCACCTCTTTGTCTCAGCCCAGTGAGGAGTGCAAACTGTATTCCACAGCCCCAGTGTCTAAGGAGGCTTGTATCAGAATGAACCCTCTTTCAAGAGGGCTGCTTGTCTAGAGAACAACCACCCTTCCAAATCCATTCTTGTTGCTGATATCATGATAGGGGTCATTTTGAAACTCTGAGTCTTTTTTTATTGAACTGAGTTATTGCCATCCTGTGAACGTATCTTGGGCTTTCTGACTCCATGGTTTTATTCATGCTATTCCTTTGGCCTGAAATCCTCCATGTTTATACTGCCTGTCACAATTCTCCTCGTTCTTCATGGCTTTGTTGAAAGATGACTACCTCGTGAAGCCTTTGGCATCAGTTATGAATTGTCACAACGAAGCTGAGTAACAAATATCCAAACTGTGATAGCAAAGTGCAGTAAACATTTATTTGTCCTCACAAGTCTACAGGTCTCAGCTGGGTTCACCCACGTATCCGCAGACCGCTCTGTGATGGCAGAAAGTTCTGCTCTTCTTGGCTGGGCTCTCACGTGTAAGGGGGGTGGCTGGCTGTGAGGTAGTCTAGGATGGCCTTAGGCGAGACAACTGTGCTTTCCTCCACATGGTCTCTCATCCTCCAGCAGGTTAGCTTGGGCTTGGTCTCATGGTGGTGACAGGGTTCTGAGAGAAAGAGGCAGTGTGCAAGGCCGTTTGAGGCCTGGGCTTAGAACTGGCGTGCTATCCCTTCTGCTCCTTTCTACTGGCCAAAGAACATCACAAGAACAACTTGGTTTCAAGAGTGGGGAACTAGACTCAACCCCTTACTGAAGGAACTGCAAAATCACATTTTATCGGGCGTGCTTAGGAGGAATGAAGGGTTTGGGAAATTTTTGCAGTCCGTCGACCACAACCTTTTTGATTGCCTGGTTTGAAGTGGTTTTGCTTGTGGTTTAATTTTACTGTTTTGATAGAAATTTAAAAACAGAATATAATTTGGGCACCTGCTTTATCACCTTTTATGAGTCCCTTGAAATCAGAGGCCATGTCTCCTTTATTCTTTAGGTCTCAAGTTGCTTAATTCAGTGACTTGCCCCTTTAAAGCATTAGGCATGTTTAAGAATAGAAACAGTGTACAAATAAGGCGAGATAGAAAGCATAAGCACCCAGAATTTAAAATGTGGACTGACCTCAAAAGTTAACTCCGTCATCCTGCCCTGTAGTAGTATGTAAGCTGCTCTAAATGGAAAGCCAATAACACAATTGTCTCAAAATGCAGAGAAGTTCCTCCCGCAGTGAATGCCTGCTGCAAACAATACACCATCCATGCACCCTAACACTCCAGCTTTAATCTTCCAATTTCTTAGCAGACAGAGAACAGCCACTTCCCATTTTCACCTTAGCCTCCACTGTCTGCCTTCCTCTTCTCGCTGTGCTTCAACTACACCTTTCCATTGGTGACAACGACTTCTGCTTAGCATCCCCAGTAGGGAACAGCGCCCGAGTGCCAAGAACAGTGCTCTGCACATAGTAGGTGCTCAGTTCTGCTTGTTGAGCACATAGATGTAGGAGATTCCGTCCACCTGAGTGTCTCCTGGTCCTAGCGAATTGAGCATTTTCTGGCTTCTCTGATGTCTTTCTTGTCTTCCTTCCTGAAACATTGCTCCCGAGGAAGTCAGACCACCTCAGATGGTCAGTGGAAATTGAGTTCCCATCCACTCAGCATCTTCCACTCAAGTTTTTGTCCAGAGTTGTATTTTAGGAAGATAAAGCCAATCTAGTGGGAGAAGAGGGGAGAGGAGTGAGTTCTGCTCTGAAGAGAAGGAGAAGATTGATTCTCTATTGATTCATCCTTTTCTTTTAACATATTTATTGGAGTATAATTGTTTTACAATGGTGCGTTAGTTTCTACTTTATAACAAAGTGAATCAGCTATATGTATACATATATCCCCATATCTCCTCCCTCTTGCGTCTCCCCCCACCCTCCCTATCCCGCCCCTCTAGGTGGTCACAAAGCCCCAAGCTGATCTCCCTGTGCTATGTGGCTGCTTCCCACTAGCTATTTTACATTTGGTAGTGTACATATGTCCATGCCACTCTCTCACTTCGTCCCAGCTTACCCTTCCCCCTCCACATGTCCTCAAGTCCATTCTCTACGTCTGTGTCTTTATTCCTGTCCTGCCCCTAGTTTCTTCAGAACTTTTTTTTTTAGATTCCACATATATGTGTTAGCATATGATATTGATTTTTCGTCCTTCTCCAAAGCTCTTCACTCTCCAGAATGGAATTCAATTAATATTTCAGGTTTTTAATGAAACTTCTTCTCATATGACTCTTCCTGTTGCCATTTATTTGAGCTCTAGGTTTGTGGAACTCAGTAGTAAAGAAGGTCTTTTATAATCAGTATATGTCCTCGTGGTTCTCCTGGTTTGGTTTAATTCCCCAGTCATATCACTGAGAAAGGGGAGACTGTTTTTCCTTTCACCCAAAGAACAGTTTTAGAGAAGGCTTTTTTAATCTATAATTCTGTGCCCTTTACTGTTAGTCATAGGTTAATATGTTTTTAGTCTCAGTGTACAACACAGATTCTCCGGGAATTATTTTTTTAAATTAGCCCCTGCAACGGTTAATTTTATGTGTCAATTTGGCTGGACCATTGGATGCCCAGATATTTGGCTAAAAATGATTTCTAGGTGTGTCTGTGAGAGTGTTTCCAGATGAGATTAGCATTGGATCTGTAGACTGAGTAAAGTAGATTATCATGGTCAGTGTAGACCTCACCCAACCCTTTGAGGGCCCGAACAGAACAAAAAAGTGAAAGAAGGGAGAATTCTCTCCTCTCTTTCACTCTCTCTCGCTGTCTGACTGCTTGAGCTGTGCACTGGTCTTCTGTCATCAGATTAGGTCTTGCACCATTGGTGCTGTCTGGTCCCTTCTGGCTACTTATTCTCAACTGTCAGCACTTCTGCATCAGCAGCGGTCAACACAAATAATTAGATCCATAGCCCTGCCTGCCTTCTTACTTTTCAGGATGGTCTACTATTCTCTATGACTTTCAAGATTCTATCTTTCCTGAATTTGAGTTTTCCCTGAAATTTAGTCTTTCCTATCAGAAGAGGACAGTTTTCCACGTTGCCTTTTAAAATAGGAAAACATTTCTCCCTCTCCAAATCATTTCTTTTCTTTTCCGTAGTCAGAGTCTATCTGAAATTTTATATCGTACTTTTAAGACCGGCGGACATGGTTACTAAACCCCCTATTTAGAGTGATACATTACCGGCTAACATCTTTACAAGGGTTTGTTTCAGAATGTTTGGAAATGAAATGAAAGGTAGACTTAATGTAAACTTTTATCTATAATTATTTATTCCTAATACTTTCCCAGAGATTTTACCAAATTATACAGACCTCTCTGTTTTTCTCTACTTGTCCTTATCATTTGAGAGAAAGCTTTATTCTTCAGACAGTTAAAACAACATTCATTGAGCAACTGCTAGGCGACTGATACTGAGGATCCAAAGATGAATGCCCTCAGGTTGTGCAAGGAACATTTGTGTGTCTTCCTGTCGCTCCCATCAGAAGCCTGGGGGTCCTGACTAGGAATGCTGGGTGAGCCTTTCCCACTTTTCTTCTGCCCCCTCTGATGGCACAATGATGTTTTGAGCACTAGACGTTTATCTAGTTACTGAATAAGATACTGAACAGGTTCCTTTCTTGCTACGAGGAGATGATTTTAAAGAGAAGTATCACTGTTTTTTCCCCTGCCACTTTTGAATACCAGGCTGTGGTCATTCCCAACTTTATGCTTCATCACGATCCAGGTAGTATAATCTTTATACCATCACCTATGTATGCTCCCTTACTTTTTCTGACTGTGCTTTCTCCCCTCTTGAAATTTAGATTTTCTGTTCCCCGTCTGCCAGCCTTTCCCATGAACTCTCAGAATTTATTTCAATTTTCTGTAATCTCGCCTTCTAACACCAATAAAAAATCCACCTATCTCTGTGAGGCCCTGCTGACCTTTGCTTCTTATCAACTTGACGTATTTTTATTTTTTGTCTTTAGTTTTTAACATATCTTTGCTTCATTTCTCTGGCCTGGCTTCCTTTTGACCAGCGTTGTACCCTGGCCACCTACTTTTGACTTCTCAGACCCACACCTTCCCCTTCTGTTCCTTTGCAGAGGCTCTTCCACCCCCAGGCTCATGTTCATGGCTCACGGCTCCTGACTTTGTCACCAGGGTCTGCTATCTGCCTAACTGCCTGGGTCCCATCTCTTCCGGGGCTTGTTCTACCTCTGGGCCCTCCCCCTCCTCCCCCTCTTGCCTGTGCTCCCCAAAGTACTCTTCCCCGACCTGACTGTGCAAAGCAGAATTTCCAGAAGCTGGAAAGCCTCTTTACCTGCCCCACCCCAACATCTGTCCCTGTGACCCCCTCATTGCAGTGAAGCACTGGAAGGGCTGATTTGCTGGACAGGACTGAGAAATATTTGTGATGCCTCTGGCCTCTGCCAGGCTCAGTGTTTCCTCTCCATTCCCTGCTCCCCACCTTCTCTTTTTTAGCTCCTGGGAAACTATTGTGCCATGCAAAGAGATTTGTGTAATATTTTATTTTGATACTTCCAACCTTACAGAAAAGTCATAAGAATAGTAGAAAAACCTCCTATAGAATCTTGACCCAGAACCCCATTCAAATTTTGCTCAATGTCTCTGCAACATCCCTTATAGCAGAAGGTCTACACAGGATCAACCATTAAGCCTGTTGTCAGCCTCTCTGTTCTTTCAACCAGCTAGTTCCTTAGTCTTCTCTAACCTCCGTGACCTTGACATTTTTGAAGATTGTCAACCCGTCATTTTGTGGAATGTTCCTCAGTCTGGGGTTTCCAGTGTTTCCTCATGATTAGGCCCCAGTTATGTATTCTGTGGAGGGAATATCCCAGATGTCGGAGTTCTTTCCAATACTTCCTATCCAGTGGCACATGATGTCTATTTGTCTTGTAACTGGTGTGAATTTTGATAATGTGATTGAGATGGTGTCTGCCAGGTTTCTCTATTGCAAGGTAACTTTTTTTTTCTTTCTAATTAATCAGTA
Organism: Delphinus delphis; assembly: GCF_949987515.2. Classification (NCBI taxonomy): domain Eukaryota; kingdom Metazoa; phylum Chordata; class Mammalia; order Artiodactyla; family Delphinidae; genus Delphinus; species Delphinus delphis. The sequence continues at coordinate 91,014,582 of NC_082684.1, read as the reverse complement.
TACTGTGGGTGACATTTTGAGGCTATGTCAAATCTTATTCCTCATCCAGTTTTTACCCACAAGTTTTACAACACTTCAGCACATTTCTTGCCTGAATTACTCACTACTATGATGGAAATGGTGTTTTTTTCCAATATCTTGGTTCCTTCTACATTTATTAGTTGGTTTCCTATCCTCAGAAAGAACTTTCTCTTTCCATTCATTAATTTATTTATTCATTTATTTATATCAGTGTGGTCTCATGGCTTCCTATGTTATTCAACCTGTTGTAATTCATTCTCAGATTATTATTTATTTTGATGCTCACATTGTCCAAGTTCAGCCAATGGGAGCCCCTATGTATGTGAACTTTTGGCATGTCCTCATCATTCTTTGACCATTTCTTTACTTACTGTCACAAAAAGGTGTTCTAGACTCATCTTGTTTTTTGTTTGACCCAGTCCTGGGGAATCAGTAATTTATATATATATTTATTTGTTTATTCTCTATCTTTCTAACTAGATAGAAAACCATGAGTGCTCACTGATACTTCCAATTCTACTCCAGCATTACAGGTTCATTCCATCTTCCCCCGTCCTATATGTGTACTTCCTGTCTCTGAATGTGAGAAACCTGGATCCCAGCATCTCCAGTCTCCTCACCTGGCACTACCCCCCCAGTTACCCTTGCTTGGGCCTGCCTCCTTCAGATCACCTGCATATTTGGGTCCACCTTAATGGCTTTTTTTTTTTTTTTAAGATGTTGGGGGTAGGAGTTTATTAATTAATTTATTTATTTTTGCTGCGTTGGGTCTTCGTTTCTGTGTGAGGGCTTTCTCTAGTTGTGGCAAGCGGGGGCCACTCTTCATCGCGGTGCGCGGGCCTCTCACTATCGCGGCCTCTCTCTTTGCGGAGCACAGGCTCCAGACGCGCAGGCTCAGCGGCCATGGCTCACAGGTCTAGCTGCTCCGCGGCATGTGGGATCTTCCCGGACCGGGGCACGAACCCGTGTCCCCTGCATCGGCAGGCGGACTCTGAACCACTGCGCCATCAGGGAAGCCCGAGGCTTCATTTTTAAATGGATTCCCAGGATTTCGGTAGATTTCCCATTCTCTGGAAAAGACAATGACTAACTGCACCCTGCTTTGAAAGTTTCTACCGGGAAGTTAAACACATCATTTCTGCTCATTTTTCTTTAGCCATAGAAAATCACATGACCATGCTTCCAGGAGCTGGAGAAGGCATCGCTACCATGTGTCTTGAAAGAGGAACATATGAAGCAGTTGGATTGTCCCCCACAGTGTCGTTTGACAAGGGACATCAAGGTCAGTGCTCCGACTTTGGCTTTGCCTTTTGCTACCAGCCTGATCTTGTGTTGTTTCCATTTCTTTATCTGCAGGGCAGAAAAACCTAGCTCATGTGGTTATTATAAAAAAAAAAATAAAAGCCCTTTACAAAATACAATACTATAAGAATGCATGAGAGCATCAAAACTACCATTTCTAATAGTAATGTCCACAAATGACAGATAATCTCCCTGGGAGCTGTGTAACTCAGTGGATTCTATATTTCAGGGGATGATGAGAACATTCTTTTTTTTTTATTATAAAAGTAACAGATGCTCAATATTTTCCTATATGTTTACTTAACCTTAACCTTTAAATATTTTCATATAGTTATAAATTCTTTTTAATATCTTTTTTCAAAGCCCACTTACTGTTTTCTAATTAATTAAACATTTATCTATGCCTGGGCATTTAGGTGGTTTTCACATTCACAATATTCGTGGTTATTTAACTCTGCTGAAGAGGAGAGAATTCCTTGCTTTCACTATACCAGTCCTGGGCCTTAAATTCACTCCTCATTCTTCCTCTGTTTTGCTCCGTATTACAGGTCTCAGGGTCAGCTGGCTGCTGGCTGAATTCACCTAGTTGAAGGCGCTACTAACAGGAGATTGCAGGACAGGGGAAGGAAAAAGCCCAGCTGTTTCTCTCTTTCCACTCTCCCTTGGGTGCTTTCTCAGCAGCAGCCACGCCTTCTCCTCAGCTCCCTTCTCACCATGATGCAAGCCCTTGGCTCCAGTAACATCCTCCTCCTCCTGTCTCTCTTGCCCAGGTATGACAGTGGCTTCCTGCTGTTGCTAATCTCTGGGTTACACAGCATCTCCAGATTGGAGCTTGCATTACGAATTCCAGGCATTAAATTCTCTGTATTGGAAATACTCGAAGAGGTTGGTGTTATCCTGTCTAGACTTTCATTTATTCCCACACTGGGACATTACAGTTACCGTCACATTTTCTTTCTGCCCAATCCCAGCTTGTGATTATGGACTATTTAAACTCAAGAAACAAACCTATTAAAACTAGTTCAAACAAACACACATAAAAGAGGTAGCCATTGGAAGAACAAACAAGAAGCACACGTTACCCATAAGCAAGAATTACAGCCGGGAATCACAAGGAAGCACAATTCAAAACTGCCCTCCTTCATCTTTTCTCTCTGCAGAACAGAGTAAACAGACACCACAGAACAGAATAAACAGAGTACCTCAGAGGAAGTGGTACCCACAGCCCCAGTTCTACCCATCTTCTCCAACCCAGTGGTCAACATGAGCTAAGTAGATCTCTGTTTCTCCATTTCTTATTAACAAGCCTTGCTTGTTTCAGGTGCCCAAACCTCATGCAATCATCTGTTAGCAGGAGTGGGGTGTGGACAGGGTCACACCCTCTGCTGCTTACTCAGCTGGGGTTAGGGGAGCACCGATTCTCGGAGAAAGGCCATGAGAGGGGCTGGCCCCTTGACTAGCATGTCCTCAAGCCTATTACTTAGTGATACTAAAAGCCATATGGACTTTCTGTTTCTGATGATGTGGCATATCAGTGCTACAGAGAAACGTCCCCTAATACAGGACACCTAAAACTGCAGGATAAATTATAAAACAACAACAACATCTTTTTAGTTCACAGCTGAGCCGGCAGTAAAGTTAGGAAGACCACTGGGATATGAAATGAAGAAAAAAATTCCTTTATGAATGGGAGGAGTGAGGGAAATGGCTCAAGAGATGTATAGATATGGGCATTGGTGATCTTTTATTACATAAGCTTGGTGGTGAGTATAAGTGCATTCATTTTATTACTATTATTTAAACTAAATTAAATAGGTATGTTTGTTTGCATGTATGATATATTTAATGAAGTAAATAAAATATAAAATTATATAGGTATAAACTGGAAATACTTCTAAATCTCAGTTCATAACTGGCCAAAGCTTAATTTTGAAAGAATAACGATTTTAAAATGTATTTCCCTTGTTCTATTTCTGTTATTGCTGCTACAGAAAACCATACACAGTTGCAAATCTCCAGGTTTTTTCTACTCTAATATGCAAATTCTTTGTAGAATGATTGCTATGAAATGCCTCCTTCTGCTTACTGCTGTGGTAGGAGGTTACTATAAATTTTCTTACCTTTTGATGAAAAGAAAGTCAAAGAAAGTCAGCCTCCTTCCCTGGAGGTCCAGTGGTTAGGACTCTGCGCCTTCACTGTCAAGGGCGCAGGTTCAATCCCCAGCTGGGGACTACATCCCGCAAGCCACGCAGCGCGGCCAAAAAAAGGAAAAAAAATAGAAAGTCATCTGTGAGACTCTTTCTTATGCCTTGAAGGTCTTGGTTCCATGATCATTTGCTGGACCAAATCGTCAAGCACACCACTTGGCCATAGCAGCTGTGGATGAAATATGTTCATTTACCATACCACTAGGCTTTTGCTGTTTAATAATTCCTATTCCAAGTGAACTCACTAGGCAAGATGTGTCCTGGGTCTCTCCATGAATCACTTCATCTTGGTTTCTATTCTGCTCCCTTTGTTTATAATCTAAATGTCCACCCCCCAGCCCTACAAGGTCATCCAGCCTCCCATCCAGTCCCCTTTTGTATTTTCAGGAGGCAGTTGCCTCTTGATCTCACCAATAACTGGAATATCACAGAACCTCTGCTTTTACACTAATTTGTCAGAACAGTGGGTTTCCCATTTTAAGTGGTTATTTTTTAACTCTCTCATCACTCATCTCTGCACTTCTGTTAATGTTAGCCACAGTAGGAAGTCAGGTCAGGCTCTGTTCTCAGTCATGGTCCCTGACTCTTCAATTTGGGTCTCCAAGTGTCCCTCAAAACATGGCATCTTGGGTTTCCCTGGTGGCGCAGTGGTTGAGAGTCCGCCTGCCAACGCAGGAGACGCGGGTTCGTGCCCCGGTCCGGGAGGATCCCACATGCCACGGAGTGGCTGGGCCCGCGAGCCATGGCTGCTGGGCCTGCGCGTCCGGAGCCTGTGCTCCGCAACGGGAGAGGCCACAGCAGTGAGAGGCCCACGTACCGCAAAAAAAAAAAAAACATGGCATCTTTATAATGTCCCTGGGATCAGCCTTCCCCAAGGGTTTACCTCTTGCCACTTGTTTTCATATGGCATTTGCAATCGTGTACTAGAGAGAATCATAATAGCTAGTGAGAGTTGATTGTTAAATATTCAGGAATTTTGTAATCTAGTTGTTAAACTAGTTGCAGCTTGAAATTAGTCATGGTGGGAGCATTTATACCATGGAGATTGGCAAATACTATAAACCAGGGCTTCCCTCGCCTCCCAGAAAGCCAGTTTACCAGCACAACCCTGCATTTGGGTAATTAAAATGAAAATAATGAAAATAAAGAAGTATTTTTGTGAACATGGATAATCGGGAAATTTTTATTCTTGAGAACACTTAGAAAATGTTCTTTAAAAGTTTCAGTCAAAAAGTCACCCAAACACGTAAAGATTTTCTAGAGGAAACAAAAAATGCTACATGTAAAGGGAAAGAGTCGATAAACTAGACTACCAAAATTTAAAACTTCTTATTAAAAAATACTGTTAAGAAAATGAAAAGATATGCCACAGACTACAGAACATATTATCTAGAATATATAAAAGCTTCTACAAATAAATGAATTTAAAAAGACAAGCAATTCAATAATGAAATGGGGAAAATATTGGAATAGACACTTCTCAATAAAAGATCTGCAAATGGCCAATAATCACATGAAGAAAGGCTCGACATCATTATCATCAGGGAAATGAAAATTAAAACCACAATGAAATGCCATTTCACATTTACTAGAATAGCTGAAATCAAAGAATGTGTCCAGGAGGTGGAACAACCAGAGCTCTCATACTCTGTTGGTGGAAATGAAAAATGTTGTAACCACTTTGGAAAACTAGTTGGCAGTTCTATATAATGTTAAACATACATCTACCTTTTGATCATGCCATTCTACTGCTATGCAAGAGAAATGACAACATACCCTCAAAAAGGCCTACACAAGAACTTTTATAGCAGCTTTATTCGCAATAGCCCCAACTGGAAACTACTCAAATGTCCATCAACAGGAGAAAGGGTACACAAATACGTTTATATAATGGAATACGACTCAGCAATAAAAATGAACAAGTCATTTGTGCACGCAGTGACTTGTTGAGCAAAAGAATCAGACACCAAAAGACTATGTACAGTATGCTTCTATTTATATGAAGTTCAAGAACAGACAAAGCTACCCTTTGAAAAAAGAACAGTGGTTACCTTTCAGGGGAGAGAGGTAGTTGGGAGTCACTGGAAGAGGACAGAAGGCAACTTTCTGGAATAATGGAGGTGGTCTATGTCTTGTTTAGGGAAGTGATTACACAGGTGTATACATTTATAAAAACTCATTATCTGTGTGTAAATCAACTCAATAACAAGACATAAAAAGAACAGAAAAAAACCCTCTCCCCAAATAGTAACTCAAAGAAGGCAACCAAAATGAAGCAATCTCATCAAGTCTCCGGACAATGAAGAAGTAACATTTTACCTGGTTTAGTGATGGAAAATACATATCATCAGATGATATCACACAGAGGGTCAGACCTTAAGACGAAAAGAACAGAGAACAGAAAGCAATTTAACCTTATACCATTACACGTTTAGCATGATGGTACACTAAAGCTTTCCACCAATCATTTTATTTCAGCTTAATGGTAACACAGGAGTAGCAGTTTAATTCCTGGCCTTAAAAAAAGAAAAGAAAAGAAAAGAAAAGCAGTTTGGCCTGTTTACTCCTATTGGTGGAAATAATAAATCTAGTCAATCGTCGCAGCCTCCCATGCTCCTTGGCTGCCATCAGGCTGTTGACCGACGGTGTAGCCACCAGGCTTGGCAAGCCCTACGCCACCAGGCCTGCTAATTGCTGCACAACCCAAGTAGATTTGAAGAGAAGAGGAGAGGAGAGGAGCTAGGGAGTTGAGGAAGTCTGCCTAGGAATCACAGGGATGGCAGAGGCAGCTAAATCAGCATTGCTTAAACTAGATGTGGTTAGTCCTCCCTGCCGTGCCCCCATCAGCAGAAGCAGGATTTAGTGGTCATGGGACGTGGTATCCTCCAGCCCTAGACTTCTGGGTTAGCTTTGATTTTACTATTCAAGTAAGATAGCTCCGGACTCTTGGCTGCAGTCTGCCTGGTTCTGGACTCTCGCTTCAGCAACCACCTATAGCCGCTGCCTCATTCTGATCCCACCCACATCCCAGCATCATGCAGGCTTCTGACCCACTCAAAGCTGAGGCTTGTCTCTCCCTTCAAACCCAGTCTCATTCTTTAGGCTCAGACCTCCTACTTGAACAGGTGCACACAAGGGGATAGTTGCCTGCTCCGAAAGGGAGTTGCCTGAAATAAGTATTACTCAACCTTTTCCTTGAGGATGTAGTTGAATAAACTCTGTTCAGTGAAAATAAAAAAAAAAAAGAAGTAAGAAAGCTCCAGCCCATTCCTCATTTTGACTGTCACACCCCTAGTACCTTCCTGGACATGTCTGAAAATGCCTGGATGGTCCCCATGTGTCCTTGAGTTACCTGTGAGCACCCTCTCCAAACCTGGACACAGAACCACACTGGCTGTGGAACAGCAGAGTCGCTGAACACCTGGCGTTGGCCTCCCCATCATCATGGAGCCCTTTCCTCAGACCTGGCTTCCTCATCTTATCCCTGGGACCTATGTTTACCTTATTGAATCCCTGCCCCGCCTCTGCTCTCCTCTCTCTGTGACAGAGGCTGCCACAGAGGACATGAAAACCTCATTTCACATGAGAACAAGCTCTCAGTCTCAGAATTGCCTTACTGTGTACAGTACGTTAAGTCCCTTTGTCTTGACAACCCCATTCCAGACCACGTTCTTGCCTCCCTAACCGATACCCCTTTAAACAAAAGAGCGGCACCGGCCTGTCCTCACTCATGACTTCTGCACAAATAATCGCCCCTACCCGTTAGAGTGAAAAGCAGCCTTCAGTTTCATAAAATAGCATTATTTTCTTCTCTTTAATTCATTTATTATACACTTTGAGTTGATTTTCCTGGTGCCATTTGGGCTAGATATTTGTGGAAGCCCAGCCTTCTCTGGGCCTGGGTTACACTGGAACACAGTGTAACCCGGGTTAAATGAACAGGTAGGAGAGGATACAGCTAATTCGTGCACTGCCTGCGTGTCCTCTTGCCTGGCTCTGGAGCCATTCTTTGCCTTCTTATTTTTCAGGCCTGACTTTAATTTCTCTATTTTTTTTTTTTTTTTTTTTTTTTTTTTGCGGTATGCGGGCCTCTCACTGTTGTGGCCTCTCCCGTTGCGGAGCACAGGCTCTGGACGTGCAGGCTCAGCGGCCATGGCTCATGGGCCCAGCCGCTCCGCGGCATGTGGGATCTTCCCGGACCGGGGCATGAACCCGTGTCCCCTGCATCGGCAGGCGGACTCTTAACCACTGCGCCACCAGGGAAGCCCCTAATTTCTCTGTTTTATGGATGCTGACAGTAGATGAGCTAGTGTCTGCTTCTGGCACTCAGGACCTTTCCTCCAGGCCAGCGGGGCCCGTGCATACGAACCAAGCAGAGGGGCATCAGCTCTGGGCCGCTGAGATGCCACCACTCAGCAGCCCACGAGCAGCCCACCCATTTGTATTAAATGCTTTTCAGCTGGTCTATCGTTTTCACACCAGCTCTCCTGTCCCATCCAAGGTGAGGGTCCCGGTGGAGGAATCAAGATTTTCCTTAACTCATCGAACGCTTCCTGACCACTGTTTTCTGAACCCTGGTTTCCCAAAGCAGGTTTGGAATAAGCTTTGCCAATTTTTTTCATGTAAAATAGGAAAACGTCGAGGCCGGTTTCCCTTCGCTCCAGCTTCAACCGCCCTTGTTGACACTGCGGCATATTCATCCTCCACGAGGCTTGTGACGCGTAGGTGAAGCTGGGACGGGAAATGGGAATGGGCTTCCTCGTGGCTGTCTGGCTTGGCCAGCCTGCAAGCTTACAGGCTGAGGCCAGCCATAAACAAACCTGGATTAGCGGTTTCAAACAGGCTTAGCGAAAAGAATAAATGTTTGTGATAGAAGAAAATAGTACTGATTGGAGCATTTTGCCTTTAGACATTCTCCCATGTCTTTGTCTTTCATTCCTGAGCCTTAGTACAATAGTCACAAAAATGCCAGGCATAAGCATGGGCCTGTGAATTTCCAAGTCTACTAGCCTACTGTCTTTCTTTCTTCCACTGTAAGGAATTAAGAAACTGGAGTTGAAAATAAAAATGTTCACTAACATTTTCTACACCAGCGCATCAGCGATGACTTTTCCCCCACTTTTTTTCCCCCCAAGTAAATAGTGCTGAGAATTGCAGACATCCAGCTCAGCTTAAGGCAACTTTTAAAGCCTACCACCAGATCCCCACCAAGATAACCAAGCCCCATGCTGAGACGCTCCACAGTCAGATGCAAGATACGACTGGAACAGATGATAGGAATAGAGGAGAGATGCTTTCACAAAAATAACATAATTTGGCTCCCTGAGAAAAGGAAAGGTAAAACGCAGGCGCTGTTCCCTCTTCTCTCCCTTGCTTGGGGCCCTGGGTGGAAGCGTTAATAGGCTTAGTGCTTATTAAGGTGAAATCAAAAAGAGAGAAACACAGAGGAACTGCCTGAACAAGATTACTAGAGACTCAAAGTTTGAGAGTTTCCAGCTGGCTCATTTATTTCAAGAAGGAAATTTAAGGAGTGCTGGAGCCCCTTTCTACCTTCATTCAGCTTTAAAAGGAAGAAGAAAAGCAAGAAATGTAGAAGGTGTGATCCAAAATGATGGAAACTGTTCCATTTTTCACTTCAACAAGCATTTATTTTACTTATTTTTTTGAATTTTATTTTATTTATTTTTTTAGACAGCACATTCTTATTAGTTATCCATTTTATACATCTTAGTGTATACATGTCAATTCCAATCTCTCAGTTCATCACACCACCACCACCACCCCCCCTGCCACTTTCCCCCCTTGGCGTCCATACGTTTGTTCTCTACATCTGTGTCTCTATTTCTGCCCTGCAAACCGGTTCATCTGTACCATTTTTCTAGGTTCCACATATATGCGTTAATAGATGATATGTGTTTTTCTCTTTCTGACTTACTTCACTCTGTGTGACAGATGGATCTCTAGATCCATCCACATCTCTACAAATGACCCAATTTCATTCCTTTTTATGGCTGAGTAATATTCCATTGTATATATGTACCACATCTTCTTTATCCATTGGTCTGTCGATGGGCATTTAGGTTGCTTCCATGACCTGGCTATTGTAAATAGCGCTGCAATGAACATTGGGGTGCATGTGTCTTTTTAAATTATGGTTTTCTCTGGGTATATACCCAGTAGTGGGATTCAACAAGCATTTATTGAATGCTTATTACATACCCAGCACCATGCTTGAGATGGGAACCATTAAAGACTTAATCAATGGAATATTACTCAGCCATAAAAAGGAATGAAATAATGCCATTGGCAGCAACATGGATAGATATAGAGATTATTATACGAAGTGAAGTAAGTCAGACAGAGAAGGAAACTATCATATGGTATCATTTATAAATATTTATATTTATATGTATATCAAGCAGTTATTGAATGCTTATTACATGCCCAGCACCATGCTTGAAATGGGAACCATTAAAGACTTAATCAATGGAATATAACTCAGCCATAAAAAAGAATGAAATAATGCCATTCGCAGAAACATGGATAGACCTAGAGATTATTATACTAAGTGAAGTAAGTCAGACAGAGAAGGAAACTATCATATGGTATCATTTATATGTGGAATCTAAAGAAATAATGATACAAATGGACTTATTTACAAAACAGAAATAGACTTACAGACATAGAAGACAAACTTATGGTTACCAAAGGGGAAAGGAGGGGTGAGGGATAAAGTAGGAGTTTGGGATTGAAATGTATACACTACTATATATACAATAGATAGTCAACAAGGACCTACTGTATAGCCTGGGGAACTATACTCAATATCTTGTAATAACCTATAATGGAAAAGAATCTAAAAAAAGAACATATATATATATATAAAAAACTGAATCGCTTTGCTGTACACCTGAAGCTAACAGACCGTTTGTAAATCAACTATATTTCACTAAAAATTAAAAAAAATAGACAATCATAGATTCTGCACTTAACGTCTTTATAACTTAATCTCTGTAAAGATGAACCAGAGCTCCTTGTCAAAGAAGGCTTTCCACTTTCTGGACTGCTGAGACAGTCTGGGATGATTCACATGCATCGGACCCTACCAACAGTTAAAAGGTCCTGTTGTGGGTCATTTCTGAGTCTCTGCAATGGGGTAGCAATGATTTTAGAATCCAGTTGACCCTGTCTAATTTTGGAGTTGTTTATCTTTACCTTTTCTTCCCCGACATCCTACATCTGAATTGTTTACACCACACTGGCATCACTTACGTAGAACGCTAACCAAATTTGTTTCCCACATTCGAGCTCCGTGTCTCCATATGTGTTGTTATAGAATCATCTGGTTCTAAGTCACTCAGACTCTCTTGGCAGAGGCTCAGGGCAGTTGAAAGCTAGTACGTGCTTGTTTCAAGTCCTTCTGGTTCAGGACTCCCTGTCTGTCAGTCCAGGGTATCTGCTTAGTATCTCTATATGTTATATCTCTAAAGATGCCTTGTTGAAAAAAAAAAAAATCCCTGGGTATACTCACCAGCATAGTAGTCAGTCTCTTCCAGTTATTTGGCTTTGTTTTATTTGAATGAATACAAAGCTTTAAGAAATAGTGTGCATTTTAATTCAAGTTCAGAGCAGACTGACGTCAGAAAGATCTGCTAGAATTCTTCCCTTTGAAAAGGAATCTGGCTATGTGATACTAGAAGCAGCTGTAGATGGCCATGGTATTCATGTTGTCTCTTTTAAGTGTGTGTGTGGGGGGGGGGGGTTGGAAAGTTGGAATGGAAATGAAACTAGACATTTCTGCAGAAATTAAGCAATTACTATTCACTGATATAATGTCAATTCATAAGTGACCCCTTAATAGCATCAAAGCACATCACTTGGAAATTAAAAAATCACCACCTCACTGAGCAAGCAGATGTATTTACTTAGGTGAAGTATCCGAGAGTCCTGTTACCCTTCCAGCTGACCCAGACTGCCAAAGACAGGGCTCCATGCGCCCATCAGCCCGAGGAAGGACTCAGGAACCTCCATCGCCTACAACCCCTGGGTTCTGACAGCAAAGTGAATCACTCACTTCTGGGGGAGACAATGACTTGTTTACTTTTCACTGAATTGAAAATTGAAGATATTTCATAATAGGATCTGGGAAAATTTGACAGCTGTTTCATTCTACTGTGTTCTTCTGGCAGGTCTACAAGATATAATGCTGAGAAGGGCTAATAAATCAAGATAGGTATGAAAAGCTTAGGGACAAAATTCATAAAAACTCGAACTGCAGGAGTTTCTCTAGCTGCTCAGATATGAAATGTCCTTATTTTTGATGCTTCCAGACGAGCTAATATAAACTGTCGATCTCACTTTTACTCATTTCTCCTCTCCTTTTCTTTTCCTCCTTCTCTCCTTCATTTCTGCTCTAATTTTTCCAGTCTAAGGATGTCTAAACCTAGAATAGGAAAATGTATTCTCTAAATGACTCCAAAAGGATGATCACATGAATACATAACCACAACTTTGAACGTAGCTTCCGCTTGAGGTCTTGTTCACTTGGCCCAAGGAAAGGTTCACAGGAACAAAGCTTGGGATGCTTTAAAATAACGAATTCATTTTGCCAGGGACAAGCACTGAATGGAAAGCTTTTAGCTTATTTTCTTTTTCTTCCTCCCCAGATTTTTGAGGTGCTAATGAACGGTGGCACTGAGTAGAGGAACAGCGGTGCAGACTTTGTGTTAGTGATCTGTTACTTTGGACCACTGTCATTATCACGGTGACTATAATCCCAGTTGTCATAGTTATCTACCGCTGCATAACATCACCCCAAAATGCAGTGGCTTAAAACAACAAACCCGTTATCTCACAATTTCTGCTGGTCAGGAATTTGGGAGTGGCTTAGCTGGGTGGTCTGGCTCAGGATCTCTTGTGAGGTGGCAGTCAGGATGTTGACTGTAGCTGCAGGGAGTGAAGGTTTGACTTGGGCTGGAGATTTTCTTCCAAGATGGCGCACTCACGTGGTTGCTGGCAGGAGGCCTCGGTTCCTTACCCTGTGGAATTCTCCACAGGCTGCCTGAGAGTCCTCATGCCATGGCAGCTGGCTCCCCCCCGGAATGAAAGCTTCAAGTGAGAGAGGGAAAGAGAACAAGCATGAAGCCACAGACTCTCTACAGTCTAGTCTCCAAAGTCACAGACTATGTGCTTTATTTTATTTGTTGGAAACAAATAGCAGAGTCCAGGCCACACCTAAGGGGAATTAGTCTCCATTTCTAAAAGGGTGGAGTAGCAAAGAATTTGTGGACTTCTCTTAAAATCACTTCACTGGTTGAGTAGAATTTCTAATTTGTGCAGTTGTTAGGGAGATATCAACAAACACCATGCATTAAAATGAAGAAGAAAAGGAAGAAAAAAAAAGAAAAGCATAACTCTATTCCTGTCACTCTTTATCCTGACATTCACTTCCATCTGAAACCCCATCCCCATCCCTTAAGCCATTCTGACATTGCTCACGGCTTTAACTAACTTCTCCCTAACTCCAATTGTTGATCTTACAATCGCTGAGATATTACAACATTCTTAACTTCTTAGGAAAAAGGGCCCAGCATAGGCAGAGCACCAGGTACCCTTGATGCCTAGAGTCATTGGAGAGCTGAAAATCTATGAATTCAGAGGACAAGGTAATGTGATACGTAAGGAGAGAAATTCTCCAGTTCTCCCACGTTTGTGATCTTCTCTTACCTGATGTCTCCTAGTGTTCTGCGAGGCTTCGCTAAGGCCTCCCAGAGGATTCCCTTCGTTCCTTCTAATGACAAGAGCAGGCAACCTCTGTGGGGTCAGCGTATCTGCTTTCTCACTCATCTCTCCTTCTGCAGCTCCTCTGAGCTTCCTGGGGGCAATGCTTCCAGCCTCTGTTGAGGAATAATCATGGTACCACATCACTCTTTGCCCATTATTATCCAGACTCTGCCCATGGACATCTTCACATCCCACCAGGAAATCTGTCCTGATCAGCCATTCACTGACTTCCTTTCATACTTACAACAGGCAAGCAAAGTGGCTCCAGGGACCAGCAGCTCACACAGTGCAGTCAGTCGTAATGGCCTTATCACTCGGCTACCTGCTCTTCCTTCCCAACGGGAATACCAGTTAGTGTATGTGAGCCAGAGAGTCTGGCTGAACCATCCTATTACTGTTTTATGTAAAGCACTTACCGAATTCCTAGAGGGAAGAGGAGTCTCCAAGGGGGACTTGTCTCATTAAACTGCTGCTTGCTTGCCAAGCAGCCAGAGAGGATCTGAGAGGTGGTGAGCAGAGAGGCGAGACCTTTGTGGGGCTTGGTGATGCTAATGTGCTAAACTTTGGGCACATGGGCCGCGTAAAGGGGAATAACCTCAGAGGGGAAAACGAGAAATGTGCTTTTCTCCTTTGTCCCCTTTAATGAGGTAGAAGAAGAAACAAAGACATTTTTATCGAGTGATAAAAATACACCCAGTATCAAAGTTTCTAGGTCCGTGTACCTAAAAACTCTTTATGATTTGTTCTTTCCCTTCTTTCTTTCTTTTTTTTTTTTAAATAAAGAAAATTCTTCTTCTGTCTCTGATCTATAGAATTCTCTACTTAGCCCCGGATAGATAAAGAAAATGGCTTCTGAAAATGTGGTCTTTTAAAAGGCTGGAGAAGAAAGAACAGAAATTTCTTTAAAAGGCTTCTGGCCGTGATGTCTTTCAACTCTGGTTTATAGGAACCATTCAAAGGAACCCTCTGGAAAATGGCTTTATGCTAAGACAGCACCACAGAAAACAAGCTAGCTCCCAGGTTGACAGGATGCCGTCTGCAGAGAACTTGGGGATTGCATTTGCAAAGCTCTCCAGAGCAGACTGTTGCATCTGGATGCAATGTACACCGGGTGTCAGATCATTAGGGACTCCATTCTATTGCCAAGGCTAAGTCTGCAGAAAGAGGAGAAGGAAGCCCTCGGCACTGTGGAGGACAGTTGGGGTAGGATGATTTCTGAATCTCATTCTGCTCCAGAATGGGGCTGGCAAAATTCTACTCCCCCTACCCCCTACCCAGCTGCTCAACACAGGGGGAGTCCAATTCTCCCTTCTCTAATGTGGGAGGTTTAAGTAAACATTTACACTAGGCAGTCTGGGGAGGGGTGTGTGTGTGTGTGTGTGTGTGTGTGTGTGTGTGTGTGTGTGTGGTAGTATGTTGTGCCCGTATAGTAACACCACTTTCAAATATCTGAGAACTCTTGGATATCTACGACCTCAGAAAAATCAGGCTGTACTTGGAACAAAATGCTTTGTTGATTTTCCTTTCCCAGGATGTAATTTCTTCTTTTGGTGATGGTGCATAGAAACACAGTAATTAGGGCCGAAGAGCCATAGTCCTTAGGGCTGAAAGCAGATATTCACTTGCTTCTTTAGGGCATTTAGTAGAACTCTTTTGCCCCACCCACTTTGAAGTGAGCTGTGGCCCTCTGACTTGCTTTGCTTACTAAAATAAGGATGGAAATAATTGTACCATCTCCTGTTGAAGCTTTAAGAGTTACTACCTAATTCACCACCTCTTATTTACCTGACAAGGTGACTGGCAATGGTCAGGTGATGGTGGCTTCGAAAATGGAGATGACTTGGAGCAGAGCCCCTGTCAGCCGTTGATGGACATATAAGGAGAGTGAGAAGCAAGTGTTTACTGTCATAAGCTACTAAGATAATTGCCTTGCTTGTTAATGCAGCACAGCCTGCGCTGTTCTGCTGGACTCTCACGATCCCTTCTGGGAAGAGGGGAGCTTCTAGCTGGAAAGAATCTGTGTTCACAGCTTATAGAAACACCTCTCTAGATGAGGGTGTGAAAAAGTCCTCCTCACTTCCAGTCCAGGGAAATATATATTATCGAGGACGTAGGAAAGAACCAGGTTTCCATAAAACTTTAGCTATATATGATTTTATTGTGGGAGAATAGAGAATTAACCAATGTTTTCCAGTGCTTTATTAAAGTTTATGATGAAACTGATCTGCCTTTCTTCCTAGGCCTGTGGGCAACCTATGACCCCTATAATATATATACATATGCCACTCCTGCTTTTTATCTGAATGTATTTTATCCCTTGAACAGGATTGGGCTGGAAGATCATGAGCTAATCGTGCTTCAACAATGATGAAACCTGGCAGCACTCTTGTCTAGAGCATAATTACGTTCTTAATGAACTCTTACATCTGTCCTCTGCAGGAAATACTTTGGAAAAGATCTACTTTAGGACCCTTAAGACTGAACAAAGTGTGGCAGGAAGTGGCCTATCACAATTTTATTCTCATCCAATGAGAGGTAGGAAGTACAGTGTGTGTGGAGTCTGTATAATGAGGTTCCGTATACAAGATATGATTGCTTTAAAAATAGGCAAAACCCTTGGATATTCACGGAATTGTCAGCCTGAGTTTCCTAGAGCAGAGCTTAAGGCAGGGTTTAAATGCTAAGGCTTCACTGGCGGTATACGATTCCAGGGCAGAGAGTAAGGCAAGGGGAGCAGACAAAGCAAGTCAAAGACAGTGGTTTCTGAGGCAGCCACAGCTTCATGAGAAAGCACAGTTGGTTGCTCCAAGGGCTCTGGAGGTGCTGTGAGGAGCCCCTGGACCTCAGGACGTTCTGTTGAGGGGAGAACAGGAGTAGTGTTTTCCTGGTGGTTTCTTTCTGCCTCCTCTGCCACTTACTGGTCAGGTGTGGTCTCTCTGGGTATCACCCCATCCCTCACCCCCCAAACACACACTGCCAGGCTGTGTCACTCAGCCCTTCTGGGAGAGGGCCAATTCCTAGCCTCGTGCCCTGGAGTTTCATTAGTGCCCCAGAATGGGGAGGACCTGAGCCTTTATGCCTCTAACAAGGTCTGCATAGGGCCTGAGCTGCTGCCAGTGGTGATAGGAAACAGGGCAGCAGCAGCCAGGGCTCTCCACTGAGCAAAATCCAAGACCTGGGGACATTTATTCAAACTGGGGAGATGAATAAACTGAGTCCATCAGTGGTACTTCGTATCTAAGTAAAAGAAGTATATGTCTATGTGGAGACCATGATTAGAGTCCTTGAAATTTTCTTATATGTGGGCCGTTGAATCCTTGTAATTATAGATGATTGTCAACTTGTTTTGGAGGGCTGTGGACCTTCCCAGCAGAAAGTAGCTTGGATAAGATTTAAGATTAAGGTATTACAAGCTGTGTCAGAACTAGTATACCTCGAATGTCTGGATTGCTGGAAATCATGAGGCCCAGTTAGGCTATGGGAAACTTTGAGAAGGTAAGATCCGAGTCAGTTCTGCAAGAGTGGTCACCAAGTCCCCGGTGGCAAACTTTTCATAGACAGAGGGCCAGAGAGGGCACTCACCATACTACAACCAAGTGGGGCTTGCTAGCACACACGCAGGCACACACTCAAATAAACACACAAAACCAAGGCATTAGGTTACTGGGCACTGAAATAATTTGAATAGTAGGTTATGCCTACTTGATACCAGAAATCTTCCAAATATCCAAACTGTGGGTATCATATACAGCAATGAGTATGACTTCTTAGAGTGCTTTCCAAGATGCAAGATGATCTGGGAGTAAAGGTCTGTACGGTCAAGTACGTTTGGAACTGCTATGTGCGTTGCCTTGTCTTGGAACACTTAAGTAGCGTGAAGGCTCCAGGATGTCTTACGGTAAAGCAGCCTGTGTAACCTAGCCTTTCCCATACTTATTTCATCACACACCACTCCTTTTTGCATTAACAATTATCCACCTTCCAAGAAACTTGAAATCCTTGGAGAACACTTTTTAAAACTCTTTTAAGAAAGGCAGTGTGGTTTGGTAGCAATTCAGGTGGCTGAGAGCCTGAGAACTGTGCCCTAGGACTGCTTTTGACATTAATGCACTGTGACGAGAAAATCGAGTCACATAACCACACCCTTCCTCAGTTTCCTTGCTTTTCAAATAGAGGTATGTTACAAGGTAATATGTAGTAACAAGGCAGGATGTTACAAGGTCAGCAGGGAGACCAGATGAAGGAATGGTTGTGTTTTGGAAAATCAAAAGGAAAGAGAAAATAAGGGAACGCTCTACTCTTGAACGTTGTTCTCCACGATGGATTCAGTAAGAACCCTCCTTGTTTTTTTACAAATGACTCCTGTGCTGATCTGAGCAGATTTGGCCTTTGCCAACAGGCTGTCACAGAGCTCTGTGAGTGCAGAGCCAAGAAGAGCAGATGTTGAGTGGTTGCCAGAGTGAAATGAGGAAGCCCCGCTGCCAGCTTCCCCCCAAAAATGTAGGTGCTTAGACCATATTATCCAAAACCAGTTCTTTGAAGGCACTAAGTGCTGAATAAATATCACCAAAATACGTGTGTGGATTCCCTGCTTTGGAGCTAGGAAATGAATAATTGAGTTCAGGGTCCACCCCATCACATATCTCTTCCTGCATATGCATATCTTCCTGTATGTTCCTTCTGGGTAGAAATGGAAAGAAGAGAGTGTGAATCATAAGCCCTAGAATGGCAGAACAGGAAGGAAATCTGGGGCTCATCTTTTCCTCTCTCCGCCTGACAGAACAGTAAATTGAGACCCAAGAGCTACACCAGCCAATCCCGGTCAAGATGACGATTGCGGGGTGGAGCTGGACAGTTCCCCTCATCCCAAGCCAGTCCTCTGCCACGACACCATGACACCACAAGCCTCATTTCGTCCTCCCCAGTGATCTGAAAACATCACTACTGGAGACCCACTAGCGTTTAAATATAAATGAACCACAGGGCACATTTGTTAGGATTGCATAAAACCTCCAAAGAGCGGCCATGCAGCAAAGCAGTCTACCTACCATTTAAACTGGCTTTTCTAGAAGAGACTTATGTGGAAAGTCCTAGGAGAGATGGGCCGAATCATGCTGGGTTCCTTAGAAGCGGAGCCTGACACAGGGTAGGGCAGGCAGAGAAGCTTAGCGAGGGTGTGGTTTGGCAAGGCCCTGCCTTGGTCTGATCTGTGGGAGAAAGGTTCTGGAGCACATGCCGCACAGAACAATTGTCCCCTTTTAGGCAAGGAGGTCGGCTTTCTCTATGCCCGTGTATATCAGGCACCGGCAGTGGGCCTCTAGGGAGGGTGCGTATCTTCCTGGGCAATGCAACTCCTGTCCTCTGAGGGTGGTTTTCTGGAGAAGAGGACAGCTATGGGTCATGAGCACAGTAAGTGGGATCGGGGCACCAGCTGGTTAAGGGGATCTGGGCCCAGGCCCCTGCCCCCCACTCCCACCCCATAGCATCTACTGCAGGAGCAGAGTGTGGATGCGAGAGAGAGAAGAAGGTTTAACAGGGCAGAGAGAAGAAGTCTGGTCTATTGTCATTCCCTTGGACATGGGCGTTTGCTCAGACCCTTCAAGGCTGGACAGAAGAGGCAATCAAGTGAAACCATCAGAGGAATGTGTTTTTCTTTGTTTCTTTCTGTGGTCATGATCAGAGAGCTAGGTCCCTCTCAGCTTCACGTTTCCTTTAGGCTTTCTCCTGCGTTTCGATTGTAATGATCTAAGCAAAGTCAACAAGAAGAAGGACAGGTGTGATGATATCTCTTGATGCCTTGGCAGTCATCCTTGACCCTCATGCTCCTCAGAGAAGCCATCCAGAACTTTCCCATTCTGCAGAGTGACAGGACAACAATGGCTAGTACTCATGGAATAAAAATGGGGAGTGGTACACTCCTACTTTGATAAATTGGAAGTGTTTTTCTCGTGCCCCATCTCCATTCTCTTTGGTATGTGAACTTGTGGTTCCAGGACAAATGAGATGGCAGTGTTCATTTCTTTGCACAAAGGTCTCTAAAATTTATTTGTCAGAAGGTCTCTAAAAAACAAACACATTCTTATCAAACTGTGCAGAAAATATTAATTCTTTGTTTCGGAGAGCTTGAGCCATGATGCTGTGGTATAACGTTTTATTGATGGGAAAAGCTTTAGGGTAATTCTTGCCCAGCTTCTTCATTTTAAAGTGGAGGAAACTGAGGCCCAGAGAAATGGAAATGATTTAACCAAGAGCACAGAGTTAGTTCATGGCAGAAACTGTAAGCAGCATTTAAAAAAAACAAACAGACAACAACAACGACAAACCAGTGAGGCTTCTATTGGGCACCAAAACGCCAAAGCTTGTGCTGGGAGCCAAACATACCAAGTTGACTAGGACTCAGTGGTTCCCTCCAGGAAGGCACAATGCACTAAGCACTTTACAGCATGTGCTTCATTTGAAGTACACAGAGGTTCCGGGGGGATCCTGGGAATCAGATACCATAAGATCGACCTGGGGAATTTAGGGGAAGTCTTTTCAGAGGAGGGGATATTTATGTTGGAACTTAGAGGCTGAGTCAGATTTTGAAATTCATGAAAGGGAGAACAAAGAAGGGTAAAGAAGACACCCCCACCATAGGCACAGCCTGAATGAAGGCAGAGAGAGGGGAAGGAATGGCACATTTCAGCTGAAGGCACAAGTGAATCTGAGTAGCTGCACGGGAGCGCTGGAAGGGACTCCAGGCGAGAAATGGTGTGGGGGCCCCAGGTGTAGAAATTAAGCCCAGAAGGTGAGGTAGGAGAGAAGGGAATGAAGACTAAACTCCCAAAGCACACTTGCCCTATGAGCAGTGATTTGAAGAGCCAATATTAGGACCTCTTAACCACAAAATCTCTCTCTGATTCTATCCAGCACCCTTTTTAGTCACCGTGCTTAAAAGTCACTGTTAGGATGTATTCCTTTGGGTACTGAAGATATCTTTGCCTTAAGTAAGCCCTATTAAAATGTCATGCCCCCGAACGAGATAAGAATAATCCGTCAGGTAATACCTCCAGAAATTTGTTGACAACTAGATGACAGCTAGCTGAAAACAAGACCTGGAGGAAAGAAAACAGAAGAGGCACATGCTGGGAGGGAGTTGGGTGCTGAGAGAGGAGAAGGTGCTGAGAAAGGAGGATTCAAAATTGTGCCTGTGGCTGACCCTTCCTGAGAATGGTATGTGCAGGCCAGATACAGGGACAAAGTGAACTTTATCTGAACTTGAGACTGATGGGTGGTGCCCAGAACCCCAGTTCTGAAGGGGAAGTAACCTGTGTAGACAGGAATGTGTCCCTTCAGCCAGTGGCTTAGGGAATGAGAGCGCAGCTTCTCAATACGCCCACCTGATTTGGTTTGCAGGAGGAAAGAGGGAGTGCTGGCTCACGTAAGACTCTAGTTTCCCTTCTGCTTACAGGGAAACGTGATGAATGTAACTCCAAATTTGGATATTCTTAGACTCTGTTGGGAATCTGCAAACTGGTACAGCATTGACATTAAACTTGCTTCAGTCATCTCCATGATATGCATTGCACTAATCTCCAAATTTGGATGATATCGTCTGCCCATTCGATAGTAACAAGAATGTCACATGACTATTAAGTGGCAGAGCAAAGCCCTGAAGCCATTTCTGTTATTAAACCATGAGTAATATCTGCCAGTAGTAGCCAACCCCAAGATGGCGCCAGTATTCATGTCTGTGTTAGAGACCCCTCCCACAAAGAATAGGGCTGACCTATGTCACCATTAGGATACTGCAGAAAGGATGGAGTGTGATTTCTGAGGCTGGGTCATAAAAGACAGTGTGGTTTCCAGCGTGTGTTCTTGGATCCCTGGCACTGTGGGAAGCCAGCTGTTGTATCACAGGGATTCAGGCAGCCTAGGCTAGACCAGTGTGGTTAAGACCTAACATCTCCTGCCAACGCCCATGTGAGTAAATCATCTTGGTAGTGTATCCTCTGGCTCCATCAGGCCTTCAAATGACTGCACTCCCAGCAGATATCTCGACTGCCACCTCATGAGACACCCTCAGCCACTCTCAAATTCCTGACCCCAAAATACTATGGATGATAAATGTTTATTGTTTTAAGCCTCAAAGTTTGGGGGTAATTTGTTACACAGCAGCAGACATCTAATATATTGCCTAATACAATGAAAGTTGGGATAAAACGTAGGAGGACCCTGAGAACCAATACATATTACTTTAGACTATAGGAAGGATATGGATTTCTTTAAGTTTGTCACATTCCTAAAAGGTCTATCCAATGATCTAGTGGCCTGGATGGGCCAGCAAAATAACAGGGGAATGTCCTGTAGATTTATTCCTCATCAAAATGACAGGTAGATATAAAGGCAAACCTGTTCAGACAGGCACTGTAGGTCTGATATGCAAGGAAAACTATGGGAGTTACACTCAGATGAAAAATGAAGGGAAGCAAGAGTCCCGTGGAGAGTCTAGAGACTTAAGTGGTATTGCTGTGAACCTGATTGACTTCTTGCTTTCCCAGAAAATGGGAAATGAAATGAAAACTGGGGGGTGAATTACTCCTAGGGAGATGTAGCAGATTTAGTGAGAGCATGATTAAGATAGCACACCCTTGGGGCTTCCCTGGTGGCGCAGTGGTTGAGGGTCCGCCTGCCGATGGGGGGGATACAAGTTCGTGCCCCAGTCCGGGAGGATCCCACATGCCGCGGAGCGGCTGGGCCCGTGAGCCTTGGCCGCTGAGCCTGCGCGTCCGGAGCCTGTGCTCCGCGGCGGGAGGGGCCACGACAGTGAGAGGCCTGCGTACCGAGGGGAAAAAAAAAAAAAAAAAAGATAGCACACCCTCACCCTAACTAAAACCATGAATTTGGCTAATTCACTCCTCCTGCCCCTCTAGGTAATATTCCAGCTGACCGCAATAGAGACAGCTCCATTTAGAGTATCCTTAGAAGAGAAAGAGCATAGATCTCATGCGTTGATTCTCATGGTGCGAAAGGGAGGGAGGAACACAAACAAAGGCAGATGGTCAACATTCCTTCTAAATTTAATCAGAATACCCTTTTCATGTGCTCTGGTGTGATTACCAATCATTCTCTCTCACTTTTCCTGCCAGAGATATGTGATCCAAACCTGGCCAGTCAGAATAAATATTTATGAGACAGGACTGATAGCTTCAAGGATGGGCATGTGGTTGAATCTGGGCCAATCAGTCTTTCCTGGAACTTCTTTGCCAGTGCTCGGAAAAAAAAAAAGCTCTTTTCTTAGCTGTGTTGCTAAACAGTAGAATATGTCTTGAGTTGACAGCAGCTGTCAGGGCAATCACTTGTAGAGAGCTTAACCAATAGATGGAGACTTGAAGACACCAGGTGAGATCCTAGATGATCCTAAAACTGCATTGCCTTTGGACTTTTCAGTGATATGAACAAATAAATCCATTTTTACACTAAGCTAGTTTGAGTTGAGTGTCTATCATTTGCAACCAGTAAGTACAAATCAATTCATTACTACAGGAAACAGAGGAGTTCACAAGATAGTCTCTTAGAGTCTTAGAGAAATATAAGATGGCATAGTTCTTCTGGAAGAAAAAGAAAACCTGCAAAAAAAAAGCAAGATCAAAGAAAAGATGGTAAGACAGCTGAAAAGTGACCTGGCCGAGCGCAGAAAAGAAACGGAAGAGAAAGTCAAACTATTGCAAAGAAGAAAGTCACATAAAGAAAATACAAACAGCGAAAGGAAATTGAATGCAAACATTGTTAGAGGCATGGATAACAAGCCTGAGGGAATTATCACTTTAGAATCACAATATAGTTTAAAAAGACAAAGTGTTATCAATAAAATGAAAAATACGAAATGCAAACAAAAGGTAATCATATATATATATGTATATAAATATACATGCATATGTATAAGATAGCTGTTTATTATATATATTAATATATATGGCTGGTGTTCCTGAATAATAATAATAGCTAATATTTATATAGCACTTACTAAATGTCAGGCATTTTCTAAGGCTTTTATTACCTCATTTAATCTTTATAAAAGCTGTATAAAGTAGGTCTCCAGTTCATGTGTGTTATGGACTGAACACCTGTGCCCCCCTCACCAAATTTACATGTTGAAACCCTACCCCCACCTGCACCTAGTGTGGCTGTATTTGGAGATGAAGCCTGTAAGGGATTAATTCAGGTTAAATGAGGTCATGAGGCTGAGGCCCTTAATGGATTACTATCCATTAAGGAGAGACCCCAGAGAGCTCTCTCTCTCTCTCCACCATGTGAGCACACAGTGAGAAGACAGCCATCTGAAAGCCAGAAAGAAGATGCTGATGAGAACCCAACATCGCTGGCACTCTGATCTCAGACTTGCAGTCTCCAGAACTGTGAATTTCTGTTGTCCAAGCCGCCTAGTCTATGGTATTTTGTTATGGCAGCCCAAACAGACTAACACAATAGGTGAGGACGACAAGGCCCAAAGAGGTTCAGTAACTTATCCAAGGTCACTTAGAAGGTAGGCAGCAGAGCTGAGATTTGACACCTGAAGTCTCAAATGCTCTCAACTGCTATGCTATACAGCCTCTCATATGTGATACAAAACAAATGGAGTCTTAAAATATTCAGAGATATAATTTAAAAAATTTTATTGAAATGTTAGCAGTAATAGTAAAATATGGCATCTACTGTGTGTCAGGCTGTACAAAATAGCACACTGTGTCAGCAGAAAAACTGAGAGAAAGTGATCTACATCAAAGTAACTAGTGACAGGGCTTCCCTGGTGGCGCAGTGGTTGAGGGTCCGCCTGCCGATGCAGGGGACACGGGTTCGTGCCCCGGTCCGGGAAGATCCCACATGCCGCGGAGCGGCTGGGCCCGTGAGCCATGGCCGCTGGGCCGGCACGTCCAGAGCCTGTGCTCCGCAACGAGAGAGGCCACAACAGTGAGAGGCCCACATAACGCAAAAAAAAAAAAAAAAAAAAGTAACTAGTGACAAAGTTTAAAAAAAGAATCTTGTGGCATCCAAGCAAATCATAATCACAAGAAAAAAAAATCTAAGTGACCTTAAACTTCTCCATAACAACATTTAATGATAAACTACAGTTGAGCACTCATGTGAAAAATCCACATGAAAAATAATTTTGATTGTTTTATGTTTACCTTAATTTACACTTTTGGTCCAAACATATTCACACATTATATGAAACTACATTTTATGTTTAATTCTTTGTCTCACTACTGTCAATATAATACAACTTATATGAAAATCTCAACTATATAAATATAATGTGATTTGGCTTAAGTACAAAAAATAAATACATAATACTTTGTAAGTTACGTATGTCTCTTATTACTCATTTATACATCAAAACACATCAGTAGGAGCAAAACTAATTATATTCACTTGTCTATGATAGTTCCCAACTTTTAGCCATATAAAAAAACTATAGTTTTACATATTTTTCAGTTTGGTATTATGAAGGTATATTTATCAGGGTAGGAAGATAAAGAGAATTTCATTTAACAGTTAGCATTTTTTACAAATATTTAGGCACAGGGTAAGTGAGTTTTTGTTTTACTGTCGCCACAGACCTCACCAGACTGAATAACATAATAATAATAATCATGAGATGGAGAGAAAGAGTAGGATGCTAATTTCCTTATAATTTATAATAAAACATCAATAAACACTGTTTAAAGTTAAGGGAGTTTTTTTTCCCTTTTAAATGATTTTGCCTCTTCATGTTATCCATAATCTTCACTTTCAAATTTTAGGCATCTTTTAGATGTTAAAATGTTAACAAATTTTTTTGTTAAATGTTAACAAAAATGTTAAAAAATTAAAAAAAATTTTAAATGTTAAAATTTTATCTTATGTTAAATGTTAAAAAAATTTAACATTTTTTAAATGTTAAAAAATTTTATCTAAAGATCAATGTTTTGTTGTATTATATTTGGTTCTATTCTGCTAACATTTATAAAAATTAAACTTAAAACATTTAATACATATATATTATAGTATAGTAATTTCATTTTTGTGAAACTTGTCTCCCAACCTCCTTCTATCTGTATGTGAATCTCTGGAGTTATGGTCCCTAAAATTCCCTGCTGCCTCTGTTAGAGGCTATTTCTTACTTAGCTCTTTGTACACTGTATGCTTGCTTTTTCTTTTCCCCACCAGCAGCTATCATTTTCCCCCAAAATAAATAAATAAAACGGCATGTGTATATACGTGTTTAGAGAAAACAAAGACAATCAGACTAGCTTTGCCTACCATGGCACGGTAATTACTTGGTGATTTGTTGAATTGGGGTCCGCTGGCTTGATGAGATCAGCCTATGTCACCTCATTTAGATTCTGCTTGAGGTGATGTGCAACATCCCTGCTGATTTGCATAGCACCATATGCTGCTCAGACTGAATCTTTGCACGGTATGAAATAATTCCTTTTGACAGGAAAACCACTATTACAGCAGGTAGGCCAAACTGGGGGAAAACTGTAATCAAATTAAGGAAGCAGTAATTATACAATTAGGTTTACCCCACCACCAAACGCCGGCACTTATCTGTTCAGGATATCTAGAGAGCACTTGGTTGGGAATGGCTTGAGGGCCACTTAGAACATTACTGCAGTGCGAATGTGAGACCTCCTGAAGGTTCTTACTCATAATCTGTTTAGTCCTTATTGGTGGCATTAAGTCCTGAGTTTTGCCGTATTTTGAAAAATGAACATTTCGGTCCATGCCTCAAAACCCGAAAGTATAGCCCCAGGATGAAGGATGCAACTACAAATTGGCTTTTCTGTTTAGCCTGTTGGCCTCATGCATTAGTTTATTAGTCACATGTTTAAATTTTAGTGACACAGGTTAATGTTTAATTATCTGGCAGAAAGATACAGTTGCACACTCTGGAATATAATGTTCAGATGATTCTTCCTACCTTCCGACCCTGCCCCCTCCTCCATCTCCCTTCTGTGCTGTCAACCAGCAAGCCAGTTCAGTCAGCTGCAGAGCAAGGATGTGATTAGTTATCTCATAGACATCCTGCTCAAGTGGGCTGGCCCCAAGACACTAGTAATCCCTTTACATTCAGAGACCTCACCTTTTCCTTGATCAGCAGGAAGCACTTGACTCCTACATTCCCTAGAAAATTGCTGCTTTTCTCCCTTCCCCGATGTGTGCTCCTGAACAGACCTGAGACCCCCAAGCCAAGCTGAATGCCTGAGATGAAAATTCACTCTGGAGATGACAGGATTCCAGAGGTCAGAGTTCCATGGGACAGCTCCTCTGAGAGTAGGGGAAACTTCTGTTCTTTTTTTCTTTTTAATTTATTTTATTGAAGTATAGTTGGTTTACAGTATTGTGTAAATTTCTGCTGTACAGTTTTATATATATATATATATATATATATATATATATATTCTTTGTCATATTCTTTTCCAGTATGGTTTATCATGGGATATTGAATATAGTTCCCTGTGCTATACAGTAGGACCTTGTTGTTTATCCATCTTATATACAAAAGTTTGCACCTGCTTCTGTTCTTCAGGATTCTGAACAATTCTGAAGGAGGCCATGTTGGCAGGAATGCTTTTTAATGTCTCCTGAAGTTAGAAGGAAAAAAAATCAGAGTGTAATTGTGGAGTCTGATGGCTTTTTTATAACCTGCGTCTTTAGGAACAGTCAATTAAGGTTTACCTGCTAGAGTATTTTGCAAAACAAATCAATATCTCATTTATTCAAAAGTAAGAACGCATAAGCTTCTAATACAAGGGTCAAAAAGCAGGGGAGATAGGGGCTTCCCTGGTGGCGCAGTGGTTGAGAGTCCGCCTGCCAATGCAGGGGACACAGGTTCATGCCCCGGTCCGGGAAGATCCTACATGCCGCGAAGCGGCTAGGCCTGTGAGCTATGGCCGCTGAGCCTGCACGTCTGGAGCCTGTGCTCCGCAATGGGAGAGGCCACAACAGTGAGAGGCCTGCGTACCGCAAAAAAAAAAAAAAAAAAAAAAGCAGGGAAACAGTGTAGCCATGAATGCTTGGGGGACTAGGAAAAAAAAAACCCATACATTTATGATTCTAAATATACCACAAGGTTCAGGGTGTTGTCACACTGCACTGCGTGGCATCAGCATAATCAGATTAGCTTACTTTTATTTTAAGAGTTGTAGCCCGTAGTTAGGTTTGATTTGCATTCTGTTTCTTCTAAATCACAGGCTCTAGTCCTGAAAGCAGGAGAGCAAAGAAGGAACTCACAGAGGCTGGAGAGAATAAGCAGGCTACTGGTCTTCTCTGACATGGAATAGAAAACAGAAAACATGACAAGAGTGGAAACTTTCCTTATTGACCTTCCCATTTGTGGATGTTCAGTGGGTTTCTCCACCAAGGAGTTCCCCACCAACGCTGGGAAAAAACAAAACAGAACAAAAAACCAACAATCCAGTTCCTCTTCCCCTCCCTATCCTGTAACTGTAAGAACAGCAACCCACTGGCATTCCACAAATGCTCAGGGCTGCCCATGCCACAGCCACATCCCTGACTGGCTCATCATATCAGTATCTTTAGATACAAGCTCTCAAACTTGCCTGGGCATTTGAATCACCTGGAGGGTTTTTTTAAAAACACTGATGCCTTGGTCCCAACCCCCCATGCCCGAAATTCTGATGTAGTTGGTATGGGGTGCAGGTTAGGCACTGGGATTCTTAAACCCCCTAGGTGATTTTGATGTGCAGCTAAGTTTGAGAACCACTGCCGTAAGTCAGCAGTTCTCAAAGCGTGGTCCTCAGACCAGCAGCATCGGGATCCCTTGGGAGCTTGTTAGAAAGGCAAACTCTCTGGCCTCACCTCCGTCAGACTGATGCAGAAACTGGGGGTGAGCCCAGCAACTTGTGTTTTAATAAGATCTGTAGGAGATTCTGATGCCTGCTAAAGTTTGAGAACAATTGTCTTAAGTAAAGAAATCCTTTAGACAAACTGTGTTGACACCATTTGTGCAGTAACATTAACATCTCCCAAATTGTCTTTTTCAAGAAGTAGCGAGATCGGATGGAAAAACTATGGGCTTTGGAGTCTGGCCAGACCTGGGTTTGTGTCTCAACTCCATCCTTTGTGAGCTGTGTGAGCTTAGACAAACATGCAGTTTAACCTCTCTGAGCTTTAGTCTACTCAACTCTGAAACAGTGGAAATTTTATCTAACCCATAATGTTGTGAAAATTAAACAGGCTAACAACATCTAGAACTGACTCATAGAATACTTTTATTCAGATCTGAGTTCCCTGCCCTTCCTCCCTTCCATTCCAAAGTTTAATGAGCAATAGGAAAAAGTGATGAAATCTCTCTGAGCTGGGAGTCTTCACTTTCTCACCAGTTCCTAAATATTCTTTCCTATCCTCTTCTGACTGCATCATTTATTTTCACCTGAACCAGCAACACAGCATGGGACTTCACCATCAGGCAAGTTTCATGAACTGGGCTCCAGCTATTAGGCCAATGAAGGAGAGTCTGCCTGTGGCCTCATTGGTTGATGAGGGACAAAAAGCATGGCCATCACTCAAACCCAGGTAGACCCTTCCACAGAGCCCCAAGGGCATAGATATTTATTCTCAGAAGCACTCTGAGTCCTTAGAAGTAGTTCCCTCTTTGACTCAGGCAAATTGCTTAGTTTATTCCAATAATTCCCCTGTTCTGACTGGTTTGTAGCATTCATATTTTAACAGAAGGGATTTAATTTCCCGTTGTTGCCCAAGGAAAAGGCACCTAAGCACACTCCAGGACAACTGGGTCCATGCAGTGTAATCGCTGATAAGAGCAGTATCGACAATTAACATCTGAATAGGTCATTATTCTTTAACTCATAATGTCTTTAACTCCAGTTCATTCTCACAAGTCAGTGAGAGAGGCATAATTATTATTGCCATTTTACAGATGAAAAAACTGAAGCTCAGAGAGGGTAAGAGACTTGTCCAAGGTCATGCAAATAGCAAACAGGGGAGTCATCTTTCTAAACTACCCTCCACATTCTCTTAATTACTGTGCTGCTATAATAATGATAATAAATAATAAGAACAATATAAACACAAAGAGCACCTGAGAGATGCATAGACTTGGCGACTAGAAACAGGTGCCCAAATATTTATGTACAAACTGCTGGATCTAGAGTAACTGTTTCTAAGTCTCTCCTCTCCACCTACCGCTCGCTCGACTATCAGCCCCCTCCCCTCATTGATTCCAATATTTTTAGTCCCTAGAATAACAAGATCGATTTCATGGGAATACCTAATCATATTTTCCAATTTTTAAAATTTATTTATTTATTTATTTTTGCGGTAAGCAGGCCTCTCACTGTTGTGGCCTCTCCCGTTGCGGAGCACAGGCTCCGGACGCGCAGGTTCCGCGTCCATGGCTCACGGGCCCAGCTACTCCGCGGCACGTGGGATCTTCCTGGACCGGGGCACGAACCCGTGTCCCCTGCATCAGCAGGCGGACTCTCAACCACTGTGTCACCAGGGAAGCCCATATATTTTCCAATTTTAAAAGCACTTGCTTGAAAACAGAGAGGAACTGCACTGAAATTACCAGGTGCCCCAGAACCACTCTTGTTGAAGGAGCAGCAGTATTAGTAGTGTCCCCGGGAGAAGTGCAGTATCTCAGGGCTCACCCCACACCTACCCAATCAGAGCTCATTTTGAACCAGACCCCCAGGTGATTTGTCCTCAGTCTGCAGCTCTGAACCAACTCCCAGGTAATGCCAAACCTTCTGGTCTGTGGACTCTGCTTCCATGGCTGGGTCCTAACACACGTGTCTTTCCCACTTATCATTCCAGCACTCTCCCAGCCTCCAGTCTCAGTGCTGTGGCCGGGTAGATGACACTGATTTCTACCCTATGACCTTACACCCACTCCCCACTTCTCCTGCCAACGCCCTGCACTTAAGCCCAGGGGGAGCGCAGGGGAGGTTCATTAAGTCCCTCCAGGCAGCAGCCCTGCAGAGAGTTACCTGGGGTTTACAGCTGCAAAAGGGGTGCACTGTTTCACAGTGGGAGTCCCTCAGCCCACCTGCACGTGGCGGTGGAAGAACTTACCTATGAAGCTGGTCTCGGTGTCTCGCTGTACCCGTGGCTGGGATAAGCTCCAGCTCCGGTGGATCTCATGTCATTCAGGAGGATGGATGGTTCTAAAACCACATCAGGTGGATATGGCATATTTTATGGAAGGTTTTGTAGAATGTTCTCACCACACACACACACAAATGGTAATTATGTGAGGTGATGGATGTGTTAACTAACCTTAATGTGGTAATCATTTCACAATATATACGTGTATCAAATCATCACATTGTAAACCTTAAACTTACACAATGTTGTATGTCAATTATATCTGGTAAAGGTGGTAAATTTATTTACTGATTTAGGGATGGTCTGTATGTTCAACTTCTATCTACACAATGACTCATGGTCTTTTATTTTCCTTAGTTTTTACTTTCTTTCCAAAAGATGGTTTAACTTTTCATCATGTTATCTGAGAGATTTAGTCTCATAAAAGAGGTGGTTAAATTGATTATTAATATTTTTCTTTCACATATAAAATATAGATACATATATTTACACACACATTGTATACAGATACACACAGCTACACATACTTGCAGTTTCTCAACGTGTCCTTTCTTACCTTGGAACATTTA
This sequence comes from Delphinus delphis, assembly GCF_949987515.2. NCBI lineage: Eukaryota > Metazoa > Chordata > Mammalia > Artiodactyla > Delphinidae > Delphinus > Delphinus delphis. The sequence goes on along the minus strand of NC_082684.1, from coordinate 90,983,582 downwards.
ATCAATAAGATCATGTTTTTAAGATCACTTTTAATTTAAACAATTTATTCTCTTCTCAGTGCTATAGTTGTTGTCCTTAAATAGTAGATCTAAATATTACAGATTATTTTTACATGTATGAAAAAAATCATTTTGAAAAGTAGAAAGGAAAGAAAAGAAAAAATTAAACATAGCATTGCTTTAAACACACTGGAATCTATGACTGTTATTAAAAGTTTTCACCTCATTAAGGGATGCTGAGTTACACTACAATTCAAACTGGAGTTTAAGTAAGATCATCGAATAGCTTCTTTTGCTTTAATAATTTCTTCCCTTCTTAATAGTACCATTTATGGTGAAATGCGGTATTCACATTGCTGAGAAATAAGTTGAAGGAAGGAACTTGTACAAGATGATTACAAATGATGCTTCCACTAAGGATGTCCATGCCTCTCAAGATTCCAGTTTACAGTTTAAGCACTTATAACCCAAAGGGAAAAAAGATGGGGATGCTCAGTCTCAGCTTCCAGACTGAAACAGGACTATTTTGTGGATGCCCTGAGGACCTCTACAAAAGCCTGTAACTGGAGCTCGAGAGTACGTACTACTCACCTCTTCCCACTGGGACTGAAATACAAACTCTGTAAGTGCAGAAGTAAGGTAGATGGAGCAGAATAAAGATTATTTTGCATCACTCTTCCATTGTTTTCACCTTTCCTTTTGCTAAGTCGGCTGTCAGTAGCTAACCGATGTTTTATTTTAACTCTGTTTCTTCATTAAAAAAAAAAATCCTATCTATATAATGTGCCCATCTCAGGCTTCACCAGCCAATAAGCACGAATTGAGTTTTAATACACGAATCGTAATGGCTCCAAGCCCCTTTCATATTTAACGGCACACCCCAAGCCACTTTACCCCCAGGGTAATTGGTCTTGTTATGGCTCATCACTGCTGCTTTCTAAACTTCTACTCTGTTGCATGGACACTCTGCAACCCTGCCTTGTTTCTGGGGAGGGACCATTCTGATTCTAGAATACAGTTGCTGTCTCTGTTGCTATTGCCTGAATCCTGCAGGAATTGAAAATCAACTGTTCTCCATGTCAGGGAAGGTGGAACTCCTGACCGGGTGCCAGAGATCCTTATCACTGCTCCTGCAAAGTCAGAAGCTGAGGGTGGGGCTGGGAAAGTTGAGGGTGGAAGACAGGATTTCCTGCAGAACTTCAGCTGGAGCCTCAAAATATCACAGCAATTAGTGATCCAGCTCTTTCCTCCTCCCAGCCTGGTGGGTGTGAGCCTAGATCAGGAGCCCCCCAGGCTAGCCATTCCTCAGAGACACGGCTCTGAAGGTGGAAATCTGCCTGCATCCCTACAGCAGTGAGTATTGCCTTCACCTGTCTGAGGTTGAAGTGGGTGCCAGACGTGCTTACTTTTGAAGTCAAAGGTAGAAAATGACTTCATTTTCCGTTTGAAAGGGAGTAAGGTTCCCAGAGGAGATTACACGAGCAGCCCTCAAGGACTTAGGGATATACTCTTTCAAAGTATAAACACACACACACACACACACACACACACACACACACACACTGCTAGTGTAACTGGATATGACTAAATTGAGATGGGGGCAAATTCTTTGACAGGCTTCCCAAGGAGAAGTGGGACCTATCTGTTCTCTCCCCACCCGTCCCCGTGACTCTGGCTGGCCCATGTGTGACTAGGAGAATGAGTACCATGGAAGTGAATCTACGCTGGATCTGCCCCTGGCTTTTACGAGGGCTGGCAGCCTCTGCCTTGACCTCTTGGAACATGGCCCCAGCGTATAAGAAATCTGACTACCTTGCTTGAGAAACTATGTGCAGAGGCCCTAAGACTCCACGGAAAGGGAAAGGGTCCAGCCGAGTCCAGCCTTCCAGCCATGCCGGCCAAGGCCCCAGGCATGCAGCCGAAGCCTCTGGCCCCTCCAGGGGAAGCCAGTCACCAGCTGAATGCCATGAAGTGACCCCAGTCAACTCGACACATGGCAGAGGAACTGACCAGTTCCTGACCTATATAAAAATGGTCATTGTTTATTTTTAGAAATTTATTTATTTATGGCTGCCTTGGGTCTTCGTTCCTGCGCGTGGGCTTTCTCTAGTTGCGGCGAGCGGGGGCTACTCTTCGTTGTGATGTACGGGCTTCTCACTGCGGTGGCTTCTCTTGTTGCAGAGCTCGGGCTCTAGGAGCGCAGGCTTCAGTAGTTGTGGCACACGGGCTCAGTAGTTGTGGCGCACGGGCTTAGCTGCTCCGCGGCATGTGGGATCTTCCTGGACCAGATCAAACCCGTGTCCCCTGCATTGGCAGACAGATTCTTAACCACTGTGCCACCAGGGAAGCCCCTGGTCATTGTTTTTAAGATGGGGAATGTTCTGTTATGCAGCAATAGATTCCTGGATCCCTGGATAAGGACAAATTCTATAGGAGCATCTGAGCTGTGTTCAGAACTCCATTACCTTTCAAGACCTTGGCCCTGTCCCTTGTCTGTCCCTCCTCACTAGACTCCTTTCCACTGGCTGCAGACCCTCTGGGACCCTCAGATACATAGACATAATGGGACCAACCAGGGTCATTAGAAGAGTTTCGCCTTTTCTTCTACTAGTTACAACTACTATATGCAAAGAGAGATCCTCAAAGAATTGGAGACCCATCCTCTGTCCGAGGTGGACATGAAACGAGAAAAAAAGTAAATATTTTCAAAATTTTTCTTCTTAGTATTTGAGAGGAAAGAAAAGGTTCAAGGGTGTAAAGTGCATGAATAATTAGGGTGCTTGAATCCTTCCTTATTTTTACTTTGTAATCATTATGTTTTCTCTTCACCAAACCTCAAGTCCTGAGGCCTGCACTGCATTTCATGATATAAATCCAAATGTTCCCAATTATTATTCTCCGTTAGAGCGATTTTCTCCTCATTTTCTCTTTCACTAAAGAGAAAACGCTAAAATTAGCATTCGTAGCTGGAATCCGTAGCTCACTCAGTATGTTGCTCTAGCTCTGAGTCACATGCCAAGAACACCTTTGCAATCTGGTTCCCAGGGTGTCGGCATTGATGTGCTATGCCAGGGCATCAGTGTGATGCTCAGAGATGCATAGTTCTTTCTATTCTAAGAGGCTACATTTGACTGTTTATAGAGCAGCAAGACACAGCCTCATCTTTACCTGCTGACAAATGAATGGGGGGGAGGTGCTTCTAGATTCATGTCACTGACCTCAGGATCAGTGATCAGCTGAGTTTGGGTGCAGCTTACAGCAGCAGTAACTTACTGGATCCCCAAATGGCCTTTTCATTAGATTTGGGCCTGAAGAGGCCTTTTCTTAGCTGGCTAGAAGCAAGGAGGGTTCAGGAATTTAACGTGTCAAAATTACCATGTCCCATTTATCAGGGGATCTTTATTTTCTGATCCTCTCACATCAAGTTTTGGAGTATTTGTGAAATGTGTAGAAAGAAATCCAGTCTGAGGGAGAACCGAATGGGCTAGTTAGGACTTGTTGTTTCAAGTTATAGAAAAACTAGGGTGACCATATGATTTATTATCCAAACGAGGACACTTTGAGAGCGAAAGGAGGCACTGCCAATAATTAGTCCAGGGCAACAGGTATAAACCTGGATTGTCCTGGGCAAACGGGTCACCTTCCCACCCTTAAAATACCCCAATCGAAGTTGTCTTGAGCAATCTGGCCCGCAAAACAAGAACTCCAGAGGTCAGGTGGGCTTTGAAGCTGTCCATCCAGTTTCTTCTAATGTGTCCACTCTGCCTTCTAGATGATAGCTTTATCCTAAGGCTGGTTCTTCTGTGGTCATAGGGCGGGCGCAAGGAGGAAATGGAGCTCCACGCTGCTGCTTTCACATCTGGCAACGGGGAGAGCACTTCTATCCCGGCCTTACAAGCAAGGATTTTGAGGTTCAGACACTTAGGTCACGTGCCCACTGCTTACAAATGACATGGCTCAGGAAATGGAATGCCTTGATTGGTTTTCATCAACAAGGGTCCACCATTTGGAACTGTGAGTGGGTCAGTTTCTCACAAATACTGGGGCCCTTTGGGGATGAGTGGCTTTTTTGTTTTTCATTAAAATCTGGGTGGTATTAAGAAAGAAGAGGGGAGGCCTACTGGAATATAGCAGTAAATGTCAGCCCTATTGGAAACAAACCTAAAATTTAATAATTTTAGGCTGTGGGTAGTTAAGAGGGAGATTTCCCAGGTGTAAACCCAGGTTTTACCACTTACTACCTGTGTGATCTTGGACAAGTTGTTTTACTTAAATCTCATTTTCCCAACTTGGAAAATAAGCTAATAATAGTATCTGACTTCTATGGTTGTTATGGGGTTAAATAAGATAATATAACCAAAGTGCTTACGACCTTGTCTGGCACACAGTAAGTGCTTAATAAAGGTTAGTGTCTATTGTAAATGTCATTTAAGTGACTTCAGAGGAATGTTCATGGGAATTTGTAAAGAAATCCTAAGGCATCAGCAATAGAGAAATCCGTTCAGTTGGCCGAGGAAGAAATAATAAAGGCAGCAATAGGAGCCAGAGGAAGTAGCAGAGTGAGGGCTGCATATGGGAGAGGGAAGCAGGACCACAAATAAGCAGAGGAATAAAGTCGGGTTTCAGAAAATTTTAACTGGTTCCCATCCAAGGTGAGTCTGTCATCCTTAAACATTACAATAGACTCTTATAAAAGCCTTTTACAATGATTCATGGTCAAGAAATTCTCCCTTATATTCAAGATAAATCCTTCCGGTTGTCACATAAGCCCGTTTTACGTCTTTACACAGGATAAAACTTGGGTAAAGATTTAACAGACATGGAGAGCTAAGATGAAGTTAAGAGATGTTGTAGAGAAAAGTGACAAGGCTTAGTGACATCCATTTTTTAGTGACAGGGAGAAAAGGATAGTGTCAGAAGCAGGCCTGTAATGGTGAGCATGAAAGATGAGGGAGACAATGGTATCTGTGACAAAGAGGGAACAGGGAGAGGTTGGTCTGCTAGATAAGGAGTTGGATTTATAAATAAAAGATTGTGGTATTACCAAGGCTTTGATAGTAAAAACAAAATGGTGCCAGAATAGTAAAGAAGACATTTTTTTTTCCTTTCTGTCCCTTGCTAGATAAATAGGTAGTTAAAACAGAGAGGAGAAGGGAAAATGTTGTCAACAGTGAGAACTTTTAGCAATCTGTACACATCCTGGCAAGGTTTATAAATTAGGAATCATCAAAAATGGATATTGTCAAATCCTACTTTTTGGCATAGGGGGAGTGGAGGGGGGATTGGTGGCTTTTCCTTTTTTTAATTTATTTTTTAAAAATTTTATTGAAGTACAGTTGATTTAAAATGGTATGTTAATTTCTGCTGGACAGCAAAATGACTCAGTTATACATATATATATATACTTTTTCATATTCTTTTCCATTATGGTTTATCACAGTATATATATTTTTAACATCTTTATTGGAGTAAAATTGCTTTAAAATGGTGTGTTAGTTTCTGCTATATAACAAAGTGAATCAGCTATAAGTATACATATACCACATATCTCCTCCTTCTTGTGTCTCCCTCCCAGCCTCCCTATCCCACCCACCTAGGGGGTCACAAAGCAGCGAGCTGATCTCCCTGTGCTATGTGGCTGCTTCCCCTTAGCTATCTATTTTACATTTGGTAGTGTATATATGTCCATGCCACTCTCTCATTTCATCCCAGCTTACCCTTCCCCCTCCCCGTGTCCTCAAGTCCATTCTCTACATCTGCGTATTTATTACTGTCCTGCCCCTAGGTACTTCAGAACCATTTTTTTTAAAAATTTCCATATATATGTGTTAATATATGGTATTATTTTTCTCTTTCTGACTTTCTTCACTCTGTATGACAGACTCTAGGTCCATCCACCTCACTACAAATAACTCAATTTCATTTCTTTTTATGGCTAATATTCCATTGTGTATATATGCCACATCTTCTTTATCCATTCTTCTGTCGATGGACACATAGGTTGCTTCCACGTCCTGGCTATTGTAAATAGTGCTGCAGTGAACCTTGTGGCACATGACTCTTTTTGAATTATGGTTTTCTCCGGGTATATGCCTAGTAGTGGCATTGCTGGGCGATATTGTAGTTTTTTAAGGAATCTCCATACTGTTCTCAATAGTGGCTCTATCAATTTACATTCCCAGCAACAGTGCAAGAGCATTCCATTTTCTCCACACCCTCTCCAGCATTTATTGTTTGTAGACTTTTTGATGATGGCCATTCTGACCAGTATGTGGTGATATTTCATTGTAGTTTTGATTTGCATTTCTCTCATGATTTGTAATATTGAACATCCTTTCATGTGTTTGTTGGCAATCTGTATATCTTCTTTGGAGAAATGTCTATTTAGGTCTTCTGCCCATTTTTGGATTGGGTTGTTTGTTTTTTTGATGTTGAGCTGCATGAGCTGCTTGTATACTTTGGAGATAAATCCTTTGTCAGTTACTTCGTTTGCAAATATTTTCTCTCATTCTGAGGGTTGTCTTTTCGTCTTGTTTATGGTTTCCTTTGTTGTGCAAAAGCTTTTAAGTTTCATTAGGTCCCATTTGTTTTTGTTTTTATGTCCCTTTCTCTAGGAGGTGGGTCAGAAAGGACCTTGCTGTGATTTATGTCATACAGTGTTCTGCCTATGTTTTCCTCTAAGAGTTTTACAGTTTCTGGCCTTACATTTAGGTCTTTAATCCATTTTGAGTTTATTTTTGTGTATGGTGTTAAGGAGTTTTCCATGTAGTTTTCCATGTAGCTGTCCTGTTTTCCCAGCACTACTTATTGAAGAGGTTGTCTTTTCCCCATTGTATATTCTTGCCTCCTTTATCAAAGATAAGGTGACCATATGTGTGTGGGTTTATCTCTGAGCTTTCTATCCTGTTCTATTGATCTATATTTCTGTTTTTGTGCCAGTACCATACTGTCTTGACTACTGTAGCTTTGTAGTATAGTCTGAAGTCCAGGAGCCTGATTCCTCCAGTTCCATTTTTCTCTCTCAAGCTTGCTTTGGCTATTCGGGGTCTTTGGTATTTCCATACATACTGTGAAATTTTTTGTTCTAGTTCTGTGAAAAATGCCATTGGTAGTTTGATAGGGATTGCATTGAATCTGTAGATTGCTTGGGGTAATATAGTCATTTTGACAATGTTGATTCTTCCAGTCCAAGAACGTGGTATTTCTCTCCATCTGTCTGTATCATCTTTAATTTATTTCATCAGTGCCTTACAGTTTTCTGCATGCAGGTCTTTTGTCACCTTAGATAGGTTTACTCCTAGGTATTTTATCTTTTTGTTGCAGTGGTAAATGGGAGTGTTTCCTTCATTTCTCTTTCAGATTTTTCATCATTACTGTATAGGAATGCAAGAGATTTCTGTGCATTAATTTTGTATCCTGCTACTTTACCCAAATCATTGATTGGCTCTAGTAGTTTCCTGGAAGCATCTTTAGGATTCTCTATGCAGCATGTCATCTGCAAACACTGACAGTTTTACTTCTTCTTTTCCAATCTGGATTCCTTTTATTTCGTTTTCTTCTCTGATTGCTGTGGCTAAAACTCTCCAAAACTATGTTAAATAATAGTGGCAAGAGTAAGCAACCTTGTCTTTTTCCTGATCTTAGTGGAAATGGTTTCAATTTTTCACCATTGAGAATGATGTTGGCTGTGGGTTTGTCATATATGACCTTTTTTATGTTGAGGTAAGTTCCTTCTATGCCTACTTTCTGGAGGGTATTTATCATAAATGGGTGTTGAAAGCTTTTTCTGCATCTATTGAGATTATCATATGGTTTTTATTGTTCATTTGGTTAATATGGTGTATCACATTGATTGATTTGCGTATATTGAAGAATACTTGCATTCCTGGGATAAACCCCACTTGATCATGGTGTATGATCCTTTTAATGTGCTGTTGGATTCTGTTTGCTAGTATTCTCTTGAGGATTTTTGCATCTATGTTCATCAGTGATATTGGTCTGTAGTTTTCTTTCTCTGTGACATTTTTGTCTGGTTTTGGTATCAGGGTGATGGTGGCCTCGTAGAATGAGTTTGGGAGTTTTCCTCCCTCTGCTAGTGAAGGGGCTTCCTGTGTGTGGAAACTTTTCCTCCTTCACGGCTCCCTCCCAGAGGTGCAGGTCCCATTCCTATTTGTTTGTCTCTTTTCTTTTGCTCTACCCAGGTACGTGGGGAGTTTCTTGCCTTTTGGGAGATCTGAGGTCTTCTGCCAGCGTTCAGTATGTGTTCTGTAGGAGTTGTTCCACATGCAGATGTATTTTTGACGTATTTGTGGGAAGGAAGGTGATCTCCACGTCTTACTCCTCCGCCATATTGAAGGTCCTCTGGGGTTGGTGGCTTTTCTTTGCTTCTCAGTGACTTTGGTAAAAAAAGTGATACATTTTTGCACCAGTCAACAGTCAAGTGAGCCTCCTACCTTATAAATATGGTCTGAATTGTTCACGCATGTGCAGTCATTTTAGATTTTGTTTCCCTATAGATTTTCTGGGATATGTCTTTCTTATGAATGGTTTCAGTGAAAGATAAACTAGGTTATCTGAATTTTGGTTATTAATATAATTGCATTAAATGTAATTTCTCAAAAAATTAAATACATTTTCATTACAAGAAATTATCTGAGGTTTTTTTAAGTACTTAATTTAACTTGCTATACACATAGCATCTGATCATGATTTTACATCAAAAATAATAAAGAATAAGGACTTGCCTCTGAAGTGTGTACTTTGATTTGTAAATAGAACTATCTAGTCATATAATTGGTAGAAAATTGAAATCCCAAAGAGGATTGTGTTCCACGAAAAGGAGAGACTATGAAAAGAATTTTTTTTCTTCCTTTTTGGTTCTCCCAGCATGCTTTGCTTGTGTCACAAACTATGGATTTTTCATATATAGTACTTACCTTATCTCCATTATCAAACTCTCCATTATCAAAAAAACATACTTTTTTACAAACAGTAGTTGCTCAAAAAATGATTGCAAATGAATGAATCTTTCATACTTCAGAAAATCAGTTCATAGTCCTGAATATTTTAATGAGAAGCATTGAAATATTATGTGTATTGATGCAAACTTATGGACACAGTAAAGTTGCATTTTATATTTTAAAATAGATCTGGTCCTAATTTATACATTTAAGAATTTAATTCTTACTTAACCACTTGACCTACTACTGTCCACTATTCTCAATTATTTAACAACTTAAACTAACACTTAATAAGTATGTATATGGAAGCACCCTAACATAATGCAGGTGTCTTCCTAAGTGCCAATTATATGCCTCAACATTCCCTTCAATTTGAATGTGTTAGTAAGAATCTAATTACACTGGTTAATAGCTGATGGAATTACGGAAGGTTTCTCTCCTACATACTTATTAGACCTCAATAAGTATTCCTTTACAATCTGTCGCTGTTCAATTACCAAGTAATAACTGTCTTAATGAATCTAATTGAAATGCTTATTTCAGACTCCTGTCACACACAAAGAAGGAGGCTTCACTTGGAGTGCTTCCCCTGGATGGAACCTGACTTGTTTATCCAGAAAGAAGTGACTTCACTGGGAAGAGGGTCAAGGGGCAAAAGCTTTTGCAGAGTTTCAAGGGCATTCATTTCTCCATCATTCAAGTATCATAAAACTTAAGCCCCTCCCCCAAACCTTGCTACTCAAGCCCATGCCTACATGAATCTTCACCCAGTCTTCAGCTTGCATTTTCCCCTTACAGTGAGAAATGTTGGTTTAGCTTTCCTCAATGAAGACTGAATAATAATAAAAATGTAAATACCAATAGCTAATATGCATAGAGTACTTCCTAGTGCCAGAGCTGCCTAAACACTTTACATATAGAAACTCATTTAATCTCCACAAACTCCCTAAGAGGGATATATACTGTTATTGTACCCATTTGACAAATGAGGAGACAGAGGATAATTAATTTTTTCGAGAAGGACAAATTTGCACAGCTTATAGGTTAATAAATGGCAGAGATTGTGAAGCAACCCCAGGTCAACTGGTTCCACTGCATAAACTCACAAAAGCAAGACGTGAAATGAATGTTAGAGCTTAGTTGATGCAACCTCTTGTTACTCAGGAAATTGAGGGTTCAGCCTTACACAGCAGAGAAGGGTCTAGTTCCTGACCTCCAATCTTGTGCACTCTGACCTAAACTATGCTGCATTGTTTAAAAACAACAAAATAGTTACGAAACCAAAACAACAACAAAACCCCTTGAGGTAGATGTTCTATTTAACACTCCTTCCTGCCTCCCTCCCCCTTTCTGTAATTGTTGTTTGGATCAGCAACTGGGTTTTAAAACTCATTTATCTCAAGGTGATGATAGAATTTGTTTGGAAGAATGTATAAGAGGACAGCCCAAAACATACCACAGTGTTTATTTTTCTTAAGGAAGAAATTTAAATTGTATTAGTCCAAACAGGGATGTGAGGTTGATTCAGGGAATTGCAGATCACTGATAGTTTACAATTTCTATGCAGATTATGTGAGGCTGTGCCATTGAAAACCACCCTTGGAGAACTGGCTTGGCCACAGAGCTGCTGACACACATGTGCTAAGCCCAGAGACTCACTGAAAGTCAAGTTAACCTCAGCAGGATGTGGTCCTTCTCAGTTTGTGTCCTCATAGTCATGGTGATGGGCAGTTATCACATCAGGGTTCAGCTCTGGGACATACGCTGCATGGATTTTCTTCTCCAAAAATGATAGTGTGTTCAGGAGACACCACAGTGATTGCAAGGATTTCTGCTAGGAAAATGTCTCTATGGAATTTACAAGGATTTTAGACACACACACACACACACAAAAGAAAACCTATCTGACAAGAATAACAACACTTTATATAAATTAGCTAGATTTGCTGAAGCAGCGCCTTATATATAGGTGCAGGTTTTCTTCTTTTCCCGTGGTCCATCTCAGTGGTGATTGGTGTCATTGCTCCAGTTATAAATGGCCCGAAATGGGAGTGCTCAGGCCTGTTCCTGACCCACGTTGTCATCTGTGCAGCATTCTTCTCATTTTAGTCTCTGATATTTTCCTCCAGTCATCTATGCTTGTCCATGCTGATTCTAGGGGCTTGCTTTAAGACTCCTTTTGCATTCACTCAGGAACAGTTTGTAAGGAGAAAAGCGTCCTCATATCTACCCAGTGAACATAGCAGCAAAATTACGGAGACTTTGGGCTTCCCTGGTGGCACAGTGGTTGGGAGTCTGCCTGCCGATGCAGGGGACACGGGTTCGTGCCCCGGTCCGGGAAGATCCCACATGCCGCGGAGCGGCTGGGCCCGTGAGCCATGGCCGCTGAGCCTGCGCGTCCGGAGCCTGTGCTCCGCAACAGGAGAGGCTGCAACAGTGAGAGGCCTGCGTACCGAAAAAAAAAAAATTACAGAGACTTCTAACAGAACAATAACTTCTTTTCTGTGGAAAGAAAGCAACACTACAGGAACACTATGGAACCCCACTTAAATTGGGAAATTTAAGCTCAGTGCATTCCCACCAGTTTCTCTAGGTGTTTCCATACTGCTCAGCAGTAGACACTCACTAAATGTCCATTGAATGAATGAATGCATGTTTGCAAAAGGGTACCTGGGTTAGAGAACTATCATAATTATTACAATGTGTGCACTCTAATTGCCATTATTTGTTTATTTATTTATTTATTTTTGCCTGCATTGGTTCTTTGTTGCTGCATGCGGGCTTTCTCTGGTTGTGGCGTGTGGGCTTCTCATTGCGGTGGCTTCTCTTGTTGCAGAGCACAGGCTCTAGGCGCGTGGGCCTCAGTAGTTGTGGCATGCGGGCTCAGTTGTTGTGGCACACGGGCTTAGCTGCTCCGCAGCATGTGAGATCTTCCTGGAGCAGGGATTGAACCCATGTCCCCTGCATTGGCAAGTGGATTCTTAATCACTGCGCCACCAGGGAAGTCCTCTAATTGCCATTTAAATTTTTATTCCTGGCCCTAAGTAAGCCTTGAATCCAATGGTGGGAAATGGGGGAGGGGGGAATATACTTTGTTCATATTTGAATCTCCAGCAACTGGAAGACTGTGTATGGTCCATAATAGGCCCTCAATGAATTCTTATTTGAATGAGTGAATAACTAGATTACTGAATGAACAGTATTGGCTTCTAGGTATGACTTAGGGAAATGATAGGAGATAATGAGGACCCATCACTGAAGCCATGTTGGGAAGGGCCTGGTATACAAATAAGGAAGCTGGGATTTATTACTTATTCTTTTTGTTATAGGAAATGACTGAAGCTTTTTAAGCAATCAGGGAGTAATTCAGTAACCAAAAGCTGTTTTAGAAAATCACGCTGATGGTCACGTAGATCAGTTGGGGGGTGAAAAGACAGACGTGCACCTAAGCTTTTGTTGCTTTCAAAAAGTGATAATGAAAACTTTAATGACCAAAGGGCTTTTCAGTCCAGACATAGATGTGGCTGCCTTAACTCTGTTTTGTATTAACGGAAATAAATATACTTTACCGACCTCACACAGTCTAAGAGTGCTGTATAGTTTTAGAAGACAAGTCCCTATGAAATTAGTGTAAACACATTTAATGTATTCAATTATCTATCATTTCAGTAAATATAAAGTAACAAGGAACTTCTAGATCCTTAATGGCCACCAAGAGTATCCTGAGACTAAGAATAAGAAATGCTCCCCTTCTGAGTTTTTAACATCACTTTGGGAAAGAGAGTTCTTTGATTCCTACGGTCCTTTAAAGTGTTGGACATCCAATTGCATGACTTTGTAGCCACTCTAAGATTCGAAGGGTTGGACTTATAGAAGCAGATTGTTTTGTTTCTTTCTGCCGTCTGTGTTGTGGGCCCCTGATGGTTACAACTTAACATACAGTTTCAGTCAACCACTTGGGATTTTCTCCATCAGAGTTAGCTGAAATGTGTTGGCCTATAGCTGAGGCTACTTCAGGTCCATCAACCTGTGTTTTTTGCACCTCTAAAACATACAAACACCTCTTTGTTACATAGCATCATAAATATTGATTGCTCACTATGACAATATATGGCTGTGAAATTTTTACAGCTCCTTCCGTCAAGCAGTGGAGGTTTTTCTCCCCTCCCCGCTGGATCTGGGCTGGCCCTTTGACTTGCTCTGACCAAAGGAAGTGACAGACATGATTCTGTGTGATGTCCACGCCTCTGCGTAAAGCGGGCTTGGAGCTTCCACTCTCACATTCTTGGGACTCTACACCTTGAAGCAAGCCTAAGATAGCCTCTTTGAGGGAGAGACAGGGAGAAAGACAGACAGAGATCCTGTTACAGTAGAGGCCCAGTCATCCCAGCTGAGGCCCAAGGTATGTGAGGCCATCAAAGACCAGCCAGCCTCACGGACAGATCTACCAGCTGATGGATTGCAGGTGCGTGAGAAACCCCAGCCAACACCATGTGGAGCAGAGGTGAGCTGTCCCAACTGAGCCCTCCCCAAATTGCCAACCTATAGAATTGTGGAAAATAATCGTTGTTGTCAGCCATTAAATTTGGGATGTTGTGGTAGACAGAATTTTAAAGAGGGCCCCCTGCCCCGCCAAGATTCTCATTCCCTTCTTATTTAATCAAATACTAATATAGGTACTGCTGTGAAGGGATTTTTCAAATATAATTAAAGTCCCAAGTAGTTGACCTTGTGATAGAGTCCTGATGCAATCATTTAAAGTGCTGAAGCGAGCACTTTAAAAGCAGCGAGTTTTCTTTAGTTTTTCTTAAAGGTTTTCTTTCTTTCCTGACAAGGAATTACTGACAGCATTTCGAAGAGTGGCTCCAGCCAGCAAGGGAGCTGGGGCCTCAGTTGTATAACCAAAACCGAATTCTGCCAACGGTCTGAAAGAGTTGGAAGCAGATTCTCTCTTAGAGCCTCCAGGTAAGAGCCCAACTCAGCCGAGAACTTCTTACAGCCTTGTGAGACCCTGAGCAGAGAACCCAGTCCAGCATACCCACAACACTGACCTATAGAATCATGTGCTAATAAGCATCTAGTTTGTGCTAATTTGTTCTGCAGCAATAGAAAATTAATACAAGTAATTTATTTCAGATGATGAATACGCATACTAACATTTTCATGACACACAAGAAAGATATAACATAGAGCAGTGAATTTTAATTCTGGCTGCACATCAAAATCTTGTGGAGAGCACTTTGAACATACCAATGCCTGGGCCCACCCCAGAGATGCTGACTTAATTGATTTAATTGTTCTGGAATGTGGCCCAAGCATTGGTAGGTTTGAAAAGCTCCCCAGGTGATTCTAATATGCAGCCAAAATTGAAAACCACTGATAGAAAACAAATTCTGTATGGGCAAATAGATAGATGAGAGAGATTTCCACCTCATCACCCCTCCACTGTGAGATAACTACCTTCAGCCTGTTGGTGACTCTATCAGTTAGGGTGCTTTCAACTGGAAGAAACAATATCCCATCAGCCATGGGACAACAAGAATAATAATCTCTCCCTTCATAGGAAATTCAGGTATGAGGGGCTTCAAAGTTGGTGAGTTCAGAAGCTCTATATAACCATCTTTCCTCTGCCTCCTTCAGCATGTGGGCTTTTCTCCCAGTTTACTTCACGGTACCAAGAAGGTACCTGCTGATTCATGCACCATATACCACTTGCCACCATCCAAAGGAGGGGAGCTTCTCCTCATGTATTGCCTTCTATTAGGGAAGGAAAACTTTCTCAAAGCCTTCCCAGACTTCTGCTGGCCAGAAATGGGTTACATTTCCATGTCCTCACTGTCAAAGAGACTGGAAAAGAAGTACTTGGCATGTTAAGCCTCTGTAGTGGGAGGTGGGCTCTCCTAGCAAGTTCGCAGCAGGAGCAGAAGGGTGGAAGGTTACTGGGTAGACTACCAACCACCTTGATTCTTTCATGCACACCCTTATGCTCATATAAAGATACATGTTTATGTATCTCTATATACATGTACACACATGAATAGAATTACATCATAGATCATCTTTACTGTGGTCATTCTCCCTCTCACATTCAAGTATTGTTATTATAATAGTTTTAACTTATTCTGCTTTAATCCAATAACAAATGTTCACACCTGGTATTTATCCTTTAGTAATGTTCTCAATGCATACATAAATCATCAAAAATGCATATACTAGGACTTCCCTGGTGGCGCAGTGGTTAATAGTCCACCTGCCAGTGCAGAGGACACAGGTTCGATCCCTGGTCCCGGAAGATTCCACATGCTGCGGAGCAACTAAGCCCACGTGCCACAGCTACTAAACGTGCACTCTAGAGCCTATGCACCACAACTACTGAGCCTGTGCTCTAGAGCCCACGAGCCGCAACTACTGAAGCCTGCGTGCCACAACTACTGAAGCCTGTGAGCCTAGAGCCCGTGCTCCACAACAAGAGAAGCCACCGCAATGGGAAGCCCGCGCACCACAACGAAGAGTAGCCCCTGCTCACTGCAACTAGAGAAGGCCTGCGCACAGCAACGAAGACCCAACACAGCCAAAAATAAATAAATAAAAAATAAAGTAAATTTTAAGAAAATGCATATACTTATGTGGTGGAGAGGGGGTGTCATGGTTTATTTACCAAAAGAGGATCATATTGTATATTACAGCAGTTCTTTCAAGCCAAATACATGCAAAACACAGGTATTTTTCTTACTAATCTCTAAATATTATCTATTACTGCCCAACTTTTCTCAGTTTTCCCTCTCATTCATCTCTCCTTTCCACTCCTTCAACTTTTATCAGAGTCCAATTAAAACAGTACAAAGTAGCTTACCTCATACTTTGTTGTTTGGGATGTGAGGGCAACATAGTTATGAAGCAAAATATTTTCTAACTATTCCTCTATCTTTCAACTAGTCGCTTGCACTTAGAAAAGTTTTCTGGATATTTGCAAACGAATCAATGGACAAAGGATTAATCTCCAAAATATATAAACAGTTCAGGCAGCTCAATATCAAAAAAACCAAAAAACCCAATCAAAAAATGGGCAGAAGACCTAAATAGGCATTTCTCCAAAGAAGACATACAGATGGCCAAGAAGCACATGAAAAGCTGCTCAACATCACTAATTATTAGAGAAATGCAAATCAAAATTACAATGAGGTATCACCTCACACTGGTTAGAACGGGCATCATCAGAAAATGCTGGAGAGGGTGTGGAGAAAAGGGAACCCTCTTGCACTGTTGGTGGGAATGTAAACTGATACAGCCACTATAGAGAACAGTATGGAGGTTCCTTAAAAAACTAAAAATAGAATTATCATATTTGGTAATTGACCCAGCAATCCCACTACTGGCCATATATCCAGAGAAAACCATAATTCAAAAAGACACATGCACCCCAATGTTCATTGCAGCACTATTTACAATAGCCAGGTCATGGAAGCAACCTAAATGCCCATCAACAGATGAATGGATAAAGAAGTTGTGTATATATGTGGTACATATATACAATGGAATATTACTCAGCCATAAAAAGGAATGAAATTGGGTCATTTGCAGAGACATGGATGGACCTAGAGACTGTCATACAGAGTGAAGAAGTCAGAAAGAGAAAAACAAATAATGTGTATTAATACATATATGTGGAGTCTAGAAAAATGGTACAGATGAACCAGTTTGCAAGGCAGAAATAGAGACACAGATGTAGAGAACGAACATATGGACACCAAGGGGGGAAACTGGCAGGGTGTTGGTGGGATGAATTGGGAGATTGGGATTGACAAGTATACACTGATGTGTATAAAATGGATAAGAACTAATAAGAACCTGCTGTATAGCACAGGGAACTCCACTGTACAGTAGAAATTAACACAGCATTGTAAAACAACTGTACCCCAATTAAAAGTATATATATTTAAAAAAAGAAAGAAAAGTTTTCTGGGTCTCCCGATATTCCCATGTAGCTTTTAAGATCCTTTATTCTCTTTCTACTTTCCCAATGAAAGCCAGTAATTAATTTTGTCCCTCCTAAGCTGCTGGAAGATACATTCTCTCCTAGGGGAATGTAAGACTTTGGGATGACGTTTTGCATTTCCAAAGATGCCATATTTCCCCATGACTTTTGCTACCCAAATGGTAGAAGTTCCCTATTGCAGGATAGAGAGGAATTCATTCTTTCCAGACTCTCTCCTTTTCCCATGTCTATTGCAACATGGAAAGGAGTTTCTTCACAAAGCTCTAAAATACAACCATTCTGCCAAAGAGTTTTGTTTTGCTTTGTTATGTTGTTGGTTGTTTTTAGTAGGTATGGCCTTTTCTGTTATCTTTTTAAAATTATTATTAATTAATTTATTTATTTTTGCTGTGTTGGTTCTTCGTTTCTGTGCGAGGGCTTTCTCTAGTTGCGGCGAGCGGGGGTCACTCTTCATCGTGGTGCATGGGCCTCTCACTGTTGCGGCCTCTCTTGTTGTGGAGCACAGGCTCCAGACGCGCAGGCTCAGTAGTTGTGGCTCACGGGCCTAGTTGCTCTGCAGCATGTGAGATCCTCCCAGACCAGGGCTCGAACCCATGTCCCCTGCATTAGCAGGCAGATTCTCAACCACTGCGCCACCAGGGAAAGTTATCTTTTAATCAGATGTGAACAAAACCAAAGTGTTGTTAAACAAATTTATATACATAGTGAACCTGAGTCCTTTCTGTCTAAACAACTCCCTAAATATACTGATGTCTGAGTAAAGGAGAGAAGAAAAGAAGCAAAAGATCTGATCATCGGAAAAGACACAAAACCATTCAAAAAAGATTACAACAGAATTGTGACTCCTGGTCACCTTCAATTCAGGCACAGGGCAACAACTTTGTCAGACCAGGGCCTGATCAGAGTCTAATAAGATGTGAATAACGCCTAGAGCAGCCAGGGTTTCAAAATGTTGTAACCAATGTGTTTTCAGTGTGCCCAGGCCACCCATTTTAGATTTAGAAATTAAAATGATTCAATTGAGGTGATTTCATATGTAAAGATGAGGAAAGTACTCTTCCTTTACAAATAGCTCTTCATCCCCTGGCATTAGGTGACCAATCTAAAACCAAAAGACGCAAGTCCAGTTATATGATTAATTTACATTTTTTCAACAATGGGGGTAATTTTCTCTTTAGTGGTTTCATTCTCCCTTTTGCATTGTAAGCTTATTTTCAGAGAAAAAGAACTTCCCACTGAATTGTCTTGGCTATCAATACTCTATATAAGTTAGAACAGCAGAAATGCCAATAAAAAATATGACATACAGCTAAGACCTTAAATGCCATGTTAGAGGTTGAATTCCATTTTAGTCTGGCTACACTGGTTAAGATTACCCAAAAAACTTCTTTAATCCCTTTAAGGTGGTCCATGCTACAATAGAGAGGAGGGGACAAAGTCACTTCTTCAAAGGGAGAACTTGTTCAATTCAGAAAATTCACTTTAAAAAAAGGGAGGGGGTCAGTGGGAGGGGCGAGGGGAGGAACCACAGGGAATTTTGGAAAGGGGTGTGGCTTTTCTGACAGCCTTAATTGGCATGCTGTCACAGAGGAGAGGATTTTGCTCTACTAATTATTTTGTGTTTTCACGAGTTGTCATTGCCGTAACAATCTCATTGTCCCCAGAGCTACCTGTTCTCTATTCACGCGCTTCCTAGCTTTCTGTTATTCTGGAATCCAGGGAAGAGAAGACAAAGGAGAAAATGGGTCTTTACAGGTTTCTGTGTCTGTGCCCTTTGAGAATAAGACCAAGGCTGACGCAGCTTCTCCATTCTGAGGTCCTGCTCTGGACTTAGCATCTACTCATGCCCTGCTCAGCTGCTGCCCAGGCCGCTCTGCCTGAGTCTTAGTTCTTTCCTCGGAAGCCTCTTTTCTGCCTTTTGGGATTTTCACAATTTTCATATTTCACCACGTCAGTCCTAGGATCTCCAGCTGAAAATGAAATACACTGTTTAAACACCTTGGAAACCAAAGGACACCAAGGTCAATAACCACTGGGACATCTCTCTCCCAGCTAAATCAAACCTTCCCGGAGTTTGTTTCCAGTGGTGGACCGATGTCACCTTTTCTTGAGACTAGAAAACTAATCAAAGTCAGGGGCTGTCTCCAGGAGGTTTTTTTTCTCCTTTTTTAAAACAAATTTAGAAGAATCTAAATTAAAGACATTTCTCCAAAATATATGTTTGAATGGGGCACATTTCAAAATGTTAGTTTTAATGGTTACAGCCAGTTTTTAGGATTTTGTGTGTTTCTTTCCAGACTCCCTTCTACATGTATACTTACATTTAAAATAATTTGAATTCCATTGTTTTCTTCAGTTAAATTTTTTACCATTTTCATTAAATAAATTTATGGTAAATATTTATGTAAATTATGCCAGCTTCAAGAGTTCAACTGTTTCTACCTCTCTGGAGATGGGTTGCATAGGTAATTGGAAATAATAGCTTAATAAGTCCCAGAATTCAGATGGGCTTATTCAGGGGGCAGCCTTCACTTGGTCAGTCTGAGAGGCTGTCATCAAGTCAGGTTGAATCTTAAGGTTTGACTTCAATTTTATGAGTTGCTGTAGGTATGTAACTGACCAACAAACAATCCAGATTGCTTAGATCAGCTAATGGTCCTGTCTCTCAACCTGAGATGTCCTTGAATTTTGAAGCCTAACTCAAATTCCAAATGCACACTAACGCCTGAGGCTTTCAAGTTTGCAAAAGTACCCCGTTTCCATTTCCTTCTTACACTTTCTAAAGCTCTCCCAAACCTACAGCATGCTCCATTCAGAATGTTAAAGAATTCTCTAATCCTCTTATTTGGGAACCTGATTTGCAAATGCTAAGTGGTATATGCTTCTGCTATGTTTAGTAGCATTAACGTTTTCAATTGTCTGGTCAGTCTCTGCCACTTGACTTAGAATAAAACCCTGAGGCAGTGATCACATTTGCTCCTTCAACAGACATTTTCTATGTTCTTATTCCAAACCTCACAGAAGGCTAGGCAGCTCAGATCATCAGAAAACATCTTCCGTGAAGATAAAGTGTGATTCCTATAGGTCTCCCAACCATAGGGAAAAGTGGAAAAATTATAACCGTGTTTAACTCCCCATATACAACCCCAGCTCAACATGAAGAAATTCCAAAATAAGAAATAAAGTGAATTCGCCCCCAAAGACTCTGACAGGCCACAGATGTAGATCTGGCAGAATGCCCAGAAACTTAGATGGGTACAATTTGGACACATCAGGTTAGTTTCTTTTAACATCTCTAAATTCATCCTCTCTGGTTGCTTTCAGCCTACAGTACTGCATCAGCTCCATCCAGGGATTTTTTGTTTTTCCGAATAATTGATTTGGCATGTTCTTTATGATAGCCAAGCATGTGACAGATTCACTAAATGTTTCATTTTTCACTTGGTATTTGGCACATACCCCTGGATACTGTAATTATTCTACCCTTTTTGTCTCTCCTCGTTATACGTGAAACACTGGAGAGAGGCCATCCTTTCTGATTGAACACTGATATTCTCTTTCAGCCCTTTCATGGAGAGTGTTGGTTTGTGACAGGGCCTGAGTGTGAGAATATGTGGATTAGCCCTGATTTGTGAATTGGCTGTCATCTATATTTCCATAGCTGTCACAGCCCCGCTGATCTCAGTTTCTGCACCTGGAAAATGGGAATGACACATGCTATTCCTTTCCAACAAAAAGCATGTTGAGAATTAACTCACAGAGCTCAAAAGCACCAGGAAAATGTAAGAGGAAACCGTTCACCAAAGCCAAGTGCTGACCCTCTCTCAGGTCCCAATGGATGTGCCCATCATTGTTTCTAAACAAGAAAGAAAAAAACCCAAAGACCCTCAGACTAGAACTGTGATTGATCGGTTGATCAACCGTGAGCTCAGTGTTTATGAGACACAAGGGTAGATATACAAAATGTACAAGGCAGATCAAGGGTCCCTTGGAGTTGTTACCTTCAGAGCAGCAGTTTGACCTCTGACAGTTGTCGCAGCAGCAGTGGTGGCTTTCCAGATCAGTGCTGTCCAATATAGTACTTCAGTGGCATTGGCTACTGAAGTACATTGGCTACATTCCAACTGCTCAGAAGCCATATATGCTAGTGGCTACCATATTGGACGGCACAGAGTCTCCACCAGCATAGAAACTTCCACTGGACAGGGCTGTCTGACACTGACAAATCTTCCCTCTCACAACTTCTCCAACTGGCCCTAAGGCAATCTTTACAGTAGCTTCAGGTGAGTCCATCTCACACAAATGAACAACAGTCTGAATTAACGGTTGCATATGAAACAAATGCCATATTTTCATACTTTCCTTCACCCGAACCCAGCACAAGAGGCTAAGATAAGCCAAAGTGTATGCTACACAGAGATTTATCAACCAATAATCAATACCTAATTCTAAAAAGAATTATATCACGGGACAGGGTCTAGAAATAGTCTATTTTCCTTAATATGTGAGTCCCAGTTGATTCATGGTCTGAATATCCAGGGTTTGACTGCCCTCCCCCAACCTCTCACCCCCCGATTCCTCTGTGAATTAAAGATTGATTTTATTATCCGTCCATTTCCTCCTTGTTTATGGTATCACATCTATTTGATAAAGAAGGCAACGTTAGCAGAGATTTAAGTGTTTTGCATGCCATATATGCAAAAAGGGTAAACATCAAATATAGACACAAGCTAAATGGCTTAAAATGCATTGTTTTCATGCCTTATCTTATTGCCAATCTCATATATACCTCACATCTAACAGGGAACAGGGCTCACACATCCATAAAAAGCTTACAGACTAAGCTATTGAAAGAGTAACATTTAAGCATAGCATTCATAAAATAGCTAATGGTGCTATAGAGTTGACAGATACCATAGAAGTGTCAGAGAAATGGATGTTGAACCATCTCCTTTCAAAAATGAGAAAACTGAAATCAAGAGAGGGAACCCTCTTACACTGTTGGTGGGAATGTAAATTGATACAGCCACTGTGGAGAACAGTATGGAGGTTCCTTAAAAAACTAAAAATAAAGGTACCATATGATCCTGCAATCCCACTACTGGACATATATCTAGAGAAAAACATGGTCCAAAAGGATACATGCACCCCAATGTTCATAAAAGCCAAGACATGGAAGCAACCTAAATGTTCATCAACAGAGGAATTAGTAAAGAAGGTGTGGTACATATATACAATGGAATATTACTCAGCCGTTAAAAAGAATGAAATAATGCCATTTGTGGCAACATGGATGGACCTAGAGATCATCATACTGAATGAAGTAAGTCAGAAAGAGAAAGAGAAATATCACATGATATTCTAAAAAGAAATGATACAAATGAACTTATTTACAAAACAGAAACAGATTCACAGACTTAGAGAATGAACTTTTGGTTACAGTGGGGAGAGAAGGGTTGGGGGGGAGGGATAGTTAAGCAGTTTGGGATTGATGTACCCAATTGATGTACACATTGCTATATTTTAAATGGATAAACAACAAGGACCTACTGTATAGTACAGGGAACTCTGCTCAGTATTATGTAACAACTTAAATGGGACAAGAATTTGAAAAAGAATACATGTATATGTGTAACTGAATCCCTTTGCTGTACATCTGAAACTAATGCAACATTGTTAATCAACTATACTCCAATATGAAATAAAAGTTAAAAAAAAAAGAGAGGTATAGTGCTGCAGTTACTTGATGGGTAGTGGAGTCGGGATGTGAACCCAGGTCCCAGACCTGGACGCAGGGCTATTTTGGACCCCTTGTTCTTTGCCCTCCTCTGATAAGGAGGATGAAGGAGATGAGCTGGGAGGGGAGGAGAAGGGAGAAAGTTGGCTTCTCTCAGATGGCAGAAAGGCGAGTCCTCCTGGTACCTGGCCAGCACCTAGGCCACACAAGGCCCACTACTTTGCATGTGAGACACCCTTTCTTCTTAGCCTGAACCAGCATCTCTTGTGTTGCCATTTCCCAGAGTAACCTAAATGCCAACCAATGGGATCTCTGGAACCAGAGTATGGGTGGTGTGTCTTGGTTAATTCATTTTCTTTACAATGCTTTCCTTATGAAAAGCTCCAAGTTCTCTAACTCCATTTCTCTCAAATGGCATCTAAGCATTTATCTCGAGGATTTGTAGATGTGGTTTTAGGGGTCTGTAAATCCCCTGAAAATGGAAAATGAAATTCAGCTCTCAGTCCGTACCATTCATTAAATTATCAAAGATGTCCATGATTGAAAAAGGCTAAAATTTGCTATAAAGGAAGAAGAGAAAGATGCGCTTTTTAGAAGAAAAAGAAAATCACTGAACCCAGGAAAATTTGTAAAATGGCCAGAAGGTATAATAAACGGCAACTTAATAGAAAGAGACCATAGAAATGAAAGAGAATACAATGCTCAAGAAACCCAGGGAGAAGCAAGGCTGAAGATACATTTCCCTGAATTGTCTCTTCCTTCATTCATCTGTCTAAGCCCAATGACAGCAGCCACTAACTCATGCCATGCTAAGGAAAGAACTAAGTGGAATCATTACTTTACCTCCCATTTCCATATTTGAGGAACGTTATCTCTTACTACATTCTGATTCAATTGAAACAATGGAATTGAGAAATGCCCTATACCAAATAGCAAGAGATGTTCACAGGAACCTGATTTACCAGCTATACTTTTAAACTATTAAAAATTTCACACGAGAACACATATCATGAATTTTAAAAATGCCTGTTGAACTAGCGATACGTGGACAAGGTGAGCCACTGGGATGTTGGCCTGAAGCATTTGACTGTTGCTGTAGTACAGTTCATCTGGTTTTCTGAATTATACGTTTTTCAGGGGCTCTGCCCAGCCTTCCAAGATGAGAATGGTGGTGTAACCACGACCTGACGGCAAGTATTCCAGGTAAGAATATTTTGGTATATTTTAAAAGAAGCTCTCAAGGATGTTGACTGACTTAAAAATAGTTTAAAAACACGATACCTTCCAGACCTCTTCAACATCAAGAGGCAGGATATAATGATTTGTATATTTTATTTTGACTTTACATGCGGTGTTAAAAACCCAAAGTACATATTATTTACACATCCACAATACAAGTTTACAAGATATCTATACATGTTAAAGTACTCTATAAAACAGTATAGAGCCACTTCACTTTAGGGTTACTTTTTATGCCGTACCATTAAAAAAGATACAATTTGTGTTTACCTTTGCACAAATGGATAAAGCATTTTAAAATTAAATTAACAGGATACAGACTAGATTTTATGTTAGGAATTTCAACATAAATACTGATAGAACTCACATTACAAACTACAAGGCAGCACAATGTTACAAAATGTTATCCGGGTTCACATAGAGTTACTGTTCCACTTTCCGCACGCTGGGATTAATATTGGTAAGGTGAATTCAAACAGGTTTGTCAGCGATGGACTGAGTAGTGTTTATCGTTGGTTGGTTTAATTTATTATCAATCTGTAATACTTTAGTTTCAAAGCTGAAGTGTTTCAAGAACAGAAGTTTTAGCTTTTGAGCTTCCAGAGACCTCAGGGAATTGTGTTCTTTATTAAACAATATTCTCAAAGGAAAAGAATGACTGCATCCGTATTCTACATTCTGCATCAAAATGCTCTGGTCTTCTGCAACCCATCTCCCCCAAGTAATAGATAGCATCACAGGAAAACAGTTGAACTTATTTGTCTGACTAAGTCAGGAGCATTCCTCTGCCTTGATACTTTCTAGATGAGGTTCAATAAACCGTGGTGTGCAGCATATTAACCGAAATCGTCATCAGGGTTGCACATAATCAACTCTAAGTGGCTTCTGCAAAACTACAAATAAATGACTGTACGGTTTCCGCAGGTGTCACATTACCCAGGAAACCTCATTTGACTTCACATTATCACTGTTTCATCCTTAAGAAAGTAGGAGTGGAATGTTTATCGTGGCAAAGGATGTAATGCAGCTATTTGGATAGATTGTTTTACAATTAACTGTTCTAGATTGTTAGGATTTTTTAAAAGTCTTTTCAGGTGCTGGTTGAAAAACATTTACAACTGGCACTCAGTAAATGATGTGCTATACTGAAAACACTTGACATATTTGAGTACTTCTATCATTCTCATGAATAAGGCACAAAATGCACAGATTTAGGTAAACTCACATGTAATATGTACAGTATACTGTCATTACCTGCATGACTTAGGAGAAAATTCTCACATCACACAACATAGACAACATGATTGCACCACTGTTAGGTTTTCACAGACTGTTTCTGCTAAGCCAATTACAACCCTCTCACATCCCCTTCTTTTGTCTTCTGTTTTGTGTGTGTGTGTGTGTTTGTTTTACCTTGGGGTTAGGGGGAATTAAAAGAAGAGGAATTTTACTACATGGGAGAACCAAACACCATCAAAATAAAACCTCGTTAGTGTGTCCAAGGTTGAGGAGAGTGATTCCGGCTCGGATTCTCAGTGGACAGGTGAATTTTACTACTGAATACTGGTGGATGAATCAAGGATACCTCTTATCATCTCCATCTCCTTACGCTGGCAAGACTGTTATAGAAGTTTTAGTGAATAGCAGCACAAAATTACTTAGAACTCTTACATTCTGGCACTGGGTAACACGTCAGTCAAGTTAATCATTTTGACCGTCAAAATCAGCCTCGGTTTTCTTTCTTTCTCAAAGCTGAACCCAATGGACTGCTGTGGGAAGAAGTTACTGTCTCTTGTTCAGTAATGTGCGATGTAAATAACTCCATAGCACTAAAAGATGCAATGGGCACCTAAACAAATCCTAGTGGGGACAGAACACACACACACACACACACACACACACACACACACACACACACACACACACACGCACACACACATGCACACGCAACACAGTTCCTTGGTGGCATGAAAAAAAATGCCACACGTAAAAAAATGCTACAGTTTGGGTCAAAGACTGAATTTTTAGCAAATTGTTTGGTAATCTACAACTTCTTTTCTTTGAGACATTACCATTGTTTTTTGACATTTGTGCAAGAGGCAAGGTGAATGCATACATATTAAAATGTTCACATTTAATGGGAAGACCACACAGAATGGCAGTCTAAGTTGAACCCATTTTCAAGTATTTGCTCACAGACAGATTCTTCTGAGCACTGTATCAGCTCCTTATACTGGTTACAGGTAGCCCCTCGGAGCCACATCTCTCTTTAGTTTCAAACAAAAGAAATGGAATGACCAGCACCTTCCTTTGTTTTCAGGCAAGTACACAGAAGCCTTGCTGCAGTAGCTACGTACGGCAAGTTCTGATGTTGCCAAAGTTAGGAAGCGTTTCTTTGGCCACTTGGTTCTCTTAAAATACAAGCGAGTCTCTTGTCTTAATGTACCCTTACAACATCATCCTCTCAACAACATGGACAGGATAAAGCCACATGGGGAAGAGCACACTTGAGGCCTAGTAAGTATATTTGTTCAGTGGTCTGACAGATGTGGTTTGGGGAACAAATGAAGGCTTTGGTGGTACATCAGGTTTTAATGACGGTGTCCTCTTTAGTCCCGTCCTGGGAAGGGTGCCGTTACTGGTGTAGCTGCTCTGTCTGGAGAGGGAAGGCTGCAGATGAACACTCACCGGTGTTCCCTGAATATAGTCCACCTTCGCCCCTGCGGGGGTGGGCATGTAGCCTCCACGGTTCATACTAGGCTGTCTAGATAACAAAACACCATTTGGTGAACTTAAGTTTTTAGGCATAGCAGATATAGAGTGCCTCTGGGAGGAATTTTTATGATAACCCCTTTGTCTTTCCAGAGAAGTCATTGGGACGCCAGGAGTGGTGGGGACGTCCACTCGCTTGGTTGGGCTATTTCTGGGGAGAGTCGAGGGAGGAGAGTAGAGTGAGGCCTCGCGGTTAGGGACCTTGGGCGGGACCTCAGACATAGGTCCCACGGGATCCAGCATTAGGGTCTGGTGGGCCATTTGGATGTCTCCCATGATGGCTTTGGGGTTACTATTTGGGTCATTTAGATGCTTCAGGAGATCGTTGAGGGTGTTTCTGGAATCCACAGACCGCCGGTGATCCCTTTTACTGGATGACTTTGCAAGAGGGTGGTCAATGTTTTGAAGTTTCTTTTCAGCTTTGTGAGCGTTGGAGTTTGAGAAAGATGTGTTGTAGTCATGGGTAGCATTAGGAAGGACAATGGCACTGGGGATATGTCCATGACTTAGTGGGGAATGCGGTGGGGGACTAGAAGGAAAAAACTGGGGGGTTTCCTTCCTTGAAGCCCCATGGCCGTGGGCCTTGTCTGAGTGGCTCTTCATGGCCTGCAGGGTCTTCTGGTGAAGCACAGGTGTAGACTCAGGTGTCGGGAGAGCAGCCAGTTCGGGAGGTTGGCCTCGCTGGTCCATGACCATGGATTTCGTATCTCCACTGGGTGGCAGCTCTTTCCGACTGGTCAGCAGGTTACTATACAATTTGGGAGAATCTATATTCTGTTGATATTCCTTGACTGGGCTGTCAAAGAGACCATTCAGCTTGGCAAAACTTCCACTGGAGTCCGTGCACGACTGGGCAGATTCTGCATCTTTATGGATCTTTCTGTTTCTCCGAACAAACATGTCACGATAGCAGTATACTGCCACACCTGCAATGAATGCACCCAAGACAAAAGCCGCAAAGACACAGGTGATGAGGACATTCATGTGGACCATCTGGTTGGACTCTCCAGATTGGACTTCCCATCGTACACCTGCAACAGACACACAGGAGAAGAGTCTGAGTGAGGAGCTTCTTTAAAACAATATGAGCCAGCAAGTGGCTCCCACTGAACCAACACTACCTTCACATGGTCCGTATGCTTAGCTTGGAGGGTGAGGTGGACTCCAAAATTCCATATTTTTTCCTTTAATCCCAATAGGATCCCCAGAGACATTTATGATCGCTACAAATACCAGGACAACGCTAATCTTCCACTGATCTGTATTTGTCTTTTCCCCTCCAATCCCTCTTAAATAGTTGTTACATAACATTCAAAATTTTAAGGGTTTCTACCTAAAAATTAGAGCTAGAAGGTATATATTTTCTAAGTGGCCCATTTTAAACTCATAAAATGTTTTTTTCTCATGATTTTCTCTTAATTCATAAATCAGGATTAAAGGGCAGCTACTGGGATTAGGGAAATGTATGAATTGGTATAAATATATATTTTGCTAAAATAATTATGCTAATGCAATTATGCCATCTTAATTAGAATGAAAGTATATAGTTCGTTCACCAACTAAAAGCATCTGCTTGGTCACTGTTAGCTACAAATATAGCCTCTCATGTTTACTTTTTTTTTTTTCATTCCATCTTGGAGTGAAGCACTCTTGAATTGCCTGCTATGAAAGAAATCCAGACAGTCTAAGGAAATATACTATGTTAAGTAATATTATCCAATTGTCTTAAGATATTTAAGAAATATCTAAATTAGACTAGAAATAGAAGAGTGAATTAGTTTATAATTATTGGGATTTTTAATGCAACCACAGACATCTAGACATGTTAGTTTAAGAGGTATCCAAGTCTGTTACATGCTACAAGCACAGCTATCCCAGAGTAAGGTAAGTCAGAGTGATTTGAAGATGCTGTTGCTTTAGGTTAGTACTAAGGCCTTTGAACATTAGTTGTTTTTCACCAATGTCGAGGGCTATGGAATTCAGTGGCATTGTGAAAGACAAAGAAAGAAACGTAGAGAGAAATGGAATTACTAAAGAAAATAAAAGAGGAAGAATAATTATAAAATTGTTTACAATGAAAACAAATAAAACCAAAATCAATAGATGTAAATCATAAATGACAATGCACTGCTATAAAAACTGATTGGAAACCTGATACCACAGTTTGGGAAGCACTAAAGAATAGATTTTTTCCCAGAGTGATCTGTCTAACAAGGTAACTCAGCAGACAGCTCTCTGATAAATGCTTCTATTATGGGCTGAAAATGATAGTTACGGACGAGCACTCTGTTAGGTTTCAGCGCTTGTGGCATTCAAACAACTTCGCGCCTCCCGTACTTTTCAGATTGCATTGTAAATTGCAGCTAAACAAAAGTCTGGGAAAGGCTCCTCCACAAAACATCCGATATCAGGATATTTGCAATTAATGAGTTTTGCTTTTGGATATCGCTGGGGTGACCCTCGGAATTCTCTGATACCCAGCAGAGTGTAGCTTTTTCAGACAGAAGCCGACACGGATTAGATTGTCTGAGTGGCTGCTTTACCAACTCCTTCTTCAACAGCTTTCCACCTCTTACATCGGCTAAGGAATGCACACTCCACATAACCACAGAAAACCTGTGTGAGTGTGGCCAGCGGCAGCGATGGTAACAACAGAGGCAGCTCCGTCCGGCTTCACCTCCACACGTTCCTCAGAGATATTAGGAATCAGGTTTCCACTCAGTGAGAGATGAGTTCCCTGGTGAGGCCTTACCCTTTGGGATACCTGATAAAGGATCAGTAAAATCAGAAGTGTTTGGGTCATCTTGAACTACAAATTTCCGGGAGCTGGTCAGTTTAGGTCTCCAGGTATCAATCACTTTAGGTGTAATTTCTGGGATACTTGCCATTGTGGTAACAGAAGATGAAGATACCTCCATGTCTGTGGTGGCAAACAGATTTTTATTAACATGGGTAGTGACAGCGGATGGCTTCTGACTGGTCTGTTGTATTTTCAAGTAAAGTTTAAGCAAATTTTATGAGAAAGCCTGTTCTAGGATTTCATAAAAACACATCCAAGGAGATTATACCAAATCCTTTTCTTGCAAGGGAAAAATATAAGCTAAAAATGAACAATAAAGACATATTAAGCAGATTTCGAACTTGAAGACACTGAAAATACTCCTCTACGAAGCCTCTGCGGTGATTAATGACACTCATGGAAAAGGTATGATGAATCCCAAAGACTAATTGCTAGTTTCTCATCCTTTTGTGAGACAACATCACTTCTTTTGTGTATATTTGTTTAAAGCATTTTCATAGATGGTTGGAAACTGTATTGCCTTCACTGGGGAACCTACAGTGTAACGTCATCAGAAAACACCTGATTAGGTCTGCATAAACACTTGATTTTAGACCTGACAAAGAGGCTGTCCTGCTTTACCACAGACATCTTGTCTATCTGTAGATTACTGACTGCACTGAGGGCTCGCCATCCACGGTAAAGCACTGAAGCAGGGATGAACCTTGTCCGTGCCTTCCAAAATGCCCGGGGAGTTTCTTCCAAAGAGTTAGCAGCAACTCATGCAAAAGAAATGGCATTCACAAGCTGAATAAGGATGTTCTGATACACAAGATCTTCCATCCTTTTCTCCCCTCTGAGGAATGAAACTGCTGGTAAGTTTCAGAACCAGCAACAGGATCGGGAGTAACTTAACCTCTTTGTGTGTCTATTACTGATTTCTGCCAAGCAGATTTTCCCTCAAAATGTAAGCATGTGATCTTAGGTTAAACCCCTGGAGACCCCAATTCAGACTGGTGCAACGGTCACAGATGAAGACTCCAAAACGGATGCAGACGAGAGGGGCACAGGGAGCCCAGCGACCATCTTAACACATCAGAAACCAGCTTCATTCGATGGGAACCTTTTTCACACCACTGAGACCACAACATTCAAAGGTTTCTAGGATCACCACAAACCATTCAGAAAAGATCTCTCAAATTTATAAATACACATTTTGGGGAAATGTGTATTTGTTTACTAGGTCTTAGGAAAGGTGAGGAGAGAAGGGGTAAATAATGAAATTCTGCCATCCATTGAATATAGATGACCAGAGGGAACATTCGCAATGCACAGGGGTGAGAGAGAAGGAAGCTTGGGTGGACGGGCGTGCAGCTGGAATGCAGCCTATGTTAATCCATTGGATTTTTCTTAAAGGATGTGCCTTGGTCAATGATGGGCTGTTAACATGCTACACAGGGTGAAGTGCTGAATAAGAAAAAGTCTTTCGGACCATCAAGGGGGTTATGAGTCAAAGCAGAAAAATGAAGGGCTGCCAAACTGTGCAAAAGGAAGGGAGAAGGGGCTGAAAATGCTGAACTGAAGGAAAGAAAAGGTTGTTAATTCAAAAAAATGAAAAAAAACTAACCAGATGTTGGACCGCCAAATATTTTGTAATCTGGTGTAGTTGAAGTAGGCAAAATTTCTAAAAGAATTAAAGGAACAAGTAATCAGTAAAAAGTAACCAAAAGAAAGCAAAAATTTACGAATTCCAATTAACTCAAAAAGTCAAAAGAAAGGACTATAAATTAAAAGAGTAACCTACTGCTTAGACTACCTTTCTCTAGATTTCCTACAAGATTGTAAATGGTGAAGGAAAAAACAAAAGTAAGATTCTTCTCTAATGTATCCCCATGACCAAACAGCTCAGCTTTTGTGACGTTTAAGTTAAATGCTAGGTGGCATGTGTCCTGAGTCATTATAAAAGGCTGATTGTAAAATAATGTTCACGTGCAAATGTGGTCAAAAAGAAGCACCAGGAGGGAAAGGAAGATTCGGTCTTACCATGGCAGTCCCCTAGATGGGCTGTGTTGCCATATTCCGTGTCCTGTTCAAATCCTCCAGCGCTGTGGTTATGGAAAGCAAAGAAGTCTTCAGTTAACAGCCTTCATAGGAACACAAGTGACAACCAGAGCAGAACCAAGAACACAGATGGATTAGTAAGAATGAGCAGACAGGACATTTCAACATAGCTTGCTAAAATGAGTATTTCTAGTAAACATTTGGTAACTAGAATGTTTAAGAGAGCAGAAGAGAATTGCTTCTTTCTCTCCATCCATTTCCCGTAGGTATTTCACTGTCTACAATCTCCTTTCCCTCTCACAGCTCCAGATTTTCTTTTTTTCCTTCTCCCATACAAAACAAACAAACAAAAAACAAAAAACAGAAAACAGAAAAAAGGAAAGAAAGAAAGAAAAGTAAAGCAAAAAAGAAAAGTAGTGCTATTGGAAGTTTTCTAAAATTTCTAGCTTTAGAGTCCCTGGAGAAGATAGAAGCACATCTGGAGAAGATCTCAGCTAATGTGACAAAGTATACTTACAGCATCCCTGGGGTCACTTGACCACAGGCCCCTGGGCTTAACCAGCCACAGTACGGGTCTCGAGATGCAATACAAGACCTGTATAAAACCAAACAGAACGTAACTTGAATTTTTCTCATCATCAAAGGTAATGATGCTGTAAGACCCGGGATAAGGAAAGAAACATCAGCCTACTTTTTACATGATGCGTAACGCTCACAGCGACTGAGGGGGATGCGGATAACACAGCTAGAGAACGCCACGTATAAAGCATGATGAACTTTATCCAACTGGAGTGAGATGACCCTTCTGTCCTCCTCATTCTCAGCATTGCACCTATATTGTGGGAGACATTTGGAAGATAGACGTTTAGTAAGGCAAAAGCTACAGGAACTACATGAGGCAAGTGAGGTTTGGTTTTTGCAATTATTGAGAGCCGGGGAGGCGTTAAGGAATACTCTCAGTAGCAAACCAGGCAAGCACGTAGTTTAGGAAGTAATAATGATGTGATTCATCTTCTACTGCTCTGCATGGCTGGTTTAATTTCAGGCTGGACAAAGGGTTTTTTAAAGATTGGCTTCCCGTTCTGATGATCGAAGGGAATTGCATTTGTGAACAGCATGTTAGACTATAGGGAAGAAAAAGGATAATGTTTTAATGCATTTAAATCTTCCTGTGCTAGGTATTTCTGGATCTCTCCTTAGTCTTCTTTGCTCCATTTCTCTCATCTATTTCTTGTTTGTTTTAATGGTCCACATAATTTTTTATATCAGTGGTTAGAAGAATTACGGTGTACTGTGTGTGTGTGTTTGCAATCAGCTGTCTGCTCCATGTAGCATCCTGAAATACATCTTCAAGGTAAGAGGGTGGTGATAAAATATTCTCATTTTCCATAGGTGACAAACAAGGGCTGAATTATTTTTAAACTCATCACTGTCTACCCTCCAAGCCCTAGCGGACTTAGGAAAACAACAAACCCGGGTTTTATTTCAGTGAGGAAAAAAACAAAACAAAACACTGATATGCCAAACCACTGCTAATTTAGAGGGCTGGAAGGAAATGACTAGATGAAACACACACTGGAAGTACTAGAAAGTGTTCTCGTATAATATACCTACTTTGCATGGTTGTACGCTTCAATCTCTTCCAGTAACACGCTGTCATTCAAAGAGAAAGGACTGGTTTTTGCCAAAACTTTAAGCACCACGCCAGCTTCCGAGCCAACGAAGATGACTGTGTAGTTCTGGTGGGGTCCCGCAGAATGGTCAACGGCGATGGCCGTCAGTCTGTACCTGCCGGAGGAGGGGAGCCAGGTCAGGGGGGCGGCCAACAGGAAGGGAAGCCACTGGATGGGAGAGGGCCCGTGTTTCTGCACAGTCTTACCTGATCCGAGTCTTTGTGAACCAGGGCTCGTCGGCAATGGGTGGGACGGCAGAGTCCATCAGGGGGTGGGATTTAATGAACGACAGGGTTTCATCCGGGAAATCGATGGAGGTTTTATAAGCTTCGGCAAGCCCGTGCTTTGCACAACAGCCAGGCCTGAAAGGAACATAGTGTGTTTGGTCCCCCCTCACAATTTGTATCTAGGGATTAAGTGTCCATCGTGGAAGACGAGGTCGAGAGAAAGGAGAGTGAACCAAACCAGAGGAGTGATGCTATTTCCCTGAACTCTGGGGGCTCTCCATATTCAGGCTCTCAGAGTCATATTCACTGACTTTCTGTCTGTAGCGCTGCACAGGGACCCTTCCTGGAGTGGGAGGTTGGCCCAGCTGCTCTCTGAGGACGGATGCTTCCCACGACCGGAGGGTTTTGTCAAAGACAAAAATCCTCTCCCCTTTTTTTTTTTTCTTACCTTGGCTTCGGTACTTTGTCTTCAGGGACTGCTGTCCAAACAGAATCTGGAGTTTTCTGTTCTTTAAACCGTCCTCTGAATACTTTTTCAATGTCATCCATGCTAAATGCACAGACAGCAGAACCAGGAATGCTGAAAAAGAGGAAGGGTGTCAGGAGACAATGGGCCTGTTCTTGGCCTTTTGAAGCGCCGGGGATCTGTTCTCACCTGTTGAGCTGTGTGGTAAACACCCCGACCACAGTGGGGACGCCATTGATTTGTATTATGTCTGTGACAGACTGCAGAACATCAAAGTAGAAAAAGGAATCTCCGGGGACAGAACAGTTAAGACGAGCCTTCAGAAATGAAGTCCAGTGTTTCTCCAGGACCCGCTGGGAGCCACCCATGTCGTTTTTACATATGCGGGCCACACGGGAATATACAGCCTGCCCACGGGACAAAAGCAAAGCAACGGGGTTATGAGCGCGTTGGAAGAACGGGAAGAAAAAGCTGCCAGATGAGGGAGGGATGAAACATGCTAAAGATACATGTGGTTCAAAAGACTCCGGCAGCCTTCTCCCTAGGGATCTGTATAGTAAGAATGTCAACTAGATTTATCTGTGAGAAAAAAGGGCCATTTTCCTGCTCTGCCAAACAAGCTCCATAAGAAGTGAGCTATCGAACGGCCCAGCTGAATGGAAACCATTCCCATGCTCTGTTCTCATATTGTTAACAAAATGCACCATTCTTAAACCTGGCATAGAAGGGGCCGCAATATTCTAGAATCATATGGGCTTGCACTGAAGTATTCAACAGTGAACAGGGGCCCTTACTTTCCATCCTGCCTTCTGACGCTGAGAAAGAATAGCTATCAATAGATTCTAAAGAGTTAAAGAAGCATCTGTAGCTCAAGGGAGCCTGCAGAACATTCTCTGTAGTAACAGAAAAAGAAAAAAAAGAAATCTCAAGGCCCAAGGCTGCTGTTCCCACTCTGGCCATTGTGCAGGCATTCCACAGCAATTATTCTCAGGATAAGCAACTCACCTCTCTGCACTTGGCCCTAAATGCTTTGAGTGCTGGAAAATATGCAAAGACTTTACCAAAGCGGGCTCAATTCCATGCAGTATGAGTGCACAATCATATACTTGCCTTGCCTAAATTATTATGTTCGACAGCAATTTCTCGGAAGAAGAAATAGACATAGTTTCCATATTCTATGGCATGAAGAAAGTGTGGCTCTGAAAGAGAAATTGAAAACCAACTGGTTCCTAAAGGATAATTCAATTAGTATCAGACCCTGACTGCCAGGCATGACTGACAGATGTCACATTGCTACATTCAAGCCAAGGAGAACTCTGATATGCCAGCGAGTCTGTGGATCCCAGTATGGGTGTGCTGAAGCTTCAGGGAACCCGGAGTCTTTAATGTTAGCTAATGGACTAGAAAAAGCCTACAGGGAAATGAACTACAACAGAGGTCTTTGTTTCAACAGATTTATTCATTAACTTGTAGTTAACTAGGGAAGGAAACTTCTTACGCTGAAAATAAAAAATCTTGATTTCTAGACTCCAAAGATCAAAATAACTCTGCAGATACGAACTACTGATTCCCAGGGTTAACTTTCCAGGGTACGTAGATGGAAGCGGGCAAGGATTATTACATGCATTTAGAGTTAGGCAAATGGCACACAGAATTGAGATCTTTTTTTTGAGGTCACTTAGGATAAAAATCTACTTTCCTCACGTGGCTACTGGTCTCCTCATCCCCCATTAATGCTCCGTTCACAACCAAGGCAGCTTGTACTTGGCTCTAACTAAACAATATAAAGTCATGCACTGAATTTCCTGATGCCCAGGTCTCCTGTTCCCACTCAGCCGTGGTACTTCCCTTGGTGATCTCCCAAAGCCGTTCTTCAAAGATACCTTTGATCCACTTGGAATCATATTTTATAGTACGAAGGGCAGATCCATCGCCCATGCTTCGGTAAATAACGGCATCGCTGGCCAGGAAGTCAGCCACTGTGGCAGAATACAGCTTCCCATCTGAAACCAAAGTTATAAATTAGATAAAACAGCCATAATTATCCTAAGTGTGTTATCTTATATAGTGTATTATATCCTCTGGAGTGATTTCACCTACATCATTGCTACATATACAAATAAATCTAAACCCGATGCTCAGAATCAGCCTGTGACAGGTTGACCCACGGTATTATCTAAGTTTACGGATGAGGGATTGAAGCACCAGAAAGTTAAGCAACTTACTCAGGGTCACTGGCCTAGTCAACAACAGAGCCAAGTGTCAGAATACTTATATGCTTTTAATTCCTCTTTTTTGAAAACTTGTTCATAGCTTTTAGTCTTTTTTTTTTTTTTTTTTTTTGCGGTACGCGGGCCTCTCACTGTTGTGGCCTCTCCCATTGCGGAGCACAGGCTCCGGACGTGCAGGTTCAGCGGCCATGGCTCACGGGCCCAGCCGCTCCACGGCATGTGGACCGGGGCACGAACCCGTGTCCCCTGCATCGGCAGGCGGACTCCCAACCACTGCGCCACCAGGGAAGCCCAGCTTTTAGTCTTTGAAACACCTGTGTCGAGGTAGCTATCCTAGTTATGAGCTTTTTTCTTCCTTTAAATTCCTTTTGCCCCTTCAATGTCATTAATCATTTATATTCATTACACTAAAGAATCTTACCGGCAAAAAGGGCAACGTTGGTTTGTCTGGCATCAAATGGGCACCTTGCCAAGCCACTAATTTCTTCCCCATCATACTCTAAGGTATTCAACTACAAAAGAAAAATAAATAGCTAGTGTCACATCTGTTCAATGTACATGTTTGAAGGCAATACTGCTTTATTTGCACTGAAATTCTACGGGAAGAATTCTGTCTTTATTCCTCCATAGCATTAGAGATAAAACAAATTACTGGGTCTATAGGAGAAAGGATTTGACGCTAACGACATTCCCGTAAAGGAAGAAAAGTTGATTTAAAAAAAGCACATTGTATAAAATATACTTACCCTATAGTATCTACACATGGGATTAAAAGCATTGGTGCCACAAACAAAAACCATCTCGTCGTTTCTCGGAACAAACACTTTAATAAAGTTGTGGCATTCCTCCTAAAGAAAGTAACAATTCCATTAACATTAGACATTCCATATGCTTACACTGTGGGCTCAAGCCCCCACAGAGACTCAGTCTAGTAGGCACTTGTTTGTTTCACTTACTTTATGCTTGCCTTTCATGGCACAGTTTTCTCGATCCTGTTGTCTTGACCGCCATGTCAGTTTCTGTATCAATCAAGCAAACCAAAGTTCAATATTTTAAATATCGAGGGGAGAGGGACATTAACCAAGTTCTGAGAGAGTGCAGATAAATTTGCCAACTCCACTTGCTCACCTTGTTTGGTATTACTTCTGTTTTGGGGATTTCATTTAAGTTTACCGTATAAACTTGATCCCTGTTGGAAACAAGGCAGTAAGTCATATCATGTGAATACATAAAAACGTTAAGCTGATTCTTATTTTATTTTTACAGATCTGCTTTTATGGTGTTTTGGAGATCATTTGGATTTTCTCTGTCTCCAACAAAGTCAACAAAGAGTGCTTTTTCATTAGTGAGTCGCTTTTATATATCACTGTGGTTAGGGAGCAAAGAAAGCTCTTCAGGCATGGGTCAAACTGCTACTTGGTATTAGCACAGACATACTTCTAATATTTGCTTGAATAATTCCAAGTTAAAAAAAGGATAAAGAATGATTTTTTTCTCCTGCTGCTTTAGGAATAAAGAATGGTGCATGATTTCTTGATGGCAGTAATAAAATAAGACTGCGAAAGGTTTTTGCTATATTTTGTTCCTGGTACACAACACTGACTCTTCCGGGTGAATATTTTTGGCTACCTGCAATTTTTGATCACAATACATATTAGTTTTTCATGAACTAGACACATTAATGCAAGCACCACAAGAGAAAAGAATTTTAATCTAATAAACCAACGAGAGGAAAATTACCTGCCAGCAATATAAAGTGTGTCTCGAATTTTCAACATCAGCTGAAAGTCCAGCCTATGCTGTGATTCATTGCCTGAAGGGCGTCCTCTAAAAACCGGATATTGCCTTGAATCTGCAAGTAAAAATGGGCTAAACCATCAGTCAGGATTACGGAGCTGAAGAATCGATATACAGCATTGATTAGCTGTATATACTAGTTGTAAAAGGGTTTTAACTAAATTCCCCTCTTAAGGTCTTGAATATGAATGAATAAAGGACAGTGAATGTCAGCAAATGGTCTTTTTCTTTTAACTGAAAACATATAACCTATATATGGGCTGCTTTAGAAAAGCACCTAACTAAACTGTCCCATTTTCTCCAGACGCTAGGAAATGATTATGGATAAATTAGTATGTAAAACATTATAAAGACATAAAACGCTCTCTCTCTTTCTAAAGATGAATATGCTTAGAAAATCAAAACCAAAAAAGCTTCCTTCTTAGAAAAGGAGAATGTTCTTTAGATTACTTACAGTGATAGTCAACAGTATTAAGGGGTTCATCGTCTTCAGGAAAGCTGACTGCTCTCAGCTGGGAAATCATCAGAAGCAGCATGTAGGCACAAAGCAGGAAGAACCTCATGGTGGGCCAAGATGAAATCAGAGCAGCCCCTCCTCAGAAATCCCACTTAGCTACGGGAAAACAGAAATAGTTTGGAAAGATCTCTATGCTGTGATGAAACTGTTTTGTCATTTGCAATCAGCTCAATTTTCACCACCAGCTCTCCAATGCCCTCCCTCCCATCAGAAAGATGGCAGTGGTGGAGGAGGTATCTCTGAAAACACAGGCCAAAGATGGAACCATGCCAAGTCTGATGAAAGCATCTGGTGAGCATATTGAAATTTGAGGCCAATTTGCAAGAGTTTTTGAGGTAACTACATATGTTATCACAGCAAAATCACCAGAACCACAAACAGAAATGTTGGTGGCTGATAAGAAGATGGGCAGAGTTGGGATTAGAATTTTAATTAAACTCCAATCTGCTTCCCTTCCCCCATCCCTGAAATAAATCCAGTACAGCTCATCTCTGCCCCCTCCCCGCTAAGATGCCCAAGCTGCCTCGAGAGTATCCAAGGAGCTATCAGTCCTGTTGCCCCTCACAGCCCCTTGAGGCCTGCCAAATTCCCAGCATTATTTAAGCCCTACCCCTAAATTCTTAAGTAGAACAGTTCCCTAAGCTTAGAAAGAACAACATGAAAGTACTGACATGAATGACCTTGAATCAGGGTGAAAGAGAATTAAAAGAAAAGAAATGAGTTCATGATCAATCAATCAGAGAGGGGCCGGGACGCAGCAGCACAGCTGACACCAGATTACTGGGGAAGCCTATATTTTTACATAAAACCATTTGGACACAAACCAATACCCTAAGTATGCCTGTCCTCTTAGCTTTATTAAGCTTTAGAGCCATACAGGGCCTTAGGGACCATCTAGTTCAACCCCCTCATTTTTCAGATAAGAAAACTAAGACCTGGAAAAATTAAGGGACTGGCTGAATTTCATGGAGCTATTTAGGGCAAGATCAGAGTCCAGACTCACATCACCTGAGTCCCCATCCAGGCCTTTTTCATCAAATTAGATAATGAAATTAAATGGCTGTTTTTTTTTTTTTCTTAGAAAATAGAGCACTCCAAAAAAATCATTGGGGGGGGGGTAATGAATACACTCATTATCTTTACTGAAGGGATGTTTCATAGGTGTAGGCATATGTTAAATTTTAACAAGTTGTACCATTACATATGTGCAGATATATTGTATGTCAGTATCTCAACAAAGCTTATAGTGTTAATCGTACAATATTAGCTGCAAAAATCTTTAAGTGTTATTAATTTATTAGAAAAATAAATTAAGGCCCTACTGGGCCAATGGGTATTTTTGTGAAACTGTAAAATTTCTGCTTCGCAACAACATCACTCCTTCTTCAACAGAAACTGTCACTTAGAGCTACTATACTGAACAGTAAAACATTTAGCTTTAGCCTTAATCTCATATATCTAAGAACTTTAGGTGTGATCATGAGAATCACTTCAAATTCTGGGGGAGTACAACCACTCAACTAAGTACTTCCCATGCCTCTTTCATCTTAATGTCAAAAACACAGATGCACACACATGCATTCTATACAACACTCTCAGTATTTGTCTTTCTAACTAGAGTAGAAGCCAAGTATGTATATGTGGAATTTAGAATCTTGGTTTTTCAAGAAGAGAGAAAAATATTGCAATACGATTTTTCTCAATGGACAACTAATCCAGTGGTAAGTTAACACACTTAAAATACTATATCGCTTATATGTGGAATCTAAAAAAATGGTACAAATGAACCTATTTACAAAACAGAAATAGAGTCACAGATATAGAAAACAAACTTATGGTTACCAAGGGGGAAGGGGGACTAAACTGGGAGATTGGGATTGACATATACACACTACTATATATAAAATAGGTAACTAATAAGAACCTACTGTATAGGACAGGGAACTCTACTCAGTACTCTAATGACTTACATGGGAATAGAATCTAAAAAAGAGTGGCTATATGTTTATGTATATGTATAACTGATTCACCTTGCTGTACAGCAGAAACTAACACAACATTGTAAATCAACTATACTCCAATAAAAATTAATTAAAAAATAAAAATAAAAATGCCCTGCAAAAAAGCCTGGAGGACTGGGCCCTGCGGCAGCATCATTCTATACTCTAGTTGAAAGAGTGTGGACTTTGGTGGCAATGGGACTGGGGCTCGAATGGAACTCCACCACTTACCAGCTAATCGACCTGGGAAAGCTTCTTCGACCTCTCTTAGCATTAATTTCTAAAAGAACTAAAAGCTTGGCACCTACAGCTTCTGAGCAAAGTTAATCTTCCTTGCCCACTTCCTACAGGACACCATGGATATGACCAAGTTGACCTTAACAATAGGAGCAAAGTCTGGAAAAAGATATCCTAAAATATTAAAGCTATTTGGCCAGTTTTTTTTCCCACAAGTGGATAGTTAGTTTAAAATACGAAACGACTGTTCTTAGAATAAATTTTACAACTTGAGCCTATTTATTGAACCTAGAAAAAAAGTAAAAAGCAATCACCAACAATCCTGCCATCTCAACCCAACAACCGTAATGATTTCATTCTAATCTT
Source organism: Delphinus delphis (assembly GCF_949987515.2). Taxonomy (NCBI): domain Eukaryota; kingdom Metazoa; phylum Chordata; class Mammalia; order Artiodactyla; family Delphinidae; genus Delphinus; species Delphinus delphis. The sequence goes on along the minus strand of NC_082684.1, from coordinate 90,942,524 downwards.
CTTGCCACACACACATATTTTCAATCATGACAAAATGACCTCTTTCAATCTACCATTTTTCCTGAAGCAGCACCTTCCTGTCTTGCTTTTCCACAGTGTTTTCCCATTTATAAAGACCCTAAGGAAGATGTGGTATATATACATATACCACATATATATGTATACAATGGAATATTACTCAGCCATAAAAAAGAATGAAATAATGCCATTTGCAGCAACATGGATGGACCTAGAGATTATCATTAAGTCAGACAGAGAAAAACAAATATCATATGATATTGCTTATATGCGAAAGCTATAAAAAAAGCTACAAATATCATATGATATTGCTTATATGCGAACTTATTTACAAAACAGAAATAGACCCACAGACATAGAAAACAAATTTATGGTTACCAAACGGGAAGGGGGGGGTAAATTAGGAGTTTGGGATTAACATATACACGCTACTATATATAAATAAACAACAAGGACCTACCATATAGCAGAGGGAAGTATACTCAATATTTTGTAATAATCTATAAAGGAAAAGAACCTGAAAAGGAATATATATATATGTATAAGTGAATCACTTTGCTGTTCACCCGAAACTAACACAATATTTGTAAATCAACTATACTTCAGTAATAATAATAAAAAAGACCCTAGACATTGAAGCAGTGTAAAAATATGAAATGTTGCCCTAGGAATTAAATTCTGCTATTACATCAATCCCAAACTGGATGTTTCTGCTGGGTATCAGAGGAAAAAACCAGAAACACCAATGAATCCTAAAGAAACACAGAAATATCTGCATGAACCCAAGAAGGTAGTTCTGTGAATCTTTCTCCACTAGGACAGGTAACTGAATGGTTCACATTATGTGGGCAAAGCTTCCATGCCCCCGACAGCAAGGCAGGGAGGGGCCCTCACCAGGAAGAGTGCCTTTCACAGCTGTGATTCCAGCATTGAGACTGAGGGTGGAATCACTGCTGACTCACTGGCAAGCACCAAGCTGCTGGCTGAGCCATCATTTCCTGTAACTCATTCATCTGACACTGCAGAGAGCAATTTCTCCCTATACCCCACCCCTCACCAATCTCATCCTCCAAAAATAAAACCCCACCACTAATTACTTCCTGTCCCTGCATAAAGCTTTATTTAAAAAATTACTTTCGGATTTGCCACAGAACTTATAAATGGAAGCATTTAATGTAAAAACATATATCAAAGCGAAGCTGAGTAGGGGAGGTAAGAATCTGGAAATACCCAAGAAAAATGTACCAGGAAGGAGATTTATTTGCATGTAAACCCCTCAGACTACTTTGTTCTCACCTTATTTAAGGAAGTATCCCAGGATTCCAGGGCTCGGTGAAAACATCAAACCAATTATGTGGAATGAAGGCAAGACATGAGGCAGGACAAAATGTTGGAAAAGAACCTAGACCTTGAGGTTAGAAAGATCTGAGTACAGACTTGCTTGTGCCATTTCCTTCCTGGCTCTGGAACCTTGTTTAAGGTGAATTAACCCTTTAAACCTCAGTTTTCTCAAGTGTAAAATAGGAATAATTACCTTTACTCCCTCATAGGTTCTTCTGGGGATTAAATGAGATAATCTATACAAAACGTCTAACACAGAACCTGGCCTATAATAAATCTTTAGTAAATCTTATTGAATATTATCATGACTATTATTGTTAGATCTTATTGTGCAAAAGGGCCAAAAAAAAAAGAAATATGTTTACTCTTTTATTTTGTACAGCTATTTATTTACAACTGTTTATGTACATCATCATAACAATAATAGAAGTATTCTTAGAGGATAAGGTACAGCTTCATAGACATTGATGCCTCCAAGAAGGAGGAGGGAACCACCTTCCTTAAGTGTAAGCTTATCGTAAAGAACATACCTATATGAGGTTATTCCTTTCAGTGAGAGAGCAGGGAATCTGAGTAAGTATATTTTGGATTTTTTTTTTTTTTGTATGGGCTTCCCCCTTACATTCTTGATTTTAAACCCAAATATAATGAGGATAGCTCTTAAAAGGAGTTCAGAGCTGCCGAGACAGCCAGGGCTTGAGTGACAGAGACTATAATTTTTTACACAAAATGCTCAACATTCAAGCAGCAATTACTAGACATTCCAAGAACTAAGATTAAGAGAGAAAAAAGACAATAGAAGATAGGACCACAGGTAACCCAGGTATTAGAATTCTCAGATATAGTTTAAAAAAGTAACTATGTTTATTTTGTCCAAGAAAAAAAGATGACAAGATGGAGAATTTCACCAGATACCTAGAATCTATTAAAAAAGAATTAAATATAAATTCTACATCTAAAAAGCACAGAACTAAAGCTTCTTAACAGATGTGTTTAGCAACGTATTTCTTACAGCTGAAGAAAAGATTAGTGAACTGAAAGATAGGTTAATAGAAAATACCACACAGAAACATGGACAGCAAAAAGGTTGGAAAAAACAGACCAGAGAGTAAGAGACACACAGGATCTTGTGAAAAGATGTCACATATGGGAGTTCCTGAGAGTGAGGAGAGAGAAAAATGGACAGAAACAATAACTGACAAGATAATGGCTGCAAAACTGATGAAGGACCATAAGGCACTCATTAAAGGAGCTCTAAGAACTTCTAAATACAAAGAGAAAACACACTTAAATACATCATAGTAAAGATGCTAAAAATAAAAATTTTTTAAACGTTAAAAGCTAAGATAGTTTACCTTCAAAGAAGCAAGAATACTGATGGACGACTTATCAATAGAAATGATGGAATTCAGTAGACCACAGAATGACATTTTTCAAGTGCTGAAAGAAATTACATTTCAAGCCTAGAATTCTATAATCAGTGAAAATATTCTTCAAAAATGAAGCAAGATAAGATGTTTAAGATAAGAAAAAACCGAGAGATTTATTGTTAGCAGGCCCAAACTAAAAGAAATACTGAAAGGAAGTTCTTTAAGCAAGAGAATTTATAGGGTTGGTTAATACAAGTTCTTTTTATGGTTACAGAATAGTGGCCAAATTTGAAATTAATGAATCCCAGATAGAGAAATTGATCTATAGTCTGTCTCTCTTAAAGCTATATTAGTTCAAAGGAAATGAGAATTCAGAAATGCAGTATGCCTACTTAATTTTCTCCCCAGTCCAAAGAACCCAGAAAGAACCATGCTGATTTTAAATCCCTGGCTCTCTTCTGGAAATGCTACTTCTCAAAGAGGAGCCGTTTAGACTCTCATACTCTCCCTACACCTCAGGATCTGACAGTGGAGTTGCTTCTGCCCAGTTTCCCAGTATTTCTTCTAGACTTTGGGCCTCCATCCTTTTACAATAAAATGCTGTGCTTACTTGAGGTTCTGCCCCTCCTCCTTTCTTTTAGCCGATAACTTCCCAGTCACTTTCTCTAAGAAAAACATTTCAAAGACTTTAGCAGTCCTGGTCCATGTGTCAGACTTTCTTGCAAAGTTTCTAGCTAGGATGAACACAGCCTTCTGCACCTTCCTTCCCCAGAGCAGCTGAGCTGCTGTAGGGAAGACAACCACAGTCTGCGGCAATTTGGTATGTACTAATGTCACAGAATTCTTGACCACCAACTACAACTCACACTATAAAACTGTGGGGATCCTATGTTTCTCGACTAGATTTGCCCACACCCCAAATCAGTAAGTTTAAACTTTCCCCATTCACCTCAAGGCCCTCATCTCTTCTCCCTCCTCACAGCTACTTCACATAGAAAATAAAGCCGTAAGTTAGGAACTGCCTCAATCCTTCCCCCTTCCCATTACCAAGAACATCAACCTATATGCTTCGTCATGAAGTTTTTCCTCCCTCTCTCCTGTTTTAAGAGGATTTCACTCCCCAACTCCCCTCCATGTGCTTTAAACCCAACCCCTTCTGTTTTTCCTGGAACAGAAAAAAACATGGATTATATTCTTCTCTTCCGGCACGTTCTATAAATTTTTATTGCTTAAATATTATCCATCAGCACTTAAATTTGCCCACATCCCTCTCATCTCAAAAACAAAAAAGGTGAAAAAGCTCCTGTCACCCCAGATCGTCCCCTAGTCACCGCCTATCTCTTTCTTTCCATTCGCAGACACTGACAAAAAGTTTTTCATTCTCACTGTTGTCATCTCCTCACCTCCCGCTCAGTCTTCTACTGCCTCTGTTGTAGCTCCTCTCTCAATAACATCTTTTAGTAAAAACACTGATGACCTCCAGGTAGCTCAATGCAATGGATACTTTCCAGTCCCATCTCATGTAATCCCTCAGTAGCTTTAGACGCAGTTGACTGTCCACAGCTTTTTAAAGCCTTGCTTGCCTTTTACCACATTCTTCTGACCTTTTCCCTACTTTTCTGTCTGCCCCTTGTTTGTCTCCCGTTCATTCTGTAGATGCAACAAGAATGAGCTTTTCAGAATATAAGCCCCATCATAGAATCTCATGATCCCCCAGGAACTTCCTATTACTCTTAGGAGAAAGTCCAGATCTTTGCAATGAGGCTTTAAGGCAGTTCCTGTTCTGAGTCCTGGCTCCCTCTCCAGCCTTATCTTGAGTCTCTCTCCCTCTTTATTCATGCTTCTACCACCCTGGCTATGGTTCTGGCCTTGGAATGTGTCATATGCTATCTACTTCCACCAAGCCTTTGCTCCTCCTTTCCCTCTGGATGACCCTTCTTGCCTCCCATCCTTGGCCTAGTTAAGTCCTCCTGTAGTTCTTCAGAGCCCCAAGAAGAGTCAGTCCCTTGGGACAAGCAGGTCTCACAGCTGTCAATACTTGATACAACTGTGAATAAACTGTAAATGAAGGAAGAAACAAAAGAACTAGTCATGTGTCCTGAAAACTACCAGCTCTGCTAAATCTCTCAGGGCAAGATTAGCATTTTGGATTCCTGTCTGATTCAGCTTTACTTACTACTGTTAAACAAAACAACAACAATAACAACAGAGAGCAGCAGACCCAGGGAGGATGAGCACCCTAGGTTCTGCTCCCAAATAGCATTCATTCTTTTATTTGAGTGTGCTATGAACTACAGGAGAGAAGCGGGGTGGGCCTGGAGCTGCAGCAAAGGGCACCATTCACTCCACAGTCTATGAAATTCCAGGGGGCACTGTTTACACTGCAGTGCATGAGAAGGATGGCCCGTGGAGTTACAGGAGTTATAGGTCTACGGCCTGACAGCCCCACATGACAAAACGGAAATGGAGCAATGGGTTTAAGTAGATTGAAAAAGAACAAAGAGGAGGAAGTTAATTGCTATTCCTGGGAACCTTACCAACACACGGAGGGTTGTCATTGAAGGTCAACTACAAAAGAGCAGTTGATGTTTCTAGAGCATTCACGTTTCTAGATACTAGGCAGTGCGTCCTGTGTAGGGCTATGGATTTCAATCTGTGCTCAGCGTCAGTATTTAATGAGAATGGTGTGACAACCAAGGCTGACAGCATAACCTCCGGAGTATAAGAATGTGAGAAGAAGAGATGATGATACAGGTTCCAGAAGACCTCTTAGCAGAGTTGGGGCAGGGTACTCTGGGCCCTTCTTAGCAGTGTGGGTAGCTACTTACATCCAGGCTCACCAAGTGATTCTTGACTGATGGAGTCTCTTGGGAGAGCATCAGCTCTCTCATTTAAGGAAGCTCTACCGTCACCCCCACTGCCACCGTCCCCCCCTTGGCCCGATCCTCTCCTGCACAAGGGCTTGGGGACCAGGGCACCATGTATGAACGAATATATCCTCCCTGACCCTGGGCCAGGAAGAGGTTTCTGAAAGGCCCTCGACTTTGAGACCCTTCCTCCCTCTGGGAACTTGGGTGCCCAGGTGAGAGGAAGAGGCTTCCTGCACTGTTCTGTTAATGACACTTTAACAACTTAAAACATTGCCCTCTGGCATGTTCAGGAAATGACAAAGCAGCTCTCTGACTCACCAACCACCCCCCCCCCCGCCGCCGCCGACACAGCTGAAGTCCTGCTGACACACCAGAATCTGTAAGGATGTACATTCTGATGGAGCAGGGAACAGTCAGTCTGGAGGATTGGGAACTTGGAAGCATAAGGAATGTCAGGGCTGCTTCTCCCACTGACACCGGCAGCAGGAGAGGAAGGGACCAGGCACCAGCAGATCTGGGGTCATGGACTTTCTATGTGACCATGGACAGGAAACCTCACATTTTGGGCTTGAATTTCTTCATGTAATAAAAGGGAGATAAAAAGAAGATGTGGTACATATATACAATGGAATATTACTCAGCCATAAAAAGAAACGAAATTGAGCTATTTGTAATGAGGTGGATGGACCTAGAGTCTGTGAAGTAAGTCAGAGTGAAGTAAGTCAGAAAGAGAAAAACAAATATCGTATGCTAACACATACATATATATATGGAATTTAAGAAAAAAAAATGTCATGAAGAACCTAGGGGTAAGACAGGAATAAAGACACAGACCTACTAGAGAATGGACTTGAGGATATGGGGAGGGGGAAGGGTAAGCTGTGACAAAGTGAGAGAGTGGCATGGACATATATACACTACCAAACGTAAAATAGATAGCTAGTGGGAAGCAGCCGCATAGCACAGGGAGATCAGCTTGGTGCTTTGTGACCACCTAGAGGGGTGGGATAGGGAGGATGGGAGGGAGGGAGACGCAAGAGGGAAGAGATATGGGAACATATATATATATGTATAACTGATTCACCTTGTTATAAAGCAGAAACTAACACACCATTGTAAAGCAACTATACTCCAATAAAGATGTAAAAAAAAAAAGAAATAAAGTCTATTAAAAAAATAAAATAAAAGGGAGATAAATTGAAAGTGTAGGAGCACTTTTTCTCAGAGTCCATGAGCTCCTTCTGAGGGCTGGAGGACAGAATCCAACTTCCCTGCCTGCTCAGATAAACCACCTGGTGTAATACCCACCACTCCCACGTTCTTTCCCCTCCACATTACCAGCATCTCAAGTGGCTCTCATCACAAACAGTATCTCCCTGATTCTGAGGCTGCCTCCTTTATCTCCCTGTCTCTCACCCCTTCCCCAGCCAAACTGCTTTGAAGAGAAGTCTCAGTCTACTGTCTCCATTTTCTCACATTTTATTCAATTTTTAACTCACTTCAGTCTAACTTCAACTCTTGCCCGTCAATCACCTTACGGTCAAATCCAACTCAATCCTCTTTTTTTTTTTTTTGGCTGCGCCTCGCAGTAGCACGCGGGATATTAATTCCCCGACCAGGGATCGAACCCATGCCCCCGTGCAGTGGAAGTGTGGCGTCCTAACCACTGGACGGCCAGGGAATTCCCTCAATCCTCATTTTAAGTCTTCTTTCATCTCCCTGAAGTATTGTCATGGTGGTCCCTCCTTCAGATCTTGAAGCTCTACTTTTGGCTTTCATAGTTATCTCCTCACCTCTCCAGCTACTCCTTGTCAGCAACCTTCCCAAACTTGTCCGAACATGCCCACCCTGAGATGTGGTTCTTCATGGTTCTGTTCAGGCTCTTTGAAGATTCACCCACATTACACACACTTTCTTCACTACCACTGAGTAATTGATGAATCCTCACTCCACATGCCCAGCAGAGATCATACGTCTCTGCTCCAGATCCAGCTTGCAACTCTCTTGCTAGCTATTTCGGCTCATAAAATACAGGCCACTTAAATTTGGAAGGTGCAAATCTGAACTTCAGATACTCTGTCTTGACTTGTACTCCTGCTAAATTCCCTACAGAGGGCAGGCTCTGAGCTCCAAGTGCTTGGGTTCAAATTCATGCACTATCACTTACCAGCCATGTGACCCTGGGCCTGTCACTTCACCTCTCAAAGTCTCAAGTTTTCACACATAAAATGAAGATAATTTAAGCACTAATATTACAATGATTTAATGAAATAATCTGTGTAAAGCACGTAGCCAAACCCTTTGCACCTGGTAAGGATCCAACAATTACAATTATTATTGTTGTTAGTAATATTTTTAAGATCCTACTCAGTCACTGAAGACTTAAACCTGGGAGTCACCCTAGGTCTCTCCCCGTCCATCATCCTGTTTCCAACCTGTCAGTACATCCTGTTGATTTCTCTTTTAATTGTTCTAGAATCTACCCTGAACTGGTTTCTGCCGTCCTAGACTTTTAGTTTATTCTCCACAAAGCCACCAGAATAATCTTTTGAAAGCACAAATAGCATCATGTTACTTCCTTGTCTAAAAACAATTTTATGGTTCCCGAAGGCCTCTATGATAAGGTCCAAATTTATTTCCAGGATTTACAAGGTCTTCCACAATTTGATTCTTGCCAGCTTCTCTGTTTCAGCTACTAATGCGTCCCAATCTTCATCCCAAAGCAGTGTCTTCTACACATACTATTCTCTCTCAAAAGCCCTTCCTGGAAATTGTCTATTTATCAGATCAAAATGTCCCTGGCCTTTGCCCCTTTCCCATTCTTCCAACTACCCCAAATCCTGCTCCCCTGGGCGCTCTGTTCCCCTCAGGATGACTAATCGTACTATGACACTGTGTAAAACTTCTATTACAGAACTCACCACCTCATCATAATGTTACTTATTTTCACATTTTCCCTACTAAACTGGGCTCTGCTCCAGATAGAGAGTACGTTGTATTTGTCCTCTTTATCCTTTGCATGAGGCACAGGGCCTGGAATGTAGGAAGTCCTCAGTCATTATGTAAAGGACAGAGAAAAAAAGAAGTAGATGGAGGCTGTACACGTGGCTGACGCAGCTGTGGTGGCACAGGTGCCACGGCTTGAACACCTCATCACCATTGCCCCGAACACCTGGAGTCTTGGGTCTACCAGTTCCCTGCAATAGCAGTAGCACACAACCCTCATCACCCCCAGGCGTTTCCAGGGGCTCCAAATCTAAGAGGTTCTTGCAAATGGCAACAGATGCCTCCTTTCACACCCTCCCATCATTAACAAACTGCTCTTTGATCGGAGGCATGGGCAACACAGGCCAAAAGAGTAAGTGATTTCCGTCACCCCCCACTGAAATTCCGCCTCATTCTGCAGCTTTCCCAGAACAAGGAAAACTGAGCTGTTCCTGAAATTAAAGAGTGGGGTATATGGAACTGACAGAGAAGGAAGTCTGTTGACTCCCCACTACCCAACAAGGAAAAATAAAATAAAAACCAACCTGCCTAATGGCTGACTGCTGCTGGAGATTCTGCAATGGGAAATTCTTTTCTTTGGCTGACGGACTTTTTTTCCAGTTATAAAAGTATGTAGTGCTGGAGCGTAACATAAGCCAGAACTCAGTATGAATACATTTGTAAGATCTTTCCTTGGGGCTAGATTCTGATAGAAGAGAAAAGAAAGAAAGGTGGCAGTAGACACCATGGAAGGCAGAAAAGGGCACACTGCAGGGTATGGAAGCCTGTTGTGTTCTTTATTAATGCCTTGCTTTTATAATCAATGTCTTCCTAAAGGTTGGGTCAGTTTTGTTTATTTTAATTATATTTTACGTGCATAAGGAAAGCTGGCTATTTAAAGAAGTTTTCTGAAAATTAAAGCAGCTCTCATGTCAGGTTTTCATTTTAAGTCTAGGTGTTCTTAAAGCAAAGCATACCAATATGTCCATCAGTAATGCTTCTGGTCAAATATTAATAATTCAGAAAGGAGTTGCACTGAAAAGGAACTGAGCAGGAAGGGACAGAAAACAGGATCTAACCTGTCTCTGCGAAATTCTAAGCAAATCTGAACAGGAACCCCAGAATTCCACCTCTGATCGGAACCATGGCTCTAGGGAGCATAATTCTAGTGACACCTTGCCTACCAGATTTTGCCTGTCCATCCTGACTCATGTCGGGTAACATTTTAAAGCTAAACTGACCTAGAAACAATCTTCATTTAAAGTGAAAATAACAAACGAAACTAATGAGAGGATGAGCCCCATATCTAAGCAGAGAGAATCTGCTACCCGGGCAGATGACAAAACACATCAACTTCTTAAGAGATCAAGATGAGCACTAGCTTTGCGAAAACATAAAATATATTTTATATTTTGCAATTGAAAAAAAAAAGAGAGAGAGAGAAAGCAGAAGGTTGCTGTGGCAGAAATGAATACAATGGTGTCCTTTTTCCAGGGAGGACTGCAGGGCTTTCAAGGCTAACTAGTGACAAGAGACATTAAAAGCTTCTCCTGTGTTATCTCCTCCGCACGCGTGCTCCCCACCAGGCTTGGCTGCTCTCCTTTGGCCTCCAGGAAAGGAACCGTTCTAGACAAAGGAAGGGCTCCTGGTTCCAAGGGATGATTGAGTTGCCAAAGGACTCAGCCTGTCTTTGGAACATTGGCTTATTCTACTAGATCACCTGCTGGAGCTGCCATATGGCCTGCGCAGACATTCTGTTCAGGCTAATAGGGCCTGGGCCCATGCCTGGTTCTGCCCTCTGGGCTGGGATGACAGAAGTAGAGCAAGCTTATTCTGTTTCTACTGACTTGTCTGATGCCACCACTGTGGAGCCATAGCTTTCAATATCCCGTATGGTGCCCGTTTTAGGTTTTCAAAGAACATGAACAATACCCAGGCAAGGGAGGACTGAGGATGGGCTGCTGCTACTATTCCTAGGAGAGAATGAGGAGATAAATTAAGGGACTTGAGGTCCAAGAGTGGTAAAGCTGGTGCAGAAGCCAGACGTCATGAGAGTCTGTTGATGTATGTTTCTCATCCCTGCCAATGACAGGAATTTGCTCTACGTGAAGAAGCTAATGTTTTCCTGTTTCATCTTCTGCAAATCACCTCACCAGAGGTTCCCAGGTGATGTCATGATTTCAAATAGCTGCTGAAGGGTTTACAGAAGGGTTAAATTTAACAACCCAGAGAAAGCAAAGTAGGCTTTAAAAAAATGTGTAAAGCCAAAAACTCCTGGTCCAAGCACTATGGTTTCCAGGGCCTTTGTATTTGCCCTCTGCATTTGAAAACACAGTAACACAGTAACAGCTGCTTGTCTATGGCAAATGTGGAGAATGATTAGTAACTGTTCAGAAGGATCTACGATAAAGCCCTACCATTATCTGCATTCCATTAGAGAATTCAGTTCCGACTTGTTTTTAAAAATCCACTTCCTGGGTGAAGAGTACATGGGACCTTACTATTGTTGCAACTTCCTGTTAGTTTATAACCATTTCGAAACAACTTCTAAAAAGGTCATGTTGTTCTACTGATGGAAATGAGGTCCCCTGGTGAGGGTTCAGCCAGCAGACCTGGACTAATAAATTGGCCCAAGTGAATTTTTATGGCCAGAAAAAGCTCTGTGAGGGCCCAGCCTGGGCCTGAGTCAGTTCACCTGTGACTCACCTGTTGCCCTTTGTCTGGGCTCCGTTATCTATCATATCTATGAGCTTTTGAAACCTCTGGGTCCACAGAGGCAAAATGGGAGTCCAGGTAAATCGATGCCAACTGCTGAGTTTTACTGAATCTATTCAACACCGAGCAGGTATGAGAAAAGTTGGGCCCTTCCTCCTCTGGGGTGGAGCCTGAGTGAGTGCTGAGCAGTGCTGTACCATGATTGCGAACATGAACTCTGCAGCCAGAATGCCTAGGGAGGAGACCAAGCTTGGTCCCTTAAGCAGCCTCGGGCAAGCTGCTTAACCGCTCCGTACTTCAGTTCCCCGTGAAGTGGGGATAACTAGCAGCTCCTCTCAGAGAGGTGCTGTGAGGCCTGAGTGAGTTACCTAAAGAGCAATCCCTGAGCTCCTGTGATCATGTTCTGTGATCAGGTGAGTGCCAGGAAGCCAGTGCAAGGCTGACCGCGGCACCACCTTGAGGAAGGGCTGCGTGCTCCATGCTATTGCTGGAGATAATTATGCCTCAAAGGTTATACTACCCTTATCTACGTTTATTCTCGCCTCTCCTTATGGGGATGCTAATTTCACCCCAGACGTCAAACATATCAAACACACCTAGCGATAACAGGGGACTGAGCAATCTAGATTCTACTCTAGCAGCCAAGAGGCCGCACCTGCTCTGGCTTCAGCTTCCTCATCTATAAATAAAGGGATGGGCTACAACATCGACCATTTCTAAGGCCCGTCTAAGTCATTAGCTTTTATTGATTCTGAGTTGGTGCCTGGGTCGAAAAAGGCTCTTTACCGAAAGTAACAGAATTCCCAATTCACACTTCTAAATTTTTCCTATAGCTCTGGCGTTGCCTAGGATACAAAATGCATGTGCCCCCTCTGAACCCCGAGACAGGAGAGCTGTGATCGCTGCCTCTGATCTATAACACCAAACCACAAATGGGCTCTGTAGTACAAACCGACTGATGTGCTGAACATGGAATGTGTCTCCACTGGCGCTTATGAAAGTATTGTGGCATTCTGACTCTGTGCCAGATAGAATGGCAGAAGGTGCATTTTTTTCCCCTCCTCCCAATCACGTGGTCTTGGAAATACTGCCTTTAGGTGCTGCCCTCTAGCTTCCCTGGACCCAGGGGTGAGGTGGTGCAGCCCCTCCCACTGGTCAACAGATCACTTCCAATTTCTTCTTTAAATTGTGTGATATGGACTTCCCTGGTGGTGCAGTGGTTGAGAGTCCGCCTGCCGATGCAGGGGACACGGGTTCGTGCCCCGGTCCGGTAAGATCCCACATGCCGCGGAGTGGCTGGGCCCATGAGCCATGGCCGCTGGGCCTGCGCGTCCAGGGCCTGTGCTCCACAACGGGAGAGGCCACAACAATGAGAGGTCCACGTACCGCAAAAAAAAAAAAATTGTGTGATATGCTTGTGGGAAGCTCAGGTCACATACACCAGGAACCTCTAGGTTTCTTAGCCTCTCTCTGTGTCCCCAAATGTACTTTGTAGCTGATCTGATGGAGGTATTTCACTAACTTCTGTGTGTGAGGGTGGGATCAGGAACTCCCAGCTCTCAGCGATAGTCATCCCAGACCAGAGAGTTGGGCAACGAGCTTTCACTTTTATAGCATCTTGCACTTTTTAAAGCAAATATACCTTATCTTTTTTTTTTGCGGTACGCGGGCCTCTCACTGTTGTGGCCTCTCCCGTTGCGGAGCACAGGCTCCGGACGCGCAGGCTCAGCGGCCATGGCTCACGGGCCCAGCAGCTCCGCGGCATGTGGGATCTTCGCGGACCGGGGCACAAGCCCGTGTCCCCTGCATCGGCAGGCGGACTCTCAACCACTGCGCCGCCAGGGAAGCCCTACCTTATCTATTTTGGTCCTTAAATGTTTAGGACAGAAATTATTATCTCCATTGAACTCCATGTCAGCTTCAAGAGAACAGAAATTAGGTCTGTTTCGTTCTCTGCTTTATCTTTATAACCCACCGTGGTGTCTGGCACCCGGTCTCTACTTAGTGTTGGTTGAGTTGGTAAATGAATCTCCACTGTACAGATGAGGAGGTAAAGAACTGCTTGAGGCCAGGCTGTTAATAGAAGGCTTCTGGGTCATCTGTCTCTAGGTCCACTGCTCTTTCTATCACCTTAGTGGCTAATCTCAAGAGAGGCTCAAAGTGGATTTGGATAGAAAAAGAAAAACCAGGCTCCACAGTGACATTCAGTGGTGAGCTTACAAAGATGAGGCCCAGGAGGGCCCAGAGGTCAGCATGTGGATGTCAGTTCTTCTAGATGACACCTCTTTTGGCACCCCAAACTGTGGGTATATGAATTCACTGAGTTCTAATAACAAACCTGCTTCTCCTATCTCTTGG